>NC_134572.1:920625-1227500 GCF_050947875.1 Dermacentor variabilis
AACCATTCCCTTGTATGAAATAAGTTTGATCTAGAGGCTCCTGTATCTTGAATGTTTTTCCACCTGCAGATTTGCTGCTACGAAGCAGGTGTTTACTATACGGTATGAATGAATCAGAAAACTAAGCTTTGCATGAAGTGTGCGCATGAGAACATTTGAAATGCGTTCAAATCTACGTGTCTGCACCGCATATATCGAAAACGTGCAGCTGATGTGAATGACGGTTAGTGATAAATGACGCTCTGTTAACGGTCTCTGACATGCACGATAGTTCGCTTAGCGTAGATCATTAATCGGCTTTTCGGCAGCTAAAATCCGGTCGCATATTTGTCCACTTTATGTGTGGGAACTTTGCTTCAAAACACTTTAAAACACTTCTTGTCTTCCGGCTTAGAACGACAGAAAGCTGAGCTAGTTGGTAAGGATTAATTATGCAAAAAAGAAGTGAGGCGTGCCGACAGAACACAAGAGTAGAGAAGTGGACAACACGAACGCCGACTATCAACTGAAGGGAGCACTGAGGCGAAAAAAGAAAGAAGACACAAAACTCATCTGTGAGAGATAACCGTTAAGGCACTTAATCTCTTAAGGCACTTAAGAGATTAAGTGCCTCAACGGTTATCTCTCACGTAGACCGGCACGTGTACCCGACTGACACGTGGTGTTACCATTCCTGAGCATGCGCAGATGAGTTTTGTGTCTTCTTTCTTTTTTCGCCTCAGTGCTCCCTTCAGTTGATAGTCGGCGTTCGTGTTGTCCACTTCTCTACTATTGTGTCCTGTCTGCACGCCTCACTTCTTTTTTGCCTAATGTCTTCCGGCGTCGGTGACAAAACCACGTGCATGCTGGAAAACATTGCAGCGCTTTTTGTTCCAAGGTATTGCGTGTTTGCACGTGAACTTTTGAACTGTTCGAGCCATGGGCGTAATCAGGGTTTTATTTTGGAGGACCGAGGGGAGTCCTACCCGCGTGCGTGTGTTTATATGTACATATATATAAACTAAAAATTTCGGGCGTTTGCAACCCTACCTCGCACCGGCTGCGCGAATGGTTAAAGCGTACAGCTTGTATCAAAAGGTCCCATCTTGCTCAGCACTTGTGAACAACTGCCGCATATAGCTTGCGACCAGCAGACAAAAAAAAAAGAAAAAAAAAGAAAAAAAGACGGCGCACCGCGTTGCATTTGTCTCCTGCGCGCGCGCGCGATGAGTGGCTTCACTGCATAGCTGGTACATAATAATAATAATAATATTTGGGGTTTTACGTGCCAAAACCACTTTCTGATTATGAGGCACGCCGTAGTGGAGGACTCCGGAAATTTTGACCACCTGGGGTTCTTTAACGTGCACCTAAATCTAAGCACACGGGTGTTTTCGCATTTCGCCCCCATCGAAATGCGGCCGCCGTGGCCGGGATGCGATCCCGCGACCTCGTGCTCAGCAGCCCAACACCATAGCCACTGAGCAACCACGGCGGGTGGTACATAATGCCGGAGCTATGCGCAACTCTGCTCCCTGCGGGAGCATACAGCCAACAACGAAACTGCCGAGCGGCGCTGTTGGATGGATGGATGGATGGATGTTATGAGCGTCCCCTTTGGAACGGGGCAGTGGGTTGCGCCAACAAGCTCTAGCTGTTATACTGCCTAATGTCCTACCTAGGTTAAACAATGAAAAAAAAAACACTATGAACTACCACGCCCAAATTTTCTGATCCCCTATTGCGAACTGTGCTTTTGTACGTCTTCGTCTTTTGTCGTTTCCCTACTTTTCTTCCACCAATCCTCCCATCTCCTCTTACTAATGCCTATTACGGACATGTTTGCTTTACCACTACTCCCGCTGAACCCAAGGGCTTCAAGGAGCCCAGTGGTGCCTAAATCGACCGCTGGGTAGACGTCTTCACATTCTAATAAAACATGCTCCGTCGTTTCCCTAGCTTTACCGCAGGAAGCACATGTTACGCCGGCGTGAGAGCGCCGCATGCGGGGTAAAATTCAACTAGCGGGTGGTCATCTCTTCCATCTCTCGTTCACACCGCCCTGATTGCCTCTTGCACTGCACGTGTTTGGGCACGTTGCGTACAGCGCGCCTGGGTGCATGCCTGCGTGTTTGTGTGAACGTTTTATTCGAAGGACGATGTACACGCTTGTATTTGCCTTTAAGGAGATCGGTGCGCTAGTCGATTATTTTCATGGCTGCAATGCGGCGAAAGGGAAGCGTCTGCTTAGCCATGTAAGTGATGCGGAGCAGGTAATCAAAAACGACATCGTATGTACCGCCGGAAAAATCGCCAGCACATACGATGCGCGTTATCTAAAGTCATTTTTACAGTTTCCCACAAAATGTTTTCTACAAATCCGTGTTGTCTCTGTTGGTGACAACGGACTTCCATCGACAATGTGCGGAAATACACGAAATATATCACCGCATAGCACAAATACGACATGCACGCACAAACTTAACTAGTGCGTCCCCTACAATATAGAACAGAGGGAGCAGCGTAAATAGCTTGGCAATATTTTAACAATGGTCAAGAGACGGATTTTCAGCAATGCCGGCGCGACCAACATGCGGGCGTGTATCGTCCAGTAGCTCCATCGATCGGTGCAGTGGTGATGGGGAATGAACTCCGGTCATCTTCACTGCATCGTGCACATATGTAATTTCTCGGCATGCGTAAACTCCGGCCACTGCCAGTGCATGCAACAGAAGTGGTTTCCATTGTTTGGCAGCGCACACACAAACGAAACACGAGAAAGAAGACAGGACAAGCGCTGGTGTAATAACTGAAGGTTTTATTTGAATAAAAGGATTATATACTTAGTAATCATGAAATTCATGTGGACTACATGTAAAAACTGTCATACACTCACAAGTAGTCAATAAACGAGATCGCTTCGTTTGCCACTCGTTTACTTTGTTCGGCGCACCGCAGAATTCCATGTTTGTCGTCTGCTTTTTACGTACCATTTTCCTGTGAAACGGCAGAATTTCACTAGTGGCATCAACCCTTTCGTGTTTACACTGCTGTTGCGGCAGTTAACAACACAATAATAACTTCCAGTGATGCGAAGAGGCGCCGTCGCAAACAAGAGACGTGTCGCGCGCAGCGCGAGCCATGCGCGGGTGCGATATTGAAGCGAAGCGGCGGAAGCGTACGTCCACCCGTGGGAGGTGAAACCATTCCGACAGGGGAGAAACGAGCGCTGGCGTACAGGATGGAACTTGGCGTGCGGACGTCCATACAGGAACGCTAGACTTCCCTTGCTTCGCGCGCCACAGGACAGGGCACGCAGCCGGGCCGCCGTTCCTCGCTCGCGCACGCGAGAATGAACCGCGTTCGCCGGCTCACTCTCACAAGCTTTCAGTCATACGGAACCTCACGACGATGCCGACGGCATAAATGCGCCTGGAGTGTCCATATAATTGCTATCGCAATAAAAGAAAATAAAAAGTTCGGGACCAGCGGCGCATATATAGAAGCGCGTTCGAAACGCGTTGACTGCACGCGGGCGCAGCGCGTTTGCATACGCGGAACCATTTGTTATGTGCGTTGAAGACACAGACGAGCTGAGACGTCTTTATAGCGCAACGCTGAGATGACGTCAGAGCAAACAAGAGAGGGAGCGAAAAAATAAGAAAGGCAAAAAAAGTACAGCTCTGTGATATGACGACAAATGAGTGGCTCTGCAGGAGGCGTTCGCAGGAGTTGGGAGCGAAGAAGCTGTTCTCCAGGCAACGCGCCTTTCGTCCAAAAAATGGCAATGCGCCCAGCGTTCACGCTCTACCCTGAAGAGGGCAGCAGGCACATGAATACTTGAGGGAAAGAAAAGGAAAGCGACAAAATTCTACCAGTGCAGCATGACAGAAAAATGGTACAAGCAGAAGGAGCGAATGAAGAGCAGTAATATGGAGGCCAGCACTCCGCGAGAGAGGCCCAATTCTTTAGAAATTCGGCAACAAAGACGCCTCTTACGGGCCACTCGGGAGCCTCATCAATTAGGAGAAAATGTACGCTAGAGCAAAAGAGAGGCGAGAGCACCCTCTTTCAGACTTCAATTCTCTCCAAAGAAGAGCCTAATGAAGGACGACGACTGACCCGAAATGTTTCGGCTTCTGCCGGAACGCACGGAGCACTCGGGGCCTCGCATTAAAGACAGCGCGCCGTACAAAAGGCTCTGCTTGGATCCCTTTGAGCGCCACGCCCACGATCGCTGCGGGAATAGGAATTTGAGGAGGGTTAGTACACCGGGACGTCCGGACGGTGCACGGGCGATGGAGGTTTAGTGAGCCACTCTATCGCAGACGACGGTCAATGTCTTGCGCAGACAGGATGATCGAGGCTCGTCGGGTATTCGCTTAAGCCAATGTAGACAGATGCGACAAGGCAGTCGTTAAGTTGCGATAGACTTCCGACGTTAAAGAAAATAGCGCAGCTATATTTATTTCTTTTCATTGTAGACAGCTTTCAAATTAAGGAAGAGCGGAATAGGTAATTATAGCTTACCCTCACAGGTGCGAAAATCACTGCTGAAGTGAAACATCTCGGTGTTCACTGCTGTTACAATTTACAAATCGGTTGTTATTGTTATTGTTAGTTGAAAATGTTAAACATGCCTTTTGAACATTGCCTGGTGATGATGATTATCTATGGTGTTTAATGGCAAAAACGCTACTACAGCCAGAGCGTCAGAGCAATAGTGATTGGTCCGCTCCGGGTAATGGGAATAAGATGGTGAGAATAAAAGCTGTGGCGTATAGTACCACATAAAAAATAAAATGGAGTAGTATATATTTCAATACAGCCATTTCCGGAGATGAAATGAATATGTCTGATGGTTAAGACAGCTACAGTGGTGGTGACGAAGGAGCTCTCATTAGCCCTTGCACCAGCAATGGTAGCGAGGTCCAGTGTCATGTGAAATATTTTGATCTATGCCAGTACCTGCCTCATCAGTGAATCAAGGTAGGGTTTGGTGAGACGCTGAAAGTACGTTTAAAGCTCTAAGAGGGTTCAGAAAGTCACAAACATCTTTAATAGAAACCAGAGATTCAGGATATAAAAGCATGGATGGATGCAATGGTGTGCGTGACTTGTAGGGGGAACTAAGGTGCTGGATCCTTCCTTGCTCCGTCTTGTGGCATTCACTTATATGTAGAATGGTGAGCGGATGGTCGTACCTACTGCAGATGGGCGGATTAGCCGCAAGGAGAAGGTGTGAGTGAGTAAGAAAAGTGTGTCCTGCTCTCAAGTGGCTGAAAATCGCTTTCTCGTGTCTCTGGCGGAACAGTGTATCCAGACCTAATCGTGGTTTATTAATGTGTAGCTTATTTTTGGCTTGGAGATTCCATTTCTTCTGCCAGTGCACGGGCAAGTGCTTGCGCACTAGTGCTCGAAGGTCTCGGTATGGACAGAGAGAGACATAAGAAAGCGCAAACGCAGGGAGGTTCACGAGAGGGGAAGATCCGGTTTGCTACCCTACGATGGGGATAGATGGGAGGGGAGGTAAAGGCACAGGAAACTAGAGAAAGGGAGAGAGGTAGAGCACATATACACATACACAGTTCGTCACTGTCCCCGCATACTATCGCAGCACAGCACAGTAGCACTTGTAGAACTATAAACATCAGTTCAGGCTACAAGACAATGAGGAAAACGAGAACAAAGTGAAAGCAGGAGCCAACGTTTCGACATGCGGACTTGTCTTCTTTAAAGGGAAGCTAAAACGGTTTTAAATTTCCATGAATTGCTGGGGTTGGGAAGAATAGACCTATTAATTTACGGTTCTGAAATTTTTTCTTTGTATTGTCAGTATAAGGGGCAGAAATCGCTTTCTAAATCCACCCCCCCGCGGACACGCCCCCGTCACTTTCCGGAGCGCCGGGTGAGGAGGCAGCCGGAGGAGAGAACCGGCAAGAGTGACGTCATTCCCGGGGACCGTACTGCCGGACCGGCGTGCTGGCATGTGCTGGCACGTTGCTTTCCGTCCTGCGCTTTACTAAACGACGCTACGAGAGATCTGCCGCCGCTCACGTTTGTTTTCTTTTGCGATTTTCGTGAACTGTGCTTCCTTTTTGTGCTGCGTGAGTGCCTAAAGCCGAGGGCGCCCAACATGCCCTCGTTCTGTGCAGCATTCGGCTGTCCGAACACAGGCAGGCGAGACGATGTGGTGTTTCACATGTTCCCGAAGGACAAGAAACTTACAGCGCAGTGGGTCCGTGCGGTGAGGAGAGATAATTTCTTGCTGACGAAATTAACTGTGCGTTGTTCGGACCATTTCCGCGACACTGATTATCATCGGAGCTTGACAACGATGCGGGCAATCGGTATTCCAATTAAATCGGCGCGAATGAAGGCCAGCGTTGTTCAGTCTATATTTTCCCACAAGAGAAACCGCTCGCCTCTTCCAAGAGCGGCCTTCGCCAAGAGGAGAAAGGGTGAGGTAAGGGTTTTAATGTGCACACGGGCACTTTTTTAAACGGATGATCACCTGAGTGTCGAACAAACTGCCTTGCAGCGGCATATGAAGAAGCGACGTGGAGGCACAGCCGGGAATATGCACATGCGTGCAAAGTGCTTGCCGTTTCATCCTGTTTTGCCACTCCACTTTGTCACAGAACACTGTACTACGGCTGTTTGTTCGGCGCTGTTTTGGTACGGTGAAATAACTGGCCGGGGCTACGCTTGCGCATTCAGTGATATTTGCTATTCGTCCTGCCACGCGGTGCCCGCAGGTTTAGCTGTTCAGCATTCGTGTTCAAATCGCACGACATGAGGCGTTACGGTAATATTTTCATGCTCGCGTTAGAATAGTTGAACTCGTCGTGTAAAAACTTCGTTCCGTAGATTTCGCACTCACAGCTTGCTACCAGCAGCGAAATGCCGCAAAAACGAGCGTCGGCACAGCCGCGCCCGTGGCAAGGCGAACGGGCTCAAATAATGAAGTAACGTTGTGAGGTATTGAACTTGTCAGCGTTCGACGTGGTCTAGCCCAATACAGGCATCGCTGCTGGACAAAACATGTTTTCTTGCCTTTAACTAGCTATGCATCACGCATGGCAAAATTATTATTTGAAAGTAAATATAATACATTACTCATTACTTTCTTAATACGCTCATTGATTTGAATTACATTACCAATTACCGCTTTCAAAAAAGTAATGGTACTACTTTAGGATTGCTTCCAAAAAGTTTTCATGGACACAAGAAGCAAAAAGCAAAGTGTAAAGGGACGCGAACCTTTCTTCAAGGTAACATACACTTGCCAACATTTCATGCCCTCCCCCCCCATGTGCCTCCACAACCAGCTCACGACACTACCAACGTTCAGGCGCCGCACGCAACTTACTGGTGCATATTTAACGCAATTAATAAATTACTTTAGCCATGAAATTACAGACACCAAATAATACACATTACTAAATCACTAGAAAACTAATCCATCGCATAAATTACTGAAAAAGTATTTCAATTACTGTAAGTAATCCAACTGTTGTCATGTTTGCTGATATGCATGATATGCTGCAAATCATGACATCCACGCCTGGCACTCTTTCAGATTCTAGCAGAGCACCTTCAGAACCGAGCCCCTGATGAACCTGTTCCACTACCATCGCCAATCGAAGAGTTTGAAGCAGCCAGTGTGACACAGGCAGATAATGTTGAAAAGTGTGAAGCAGCGAAACGCGGCACTTATGTTCGCGATCGTGTATCAACACGCAAAAAACCACAGAACTTTGGACAAGCAGCGGCAAGGTGCATGACATCGTGGAATTGCACCCGTGTTTACAATCTAATGAAATGTTAGTGCTTCGGAATTCTTCCAGCAGCAAGTTCCCAGTGATACTTTAGCGCGTTTTTTCTCCCGTCATTGGAACGTGCAGCTACATGAAAAGACATATGTACCAGCTAAGATTTCCAACGCGCGAGAAGGTGCACACATCGCTCTCGCTGTTGGCACACTCAACATCGTCGTTGCCCCCGTTGTCGCCATCGTTTTCTGTATCGGCTGTCGGTTCGAACATGTACGGCGAAAGTACAAGCTCTCCGAGACAGCGAGAACGTTCCATAATGCTTACGACTCAGCTGTGAAGCCAGAACAGAGCAGCGTGCTAAGCTCTGAAACGGCGGCGCCGACCGGCGATTCCCGTGAATGACGTCAAAGCGGTCCCGACCAATCACGGGCAACAGCGGCGTTCGCGCGATGCCCTGAGGCGCTGGTGCGCGTTTTCATGCAAAAAAACAGCCGCTTGCGTTCGTTTCCGCCCTTTTTAAACGAGATATTCGTGTTCAGTGGACTCAAAACTGTAGAATGCCGCAGGGAACTCATTTTTTTCGAAAAGTGTTTCAGCTTCCCTTTAAGGCGACATATGCTTTCCTCGCCACAGTATGTATAGGTGGGGTTCTTCTAAAGGGAAGAGGGCGTAATGCGGGTGGGTACGGCAACGAGCGAAGGTGTGTTAGCGGCGAGGGTGTAAAATTCACAATATCGGAGTGCTGTGCACAAGGCCAATGACACGGCCGTCTGTCAGTCACGTGCCAATGGCCGTGTGTCAACCGGCGTGCCAAAGGCGTCGAAAGCCCTCTATTACTTGTTTCGCTGGTGACAGTGGGCTATCGTGTCTCTGAAAGAGATAATGGAAGGAGCGGTAGAAACCGGTGCTCGTGAAAAAGAAAAGAAAAAGAAGCCAGAAAGAAACTATCCGCATGCTGCTCTCGGTAGAGCTGATTTCTCGTCAAGATTGGAGAGACTGTCGGAATTAGCGAAGAAACAGCCTACACCCGAATCTGACAGACCGCCAGCCTTTATAACAAAATATTTTAATGCACTCCCAAACATAAACAACATCCTACGAAGATACCACTCAATATTATCAATAGCGAGTATCTGAGAAAAGCGTTCCCGGATTTACCAATGGGTACCTATCGCCGCAACAGGAACCTTAAAGACACGTTAGCGAACGTAAAAGTCAGCCAGCATCATTCTCCCGTAATAAAAGCATGTTGTCGCCCCAGATACAAAACCTGCAGGCACCTTCAAAGTGACTTGAAAATGAAAAGCACCGCAAATAGTTATACAAACGAAGTCAAATCTAGCTTCACTTGTGTAAGTTCGGATGTGATCTATATGCTTGAATGTTCCTTCTATAAAAAACAATATATCGGTGAAACGGGACAATCAATGAACGTCAGATTAAACGGACATCGCGCAGACACAGCTAAAAAGCTTCCCAGAACCGTTGCCGAGTGTTTCAACCAACCAGGTCGTAACGCTGATGAACTTAAACTCTGTATCTTATTACAGTGAAATTTCTGTTCTGAACGAGAAAGAAAATACAGAGAATCTTAATTTATCCATAAGTTCAAGACATTGCCACCAATATGTATAAACGTTTCAAAGGGAGCTTTAGAGTTTATTTGCTATGGTAAATTTAAAGCTATAGGCAACAACACGTAGTTTGATTGCTTAGTGCTTTTTCTCTTCTTCTCTTTTTAAATTTTTGTTTTGTTCCTTTTATTTATTTATTTATTCAATTTCAGTATTTAATTTTATTTATTTATTTAAACTTATTTTCCCGAGCACCGGTTTCTGCCGCTCCTTCTATTATCTCTTTCAGAGACATGATAGCCTACGACCACCAGCGAGCCCACCCACCTTACGCCCTCTCCACTTCAGGAGAACCCCACCTATATATACTGTGACGAGGAAAGCATATGTCGCCTTGAAGAAAAGTCCACTTGTCGAAACGTTCGCTCCTGCTTTCACCTTGTTCTCATTTTGCTCATCGTCTTCAATTTCCATCTCCCGCCCTCCCCGTGTTTTCCCTGGAATTCAGGCTAGAGCCACTTATCCAAGTCTGTTGTCCTTAAGGACTGCAACAGTGCCCTCGTCGCCGTCCGCTACGACGGCTTGTTTTGTCGGCATTTCAAAATTATTTCATCAGTCAAAGGTCTCATCCGATTCGGAATAGAAAAGACTGCATAAAGGCCACTCCTAGCAGTATTCGACAAAGCAGGGTAGCTTTGCGTCGGCAGCGTCCAGCTGGGATTTGACGGCGGAGAGAAAAGTCTACGTGGTGCAGCCGGTAGCTTTCAAAACTTCGTGTGTTCCGCATGGAGAATGTGTTATCTCGGGTGAGCATGGGAAGTTTTGTATCGGCATCTGACCTTGATAACTGTATCTACTCCTCTTCGTCGCCTTTGGGAGCCGACCGAGCCGCGTTGTCGGAACCACGTGTAGGTAACACGCGCACAACGCGGCTCGGTCGCATATATGCGTAATATGTGCGTCATATATTTTCATTCTGCATATATTTGCCTTTGCATTTTACGCATACATGCGTAAAATGCAAAGGGGTTGTAGATATCAACTGATCCAGCTACAGCATCTGCTTCCTCATTCCCAGCTATACAACGATGTCCCGAGACCCAACAGATGGTTAGTCAAGTTTCTCATTGTATGCTGCAGATATTTATTTGATGAGGGACTTGAGCACAGCAGTATGATGTGTTTTACATGTACGCAGCGCTCGCACGAAGCTGAGAGAGTCATTGAACGCGACTGATTTGGGTATGTGCTTTTCTTGCACTTGTTTCACAGCCATACTTATAGCGTATGCCTCGGCTTTGAATATACTTGACTGACCAGTTAAGCTGTGCGAATCAGGCAACTCGAGACCTTAGGCTTTAACGCTAAGGCTTCTACAGACGGGGATATACCCAAACCACCTACTTATTCGCAGGATTTACCCCGAAATTCAGAAAACAAATGCATGTTCACTGTGCAGTGACTTAGATAACTTAGATCACATGCTATGGCGGTGTCCAGCGTTACGCGGAGATGAAAGCAACACTTCTTCACGCTGGGATGCAGTTCTGCGCAGTCCCTACCTCGAAGAACAGTTATGGGCTGTCCAACGGGCCCGCGACGCGGCGGAGAGGTTCGGCCGCTATGTCCCGACGTGGGAACGGCCCGCTGCGCGCTAACGCGCGTCCTAAAGGACCACAATAAAGTCCATCCATCCGATAAATCTGGTCCTACTGCAGCAGCAACAGCCCTGTCTGCAGTTTTCGATGCATCCGCGTAGGATTCTGTGGCGTTTATTCGTGTTTTGGGGACATAAAATGATATGCGATTGGTACTGTTCGTGCAAAGTTAGCGTATGCTTGAGTAAATGATGTATCGCACTGGATGAAAGAAATATTGCAAGGCAGTACGAAGAACTCTCATGTTCTCCGAGTATTTTTCAGACAGAGGTATACGATTGTCGGAGGACGGCTTTGCCACTATCATCAAGAAGGCTACTGGTTGTGATGGGCGCTTAACGCACAGGGCAGCGGCATTCACTTTCAGGAATAGTTGCGCAGAGGTGCTCAGACGCTGATGAAACTTTGAGGGCATCAGGTTGCATCAGGATGCATCAAGTTGCAATGTTCTCTCTAATGCGTTAAGGACCACTGGTTACATGTTACATGAAGGCTTTCCGCTGGGCTTGTACAGAAAGGGCGAGTGGCAAGCCCGAGGCCCTGGTGAAGTACAGTGTTTGGGTTTGAAGGGCGGTTTTTGTTGCAGACTGTTAGATTATGCAGTCATAGTCTATTCGCGATTGAATTAGACTATTATATAAAGAGAGGAGGCGCTTTTTGCCTGTGCCCCACGATTGGTGAGCGAGGATTCTCAGAAGGTTCACCGCTTTAATGCATGTGCTTTTGGCTTGAACAATGTATGATATAAGCGACAGCTCTTGGTGAAAAATGACGCAAAGAAAACTGTGTTGTTTCACCATATTCAGGCTGTACTCATCGATGCTAATATTATAATCTGCAAGTATGTAATTAGGTTTTGAAAAGAGCGCATAAATGAACCTTTCTGCGTTAAAGTTAAAGCCGTTTTCGTCTGCCCGTTTGGGCAACCGGTTCAGAAGGAGCTGACTTTGGCGTTCACAGGTCGCCAAATTCATCATCATCATCATCAGCCTGTTTACACCCACTGCAGGGCAAAGGCCTCTCCCATACTTCTCCAACAACCCCGGTCATGTACTAATTGTGGCCATGTCGTCCCTACAAACTTCTTAATCTCATCCATTCACCTAACTTTCTGCCGCCCCCTGCTACGCTTCCCATCCCTTGAAATCCAGTCCGTAACCCTTAATGACCATCGGTTATCTTCCCTCCTCATTACATGTCCTGCCCATGAGACATTGCGTATACAGGGTGGCCAGTTTCTCTAGAACAATCTACCCACCATCCTTCAATAAATCTGCTGTTACCTGATGCTCTCCAGCTGCCTTCCCCCTTTGCATAGCTCCCAAGGCTTTCTTTACTTCTTCCGGCGTTACCTGTGGGATTTCGAATTCCTCTAGGCTATTGTCTCTTCCATTATCGTCGTGGGTGTCACTGGTACTGTATAAATCTCTATAGAACTCCTCAGCCACTTGAACTATCTCATCCATATTAGTAATGATATTGCCGGCTTTGTCTCTTAACGCATACATCTGATTCTTGCCAATTCCTAGTTTCTTCTTTACTGCTTTTAGGCTTCCTCCGTTCCCGAGAGCATGTTCAATTCTATCCATATGATACTTCCTTATGTCAGCTGTCTTACGCTGGTTGATTAACTTGGAAAGTTCTGCCAGTTCTATTCTAGCTGTAGGGTTAGAGGCTTTCATACATTGGCGTTTCTTGATCAGATCTTTCGTCTCCTGCGATAGCTTACTGGTATCCTGTCTAACGGAGTTACCACCGACTTCGATTGCATACTCCTTAATGATGCCCGCAAGGTTCATTGCTTCAACACTAAGGTCCTCTTCCTGAGTTAAAGCCGAATACCTGTTCTGTAGCTTGATCTGGAATTCCTCTATTTTCCCTCTAACCGCTAACTCATTGATCGGCTTCTTATGTACCAGTTTCTTCCGTTCCCTCCTCAGGTCTAGGCTAATTCGAGTTCTTACTATCTTATAGTCACTGCAGCGTACCTTGCTGAGCACGTCCACATCTTGTATGATGCCAGGGTTAGTGCAGAGTATGAAGTCTATTTCATTTCTAGTCTCGCCGTTCGGGCTCCTCCACGTCCACTTACGGCTATCCCGCTTGCGGAAGAAGGTATTCATTATCCGCATATTATTCTGTTCCGCAAACTCTACTAATAACTCTCCCCTGCTATTCCTAGTGCCTATGCCACATTCCCCCACTGCCTTGTCTCCAGCCTGCTTCTTGCCTACCTTGGCAGTGAAGTCGCCCGTCAGTATAGTGTATTTTGTTTTCACTCTACCCATCGCCGATTCCACGTCTTCATAGAAGCTTTCGACTTCCTGGTCATCATGATTGGATGTAGGGGCGTAGACCTGCACAACCTTCATTTTGTACCTCTTATTAAGTTTCACGACAAGACCTGCCACCCTCTCGTTAATGCTACAGAGTTCCTGTATGTTGCCAGCTATATTCTTATTAATCAGGAATCCGACTCCTAGTTCTCGTCTCGCCGCTATGCCCCGGTAGCACAGGACGTGCCCGCTTATTAGCACTGTATATGCTTCTTTTGGCCTCCTAACTTCACTGAGCCCTATTATATCCCATTTACTGCCCTCTAATTCCTCCAGTAGCACTGCTACACTCGCCTCACTAGATAACGTTCTAGCGTTAAACGTTGTCAGGTTCATATTCCAATGGCGGCCTGTCCGGAGCCAGGGATTCTTAGCACCCTCTGCTGCGTCGCAGGTCTGACCGCCGCCGTGGTCAGTTGCTTCGCAGCTGCTGGGGACTGAGGGCCGGGGTTTGATTGTTGTGTTCATATAGGAGGTTGTGGCCAAGTACTGCACCAGGGTGGCCAATCTTGCTCTGGTGAGGGAGTGCGTTACCGGTTCTGGTCACAGGGATCCGGCCGCACTCCAGGCCTGTTTATGCAATTTTATCAACACGCGAATTTTTTTTCTTTTCTTTAAGTCCGGTGGAAAATTGCGCGGCACCGGGATTCGAACCACAGATATCTTGCACGCGAGGCGGGTGTTCTACCTCTACGCCACCGCTGCACCATTTGTCGCCAAATTACACAATTTCAAACTGATCTGCAGGTCATCAACATACACTGAGTAGGATAGGGTTCGAAGTAATACATTTCGAAGTGAGTTCATTTTGCTCTGAACAGCTCAGCACCTCGCTTTGCAGAACGATTTTTTCTTGAACAAAAATCCGCGACATAATGTTGCCTACTCGGACGCGACAGGATCTGTCAGGAAGGAGCTTTTCAAGACTTTCTACATATTTCTACAGATTCTGTAAGCGGACAGACTTTGTAGGATGCTACACTGCCAGGTTGTACCGTAAGGTTTGTTGAGGTAAATAAATACGGACAAACATGTTTATGTACTAAAGCGCCTCTGAGGTACGATTCTAGGAGGACAGGTTGTCCATTGTTGACCTCCCTGTCCGAAAGCCTGAGGTCAAGGATGCCATTATACTCAATAAATGACATGAGGAGGCGCTTGACCATTTTTTCGAGAAGTTTGCATAAACAGCTTGTTTGTGCTATTGTTCTGTAATTTGTTTTCACTGATGGGTCTTTACTTGCTTGAGTGTTCGAAATACAATGACTTCCTTCCAAGAACGAGGAAGGAGCCCGGTTGAGAATATTTTATTGAACAGACAAAACACGCACTCAGTTATTTTTTCCGACAGATAATTATTGATGTCACAGGTGTTTTGGCCTGATCCTCGAGGTGAGCGTTTACAAGCATTAAGTGCAAATTTCAGTTCGCACATTGTGAAAGACTGATTGCAACGTTCTGCTGATGATCTCAATGAGCGAATTGGTTTTGATTCAGCTGCACGTTTGCGTTCAATAAACTTTTTTTGTGTAGTTTTCCCAACTAGATACCCACTCAAGATGTGCACCAAGTGTATCGACTTGCTCTTGTGTTGTATTTCCCACGACGTTCACGAGTGGTAGCGGGCTGGGGTCTTGCCCTTGTAACGCGCGCACCTTGTTGTAAACCCTCTTGTATAGGAGTTTATGGATGAAATGTACTTGCACCAAACATTGATTTTTGCTGTGTGACGTCTCCCATTCGCTTTGCGTCGTTTAAAAGCTTCTAGTTTTTCATGAGTTGGGAACCTTGAGAGTGAATTCGGCACCTTATTCTTTGCTAGTTAGCATTCGTCGTCCCACCAACGATTTGGGTTAATTCAAGTGCCCGAAGATTGAGGAATGGATTCGCATGCAGTGTTAATTATATGGTCTGTCAGGTATGTAGCCATTATCCCCATTCCCAGATATTGTACCGAGTGACGTGTGCGGGTGGAAAGCTCCTTGAATTTATCCCAGTTTGCACGACGTAGATACGAACGCTTCGTGCATGCGGGACATATATACTCTTCAGTTGTCTCTAGTAACACCGGGAAATGATCACTACCTGATGGATATTAAACAACTCGCCAGTGCAGCGATGGGAGTAAGGATGCAGAGCCTATGGCAAAGTCTACTGAAGAATAGCTGTTGTGCGCATCGCTGTAAAAAGTAGGCGCCTTTGAATTAGACAGACATGCCGCAGAAGACATCAGATGGTTCTCAATGAATTTTCCTCTAACATCGCATGTTGACCCGTACCGCAAGGGGTTGTGAGCATTCAAGACTCTTACAAGAGTGTACGGGGAAGAAAACAAAATTTTCGAGATCATAAGTTCCAAGCTGCTGATCTGGTGGTATATATAACGAGCACACTGTTATCACTTTGTTAAATAAAGTCACTGGAATCGCTACAGCTTCAAGTGGCGTATGCAGGTTCACGTGTTGACATGAAATCGACCTATCTACTACAATTGCCACTCCACCTGAGAGATGGGCACAATTGATTGATTGATTGATTGATTTTCCATACCCTCAGCCACCGAGGCATTGCAAAGGGGAGTTGGTTACTGTATACTAAAACAAAGGAAATAACAGAGTGAAACGTGAAGCATTATACAATATTAGCGGCAAAATATAAACCTAAAAGAAATATTAGAAAGGAAGGGAGAAAGAAGAAAAGGGAAACAAAGAAAGGCGTGATCTTTGGGAAAACTGATACATTGATTTAAGAAACTGGTATGCTTGA
The DNA here is from genome assembly GCF_050947875.1 of Dermacentor variabilis. Classification (NCBI taxonomy): domain Eukaryota; kingdom Metazoa; phylum Arthropoda; class Arachnida; order Ixodida; family Ixodidae; genus Dermacentor; species Dermacentor variabilis. Next base: position 936,717 of record NC_134572.1, read on the forward strand.
GAGTAAGGTAAGTTCTTGGAGACAGAGTGCCTTTGCTTTAAAATTGGATAGAAGTTCTTGAAAGTCGTCAATGTTTCGTAGGGTACCTGTAACGTTCCATCGTGCTATTCGTGTAGCCATTGCGAGTGCGAAAAAAATTAAAAGCAAGAGTTCTGCACGTGGTACTCAAACTAAACGGCATGCCTATCAGAGGGGAATCGTTCCTCCCCAATCAGTTTGGAAGTTAGGCTAGATGATCTTGACCTGGTCTCTGTACGAGAGGCCTGGGATGTGGGTGAAACTGCTCCCCAAAGTCAAGCGAGAACACTGGAGGAGTTGGAAGTCGGAGGACAAGGTGGTTTATCCTTCCGTCAAGGTAGTTTATCCGCAGAGGCAGCTTGATAACTCAAGGTGCCCCTGCATTGCAATCAATGTAATGCAACACGCCATCCTAGATATTATCCTCTGCTCCCTTGATCTTCTGCTGTTTGTTTCTTAGCTGAATGTGATAATTTCGGAAGCTTCCTACAAGGAATAAACCAGAACACATTCCTTTCGGCAGTATCTTCCTCATGTATCGAGATTTCGTATATTGTCTTCGCTATTGTCTAAATCCCTCTTAATGTCATATGCATTAGCAAAATATGAAACACCCGCCGTGGTTGCTCAGTGGATATGGTGTTAGGCTGCTCAGCACGAGGTCGCGGGATCGGATCCCCGCCACAGAGGCCGCATTTCGATGGGGGCGAAATGCGAAAACACCGGTGTATTTAGATTTAGGTGCACGTTAAAGAACCCCGGATGGTCGAAATTTCCGGAGTCCTCCACTACGGCGTACCTAATAATGAGAAAGTGGTTTTGGCACGTAAAACCACATAATTTAAATATAAAATATGAACTATTTGCCACATTTTATTTGATTTCTAAGGCGTTATCGGATATATAGGATATGTTCGTTGCGAACCTATGGGAACTTGTGTGCTGGCCCTTCATGCAATACGCACCTTCTGTGCATGTCTCGATATTTGCAAGGAGCATGTGCGTCATGTTGCCTTAGATGCACGAAGAGGCCTGCAGAGAATCCACACGTATTCTGAAAGGAAATCTGAAGCGCAATCTCGTGAAACCTGAATGCCTTCAATTCATGCGTTCTCACCACCGTGGTTTAGTGACTTTGCCATTGCGCTGCTAAGCACGAGGAAGTGAGGATCGAATCCCGGCGGCTTCATTTCGATGGCGGCGAAATGCAAAAGCGCCTGTGTACCGTGTATTGTGTGCACGTTTAAGAACCCCGGGCGGTCTAAATTATTCGGGAGTCTCCCACTACGGCGTGCCTCATAATCATATTGTGGTTTTGGCACGTAGAACCACATAACTTTCTTGAATTGATGCGCCACCTCTCGAATCATATATACCGAGCAAAAAATTTTACAAAATGATTCAAAATAATGGGCATACTAAAAGGGCAACGCCTATGTCTCCTTTTTCTTTTGGACGCAACCATCCCTGCGCCCGTAACCATTTCCCTCCTCTCGCGCCACTTCCCCTATAGCTAGCTACAACTTTGTGCATATAATAGACTCTGAAAACAAAGGTGCAGTAAAGTTGTAAACATGACTCTATGAGTGGCGTAGTTGTGTGCTACATACGCGACACTTCTTTAGAGCACGTGTACTCTACGTATTGCCAACTCTGACTCTTCCGAAGGGGGATAGTAGCAGTACAGTACGTCCACTCTACTCCGTGAACAGGGAGTAACTAACTGCGCAGGAGTTCATTTTAATCTACTGCAGCTGATTCAGGCAGTTTCGCCCCTGCTTGTGTAAAAAAAGAATAATAACTAAAAGCTTGTCCCAGAAATTACAAGTGCAGCGATGTGAGTGATTAGTTACGCCTGTAAGTTATAGGTGACAACATTTACATTTCAGCCACCACCAGAGGCACCACGACGCACGTACCTTTCCGGGTGAGGCTGACGGGCGCCGGCAGCGTGCTGACCACGAGCACCGTCGGCTGGGAGCGGCCGCGTGAGTTGAACGCGTACACGGCCGCCACGAAGCTGGTGCCGGCAGGCAGGCCGCGCGCCACGAACGCGGGCGCCTCGGCCGAGCTCACGTTGGCGCGCAGCCGCCGCCGGGCGGTGTCGTGCAGCTCGAGGCGGAACCGCTGCTGCAGGCCGCCGTCGTAGCCCTCCGAGCAGGCCACGGCCACGGAGTCCTCGGTCTGGTTCTGCACCGAGCAGTTCTGCACCGCATCGGGGGGTCCTGCACAGGCCGAGGCGATTTTTCTACGCATATGAGGCGGGGGCTACCTTTACTAGTACAGATGCGAATAACGCCCCACATTCGCCATAAAGACGCGTGAACTCGCAAAAGAGAAATGAAACAAGGTGTATCTCACAGTTTATAAGTCACTAACAAAGTGTATCTCTCGTCTTGCTGATTGTCTTGAATTTCCATCTCCCGCCTTCCCCGTGTTTTCCACAGGTACACCTGTGAGATACACTTGTCCTTTTCTTGGCAAACAAGGAACCACGTCAAATGGACTCGCGTAGGAAGAACACCGGCAAGAAAACGTAAAAAGTGTGAAATAAAGACTACTATAGTAGAATACAACTTAAAAAACACCGCAGTTGTCAACCAAGGCACGCGGACTGGGCGGGGTTGTGTTACTTCACCTGCTAATCACAGAAGCAAACAAAATCCTCGTCAGCCGTCCTTTTGCGATTGGCGTGGCACTTGACCACCTCCGGAACGTCTGCTGTTCTTGAAGAGTCTTTTCATCGGTGCAAGCAATGAGGTGTGCAACAGACATGGAAAAAGTGTATGGAGTTTGAGCATTTCACTCTTCAAAAGTCTGCGTTACAGTTAATTTCACTGCTGGAGCCCGTTTTACTCATGAAACTTCACGGCCAAATGAAGTGAAACTTGGCAATAAAGAGTTGCAGCGAAGCAATCATGGTATTTCAGTTCAATAAAGAATTTGGCTTTCGCCATTTCACCATAATACGCGAGGGAAAACGTATAAAATTACACACTAATAATTTTATTTTTGTGGTTGCCGCCTTGTTTTGGTAACAGCAAAAGTTTGAAGTACTAATTATTTGCCGCTTAAAGAAGGAACCATGGCTGACGGTTACGAGGGTGTATGCGGGGCTTCACTATCGCGGTCGGTGGCCTCTCGCGAGCAATGACGCTCTGCCGCAGCGCAGGTAGCGAGACATGCCGGAGGCGGCTGCATTGTTACTACAGCGGGTGTTATTCCGGCGGTAGGTGCCAAGGCGTGTGGGTACCACGACTGCTGGCTGGCAGCGAGGTGGGGGCCGATCAGCTAGATTAAAGTAAGCAACATAAGAAGTGCTCGGCAAAGACGTACTGTCAGTAAGATAAGCTCGAGGTGCATTGTTGCATTGTTTTCATTACACATTGGCGATAGGCTTGAAGTGTAGAGGAAAAAAAAACACTGTGCTAAAGTTTATATCACGTATTGTCTGTTCTTGATATTTCTGCTGCACATTTAGTGTTCAGGTGCAGCATTAAAGAATTAGACACAAGTCGAATACTCGTAGGAAGGCGAGAAACGTTATGGAGACAACAGTGGTTACACGGACCTCTGAAAATATTGCGTATAAACGAGGACGCTAAATAAACATATAAGTATGCCGAATCAATTCTCACGGATTCCTGTAAAATACTATTTACGGTTTCATGTTGAAAAAGCAAGAAAATCTCGGTTTGTGTTCAAACAATGCAAGAAGGTTACAAGGAGACGAACACTTCAGTTGAGTAAAGCCTCAGCCTGTAGCCAAGGTTTCAACAATCAAACCCATTTGCGAGGGCAGTGACGAAAACAAATTCCCACGCTGAGGCATCCCTTGCTCGTCCACTGCTGAATAGGGGAATGTTAAGCCAAACTTCAATACTATTTTAAAAACTTTTTGTGACCACACTGTCCTCAGGTATGTAATCTGCTGTTTGAAGAGAAAGAAAATTTGTCTTTATCAGTTTGTCTTGTTTGAGAAGTGTGGAGTAGGCCGGATGTGTGAAGTTGCCTTTTCTAGCCATCTCTTACGTTGCAGGGCTAGCCCAGTTACTGATTTCATGCAAAATGTACATGAGCCCTTTGTAGTTCACAAATAAAAACCAATGCATATATCAAGATCTAATTCTGGTCCTAGCACTTACCATCTTAAAAACGTTCCCTTAGATTTCTTCATGTCCTATAAATGTATTGGTGTATACACATCGCAAGTAACTTAAATTCGATCAATATAAAGTACATAGTTAACAATGCTATTCACATGCTCGGGTACTTACGGCTCAACTTTTCAAAGCACTGTCTACTTTAAAACTACACCTTTACAAGACTCTAATACGCTCGAAACTTGAATATGCATCTGCAATGTTGGATCAGAGTGGCGTTAATCGTATTACTTCACTTTAACTAGTACATAATAACTCTGCTCGTTTCATTATTCCCAATGATAACCGTACCGCGAGTATAACCTCAATGAAACTAAGCAGCACTTGCTCCCCTAGCTAACCGCTGCAGTCACCCGTGTTTCGCTATTTCATAAAATTTTCCACCATACCACACTTCATGACGACTTCATACCGCGGCCTCAAATACATTTCAAACCACATCGATCATCATAGTAACGTAGGAATTTGTTCTTGTTAAGCGAAGTCTATCTTTCAATCTGTCATCGCCCATACATCTCAGGGATGGAGGCACCTTCCCACCAGTATCGTAGCCATCATCAACAATAAACTTTCTTTTGCGAAACATTAGCTTGCGTTTTATAATCAGGGAAATCAATGCGTTAGAGAACGCACTGCTCGTGTTCGTTTGTTTTACCCTACTGTTTTGTAACCACTTCCCTCTTTGATGACATGTGGCCCTGAGGGTAGTTTATATATAAAAAAAAGATAGAATAATAAAGTGAAGAGTGACTGCCAGAGTTTCAACCAACATGAAGCATCATTTCCTCAAAATTGCACTGAGCGATTGTGAAGATTTTAAAATTATTTGCAGTATCGTGTAACAATCTAACGCTATGAGGGAGCATGTGATACTTGATGGTAATGCCCGTCAATCTGATTTGCATATAGCAGATGGCAGAGTTTGTGAATTAGCAAGTAGGAGCTTGCTACATTGTTTCTATTCTGATCGTCATGGTTGTAATGACGACAAAAGAAACCAGTTGGGACTCAACATGTTACTTCTCCGATTGTCATAAACGCCCTTATTAAAAGCAAGTAAGCTTCTATGTCCAATTTTCGCATTCCCGCTCGGTATGATACAAAACTGTAGACTGCCACTTTCCTGATAGGGCTCAAAGCCCTCTCTACCTGGTAAACTTGTAAACATTTCATGGTGAGGCACGTAGTCCAAGAGGACCTGTTGTCATTATGGTGATCGTTGAGCTTCTTATAGCTTGGCGTGGGCAGTTTGCACACCAATAATCTCTCTTTTGTCCTTCTTCCTGAAAAGAATAATCATGAAGTTATGACAGACATGCAAGCAAAAGATGGTGAAACAAAAGTTAGTCGAATAAATGAACAGACCACAGTTCTAGTTGAAGTGTTCAGAAACATACCTTGCGAGGATTGTGGCTCTGTGGTGACATGTCCACTGTAGACTTGTACGTTCAGGGACAATAGAGTCCAAAGGAGTGAACAAATATGAGCAGTGTTTTGGAGGCTGGAGGCAAAAGAAGAGCCTCAATTACTATGGTGGAAGTGTGGGTAAGTTTGTGATTCATGTATGACTAAAAACAGTGCACAAGGCGCTCCACAACAGAAAAGCACACACGCACGCAACACTGTTTTGAGGGTGCATTTCTTTCAATGGTGTCCTTGTGTGGGCTGTGCGTAGTGAAGCCTCGACTAGATGAATTTTTTTGCCACATACTAGGTAATAAACACAGTAAGCTTATTATGTATCAAATGCTATTAATCCAACCGTATGACCGGAAGTACATTTGCACTAATGTGCAGTGCCTTTACCGCAGTGTATCATTCATGCAGACACAGCCAAAACGATTTATTTTTTATGCTGCACTCCCTGTTAGGAATTTTAGCAACGCGGTAAAATAGCAACAGTCTTGTTTGAATTGCCTTTGAAGAGCATTATAATTATCATTATTATCCACTTTGAAGAAATGATTACAGGAATCTGTTTTATCCACCTGGCAGGCAAAGAAATTCAAAGTTGATGACGTAAAGCAGTGCTTTTTACTCACCGGTGCACGCACCCACAGGCTGCAAGGTTAATCCGCTTTCGTGGGTAGTTTCCAAAGAGACTGTGCTCGGTTCCAGCGATGAGGTTTCACGCTAGCTGGCACATTTTTTTTAATCAACGCATCATTACGCGGCCAGACGCGGCACATTAGTGACAACGGAAGCCGTGTATGCAGCCATTATGCCAGTGAAACGCCGCAGCTGATAAAATTCACTGTCTTTAAACACGTTCACCTGGTAGCGGCTATGGAATGTTGGACGCACAAAATGACTGATATATTATTGTTATGTCATCAAAACGACTTTGCGTGATGCTGCTCAAAGGAAACGACCACTCCGTTCACAAATACAACCACCGTACAATTTGAATCGATAAACAGCACGTACTGCAATCGATACCAGTGAGCTGCCGCTTGTCACACGTGACTGACTTCTCAAAACGACGTACAGCGTGAAGGACAAGGACTGCGAGAGACGACATACACTGCGCTGACTTCCATCAATATTTATTGCGCTGCCACATCATGTGTTTATATACAAGAGGGGGCATGCGCAGAAAATGAACGGCAGTTTCAAGGGGTGCTAAAACAGCAAGTCATTGCACTAAGAAAATGGTCAATTGAAAAAAAAAAACGAACGTTACTATTTCTATCTGATGAGATACACGACTTCACTACGGGTCAGCGCGATAGAGGGGCACTAACGCACACACACTACCCAGTTTTCTGATGAAGTCAGCTTCTATAATTTCCCGCGTGAGCTGTGAGCTATGTCTAGCTGAAACTTCCGTATCTTCAAAGAGGGGCACGCAGCCGCAGTCCCGGCCATGGATGCCCAACTGGCCTTGAAAAGTGTTGTGAACGTTGTTATACTGCCTAGAACAACATGGTCGAGGCATGGCATATCAATAATGGTCGAAGTGCGAGCGTGAGTCAGCCTTCGATTACCTTACTGAAGGAATAGATCAAATGATTTAACAGTTACCTCTCGCGTAGACCGGCACGTGTACCCGATTGACACGTGGTGCTACCATTTCAGAGCATGCGCAGATTGAGTTTTGTGTGTCATTTCTTTTTTCGCCTCAGTGCTTTCCTCAGTTGATAGTCGGCGCTCGTGTTGTCCACTTCTCTTGTGTCCGTGTCTGCACGCCTTACCCCCTTCTTTGCATCATGTTATAGTGCTCTCTTAAACGATCGTTTAAGTACCAGCTTGTCTGTCCTACATATACACTGCCGCAAAACAGGGGAATCTGGTAAACCACTTTCACTGCGCATGTCACGAAACGTTTTCTATGCCGGACAGAGCAACAACTCTGACGTGATTTAGGCGCATTTGCGCGTTTACAGGGCCTGGGCTTGATTGTTGTGTTCATATAGGAGTTTACAGAGCCTTGCCAGCTTTGCCGGGGCTGGGAAAACGACTGTGATTACTGCACGCTGCCCAATCTTTTTTAGCCTATGGAAGACATAATGCACATACGGCAGAAGTGCAAACCTGCGTTTTTCAACCGGCTGGCTCCTTGACTGAGCGGACTCATCACGTTTTGTGTGCCTCAGACCGACTACGCCAAAGAAAAAGTGGCGTGAGTTGTCTGCTATCGTCGACAGAACTACTCAATTTCTCTGGCAGCATACGCTACTACAAGTACGTTCCATCACTCCAAAGAAGCCACCCCCGCTGAGGAACAATGTGCATCATGTTGGAGATGTGACCCTTCCAGAAAGGGTGCAGAATGTGTTAGCCCTTGGGCATCTGGCTGGGCATCTGGCTGCCCATTGTAGAAAATGTGACGCGAAGGCACCATGCTTCTCGCTATTAAAACAAACTGTTGTTGTCTATCGCCACAGGAATAAGATTACGAGGAAAATTGTGGAAGCAGCTGAGATAACCAGAGCAGGTGACGAGTGCGTTAGCACGCCGTCTATATTTTTATCAAGGAAAGAGCTTGAATTTTTGGGCATAGTAGTCACATGACTGTCTTTTCCTCCTTCCCTTCAACGTGTTCTATTGCAGTGGCGTCCCAGTGAGTATATATATACTCACCAGCTGCAATAAATCAATTGTTGAAAGTTAGCGCTCGTCCTGTGTTCTGCTTGTCCCTGTGTCATTTTTTGCGCTATGTATACCAGTCTGATTGGGCCAAAGTTCGCTGTGGAACCACATCAAAGGCACGGGACACGACACCGGACCTGACGGCGGTCTGAAATTCCCTCAAGCAACGTGGTGCAATAACATTAAAGATCTCGGTAGTGACCACATGATCATAGACACGGATTCCTCAGGCAGGTACACCCCATCCTCCTAAGCTATTCAAATGGACGGACTGGGACACGTTCAGAAAGCAGCGAGTAGAACAGAGAGGTGAGGAGAACATCGACGACATCGAGGCACGGATGGAGACGCTCAATGACGACATGATCAAGGCGACACAGACGCTCACACCCGAAGTACAGGTTGACAAGATCGACAGCCGACTAGCCAACCTGCGGAAAGCCAAGACATCATTACACGCAAGATGGAAGAAGCAAAGGCGCAACCGAAAGCTTCTAAGAAGATCGCACACATCAATCGCCAGCTAGAAGAACATTGCCGGACCTAAGCTGCCAATAGTGGTATGAGATCTGCAACGCAGTCGATGGGCAGCTCCACAATGGCAGCACGTGGCGTCTCCTTCGTCACCTCTTGGGGGAAACGCAAAGCAAGTCTGCTCAGCGAGCAAACCTGCAACGCCTTTTGCACAAGGAACGGGCTACCACTAGTGATCAACAGCTTGTGACCCGCCTGCTAGACAAGTACTTCCCTCAACGACTCGATGTTATACACGTAGATTACACTGGAGAGACAAGAGAAAAGACAGGGAATGCGGGAGATGGAAATTAAAGACGATGAGCAAAACGTAAACAAGGTGAATGCTGGAGCCAACGTTTTGACAAGTGGACTTGTCCTCTTCAAGGCGACGTATGCTTCCTCGCCACAGTATATATAGGTGGGGTTCTTCTAAAGCGAAGAGGGTGTGAGGCAGGAGGATACGGAAACGAGGGAAAATGTGTTAGCGTGTCGAATTTAGAGTAAAGGAATGCTGTGTACAAGGTCAAAGCCAGCCCCCCCCCCCCCCCCCCCCTTAGTTACCCCGGTCTGTCAACGCACGCGCGTTAGCCGGCGTGTCAAGGGCGTCTGACACGCCGGCTGACAAGAAAAAAGCATTCACCTTGTTTACGTTTTGCTCATCGTCTTGAATTTCCATCTCCCGCATTCCCGTCCTCCTTTCTCTGGATTTCTGATGAAGATGAAGGAACAAGGTGAGCGCCCTCTGCTTTCCTTTTCACACGTAGCACTAATTCGAGACAGTCACTACAAGTACATGCACGAACACTTCCCACCAGGCCAACACTCACCACACATTAGCTTTAAGAGCGGCGCCACAACACACACCATCCGAGACCTCATTGCTGCAGCAACACAGCACATCACACATTTCTTCATTCACTGCGGGACTAATGACCTTAACCACGACACCAGTGACAACACAGTTGAGGTCATGAAAACGCTCATAAACGATTTGCACACCAACAGACCAAACGCAGAAATCACCTTGACAACAGTACTGCCCAGGATCGCAAACAAACACAGGCCACTTATTCAACAAACAGCGACACTCCTAGCTCACGCACTAGGGACACGTAAGCTCAATGATTTTCTTCTTGACATTGGAAACCAACACGAAAACGTCGATGTTATCCACCGCGCTGAAATACACCAGGACCCCGACATTCTGCTCGCCCGGGACGGACTTCACCCCAATTTTTTTGGCGTCAAGGTAATGGCTAACAACATCAAGTACAGGCTCAGGAACTCTTTTAAATCGACGCAACCTACAACACCAATAAATCCTGCATCCCAGTTAGCTTCAACACAGGAACACACGCCTGAAATTTTCAACACCAGCTCGCACGCACGCTCTACCGAAGCTAGAACCCAAGAAGCATCTACACAGACGGTGGACGCGGAACCAACACCACCTTTACAACATCCGCGCATACGGAAACCCACAACCACCCGCGAAGCCTTCACGCAAACAGCTACATACACTAACAAGCAAATCGATACGCAGACAGACATCGGTGCAGGCCTCGACGAGAAAATTAAGCGTAAAAAGACACCACCTGAAGATTTTTTTGCCCCGGAGGTCTGCCCGAACCAAACAGAAATGACTACCACGTACTAGGGATAGCACACGCAACAACAAATCTCGCCCTTTCCTCCAATCCCGCAAACTCGTCGCCAAACAAACAAATTACAGATTTCACCTAAAAACTTACACTAGCTGCATTAAAGAGAGGAAAATCCCAAAAGGTCTCAGAATCAAGGTTAGATGCGCCCTCGGTTCTTTGCCCTCCAGGCTATTATTAAAGTGGAATGCTGTCCTAGAAAATGCATCGCTCTCCCTTATTGACATTCTCGAAGAACACTGCAAAGAACAACTTATGATAATCTCTGATCAACTCGACAGGATAAAGTTAACTGAACCGGAAAGAAGAGAACTTAAACAATTCGTCCAAATTAAGGAGGAAAAATTACTAGATAAATACCAGCGCAAAGATATTAGAGCTGCAGATCCACCCAAAGAAAATAATGTAACCCCTGCAGCACGTAGCTCCACCGACAGTCCTACAGGCGATCATCCAGAGCACTGCAGCAATGTAGCAGACATATCCCAGAGTCTAAGCCCCGAAGAAGTTAATCTCCTGAAACGTGGTCTAACGTTTTGTCCGACGAACAACGCAGTAAACGAATACGAACTCCACAAAAATATGACAGAGTTTTCACGACGCATGCACATCAAGGAGTTCTTTTTCGGTAGACCAGATGTAGGAAAAGAAGATAGAGACTCTCTTAGACCACCTAGCACGTGGACACCGGAAACCGAACAGTGCCCAGACCTCGATTTATACTTAAAACTGATATCAAAGGAAATTCTAGAGTCAACGCGGCATTGCCGGAAACGCAAAAATTTGACCCCCGCTCAACACCAAATCCTTAAACAATTTGCGAAAAGGAATGATATTGTAATAAAACCAGCAGACAAAGGCGGCAGTATCGTAATCTGGCCTATCGAAAAGTACAAGAATGAGGCCTCTAAACAACTGAGCAACCACACCCATTACAGAAAACTCGACTCTAACCCAACTTCAGATTACAGCAATATTGTGATAAGCACAATAGCGGAGCTCCTGTCCAGGGAACTAATCACGCAATCTGAATATTGATTCATGATGCCCAAGAACAAAACAGCAGGCCGCTTTTATCTTCTTCCTAACATACCTAAAGTTACGGTCGAAGAAATATTCACAGCAGACATCCAGGTCGGCCTATTGTGTCTAATAACAACACACCTACTGAGTCACTATCTAAATTCTTAAATCACCACCTGTCAAACATACCCATCACCCTCCCATCTTTTGTTCAAGACACGCCGCACTTCCTTCGAGTTATCGATGGCATCAACGCCAACCAAATTCTTTCCGACCCCGCTATTCTAGTCACTTTGGATGTTTCTGCCCTTTACGCCAACATTCCCACGAGTGAAGGAATTGAAGCCGTCTCTAGATCCCTCGCAATCAATCCCCAGGCGCACGCTCCTGAAGTTTACTTATCGCTCCTTAGGTTAGTTCTCACGCTCAACTATTTCGAATTCGATTCTATACACTACCTGCAAATTTTAGGCACTAGCATGGGTACGCCATTCGCTCCCACGTATGCGAACATTTTCATGGAACAGCTTGAAGCAGACCTGCTGAAATCCTACGCTTTAAAACCTCACACCTATCTTCGTTATATTGACGACATACTTATATTATGGGAACACGGCACAAGCGCCTTAACCGACTTAATTAGCCATTTCAATAGCTTTCACCCGAATATTAAATTTACTGCTCACCACCCTCCTAGTCAGATCAACTTCCTGAACACGACGGTCTACATAGAAAACGGAAAACTGAGAACGACACTTTACCGGAAGCCTACAAATAGCCAGCAATATTTAGACTACAACAGTCATCACCCGCTACATTGCAAGCAAGGAATTTTTGTCGGACAAGCGAAACGTATAAGAAGAATCTGCAGCGAAGACCACGATTATATTCACCTCCTAAATGACCTTAAATCAACGCTAGCAGAAAGGAACTATCTCCAAGTTGCTCTCGATTGAGCTTATGATGCCACGTCAAGATTGGAGAGACAGTCGGAATTGGCGAAGAGACAGCTCACAGTAGAATCTGACAGACCGCCGGCCTTAATAACAAAATATTCTAATGCACTCCCAAACATAAAGAACATCCTAAGAAAATACCACCCACTATTATCAAGCAACGAGCGTCTGCGAAAAGCGTTCCCAGATGTACCCAGGGTTACCTATCGCCGAAACAAGAACTTTAAAGACATGTTAGTGCACGCAAAAGTCAGCCAACAGCATTCCCCCGTAATAAAAGCATGTTGTCGCCCTAGGTGCAAAACCTGCAGGCACCTTCAAAGTGACATTAAAATTAAAAGCACCGCAAATAGTTATACACATGAAGTCAAATATAGCTTCACTTGTACAAGTTCGGATGTGATTTATATGTTTTGAATGTTCCTTCTGTAAGAAACAATATATCGGTGAAACAGGACAATCAATGAACGTCAGATTAAATGGACATCGCGCGGACACAGCCAAAAAGCTTCCCAAAGCCGTCGCCGAGCATTTCAACCAACCAGGTCATAACTTTGATGAACTTAAACTATACATCTTACAGTCAAATTTCCGTTCTGAACGCGAAAGAAAATACAGAGAATCATACCTTAGCCATAAGTTCAAGACATTGCAACCAATAGGCATAAACGTTTCAAAGGGAGCTTTAGAATCTATTCGCTATGCTAAACTTCAAGCTATAGGCAACAAGACTTAGTTTGATTTCTTGGCGTAACTCACCCCCCCTCCCCCGCTTTTTTTCTTTCCTTTTTTTTTGTCAGGCGGCGTGTCAGACGCCCTTGACACGCCGGCTAACGCGCGTGCGTTGACAGACCGGGGTGGGTGGGTGGGGGGGGGGGGGGGGAGTCTGGCTTTGACCTTGTACACAGCGTTCCTTTACTCTAAATTCGACACGCTAACACATTTTTCCTCGTTTCCGCATCCTCCCACGTCACACCCTCTCCCCTTTAGAAGAACCCCACCTATATATACTGTGGCGAGGAAGCATACGTCGCCTTGAAGAAGACAAGTCCACTTGTCGAAACGTTGGCTCCAGCATTCACCTTGTTTACGTTTTGCTCATCGACTGGAGAGACAAATGTGACACTCGATGAAAAATTTCACGAGTCAGAGATCCGCGCAACTCTCCACGACCTTAATGGCAAATCAACACCTGGGCCCGACAAGGCTACGAACAACACTCTTCAAAACCTCGATGATGGCTCAATAACCGTTCTTACGGCATACGTCAACAAATGCTGGCGAGCAGGTCGCATCCCCGAGGCGTAGAAACGCTCTAAGGCAGTCCTGATACCGAAGCCAGGCAAGCTTTCTAGCCTCGATCACTTGCGGCCCATTTCCCTCACATCCTGCGTTGGCAAAGTGATGGAGCACGCGTTCCTCTCCCGCATCAACCGCTACCTCGAGTACACTGGAGCCTACCCACCCACCCCCTTGGTGGACTTCCGGTCACACCTCTCCACTCAAGACGTTATGCTCCAGCTCTACCACCACATTATCAAGGATCCAACTAGCGGCAACCGGGCCATCCTCGACCTAGATCTGGAAAATGCATTGGACAATGTAGCACATGCAGCAATCCCGAGCCGAATACACAAGCTCAACATGGGCGAGTGAAGCTACAACTACATGAGATACTTCCTGTCGCGCCGCACAGTCACCCTCGCGGTCGACAGCATGACATCCGACGAACACGCACTAGGAAGCACCGGCACTCCTCAAGGGTCGTTCATATCCCCGCTGCTTTTCAACCGCGTGATGCTATGTCTCCCGGCCTACCTCGACGAGATCGACGGCCTCCATCACGCCTGATATGCAGATGACATCACCCTGTGGGTCGACAAGGGCAGTGACGGTCACATAAAATCCACCTTACAAGCAGCGGTCTCTGCAGTCGAAACCTACCTCCAAGACACAGGTATCCGACTATCTCCACTCAAATCGGAGCTGCTCCTCTACCGCCCGCGCCGCCGGCCCAAGCCTACAGGCGGGTTGCGCCAATGTGACGAAATAATCCTATATACGCAAGACAGCTCCTGTATTCCACAAGTCTCGAAGATACGCATCCTCGGCATGCATATAGCAGCCAACGGGCCAAACATAGAAGCTATCCGCAAAATCGAAGGCAAGGTTACAGCGGCTACCCGCCTGATCAAACGCAATACAAACAAGCACACGTACATGAAGGAGTACAGCGTCATGCGCCTCATACACTCTTTCGCAATCAGTCACATTACTTACGTGGCTACCTTCCACAAATGGAATGCCACCGAAAGGGAGAAAATCAACATCCTTATACGCAAGACTTACAAGATCGCCCTTGGCCTACCGGAGTCCACAAGCACTGCTGGTCCGCTACAGCTGGGAGCAGGGGCGTAGCCAGGGGGGGGGGGACTTATGGCGCTTCAGCCCCCCCCCCCCGAAATTTTTTCGTGCTGTCCATGCACGGCCGACCAAAGCAATCTCCGGCACCGGAAATCATTCTGGATTTTGTCTAGAATGTCCTTTTCACGCCCGAAAAGACATTTCACCGCGAACATTGCGAGCTCGGGCTGAATTTTGCGGGAACGCCTATGCACCGGGAGTCACATAACGCAAGGAGCCCCATCCGAGCACCAAATTTCAAGGGCGTTTTGATGGCGAACTGGCTCACCGCGGCATGTCGCGGAGGCTGCGGAATCTACGGAGCGCATGGATGTCAATTCCGAAAATTTATGGGTATAAATTCTCATAAACGTATGATGCGAAAGGTGCATTGACATTTCCAAAGTTGTGCTTCAGATTTTCAATTGCGGAACTTTGTGGGTTTAATGTAGCTATAAACATTTGACGCCAAAGATGCATTGACTTTTCTAAAGTCTTACATCGGAACATACGAGACAAGCCTAATCAACATACTATCAGGCAAGATAAACCAATAAAGAATCAATCAATCAATCAATCAATCAATCAAGTTGACAAAGCACGCAGCGAGGTCTGATGAGACGAAGCGTTATGGTGGTTCATTCGTGCCGTCACGTCATATAAAAAAATAACGTTTTTTTAAATTTCATCTACGCCAAAGCATCCATGTCAAGACACTAAAGCCAGCCAAGGTAATTACGTTCATATTTATTTTTTCTACTTTGACTTCGAGGGGGGGGCGGATGGAATGGGTGAGCCGACGATGGTGGCTAAGTCTTGTGTGCGCAAAGGAGAAAAGCGGGGAGCAAGCGCGCCGCCTTCCGTCGCGCGCGGTACATCGGGTATAGTGGGTGGAATGGGGGCGGGATCTAGGATTCGGTTAGGCTGCGATTGCGCAAGATGTTCATTTTCCTTGTCTGACGCATTATATATAGTGACTTTTTCTTAGACAGGTAGATTTATTGGATACTTATGCGTATACTTAAATATCTTGTTGCCAGGTTATGTGTATACGCGTACGTAAGTGAACTTTGTTTCTAGTGACACTTTTCGACACTTTTTTGCCCTTTATCAAGCTGTATCTTCGCATTTGTACATATATTCAATTCTGTCTTCACATTTATAATGTACGAAGGCGAGTGAAATGAAAGTTAGAATACCCACCCCGCACAATAATGGTTCGATTCATTGTCTGCGAGGCATGCGCGTAGCACACAGGCATCTCTAATTTACAAAAGTGACACTCAGGTGTGAGGATAAATGTTCTTTAATGCTCTCATACACTGGGTTGGACATGGTTGCGTGACGTAATAGATGCTCCAGAAGTTGAGCAGCGTGGTGCCGTGAGGTTTTTGACAGCTGAAGGTGTTTCCAAAAAAGAAATTAGTCGCCGTATGGCTGCCGTGTTCGTTGAACATTTCATGTCATTGGCCACTGTGAAGCGTTGGAGTAAACGGTTCACAGAAGGACGTGAAAGTTGCAAAGACGATCCAAGACCGGGTCAAAGCCATCGTGAAATCACCCCCAACAAAATTCCAAAGCTTGATGATCTGATGAGACAAGAACGGAGGATAAGCATCGATGAACTGGCAGAGCGTGTGGACATCAGTCACGGTTCAGTTCACGCCATAATTCATGAACATCTGGGTTATCGGCTCTTGCGTGCGCAATGGATGCCCAAGATTTTGAACCACCGCCAGAAGACGGAGAAGTTCGGCGCTACCTTGACTCGTCTGATCCGGTATCATAATGAAGGTGACGACTTCTTGTCTGCAACTGTGATCGGGGACTAACCATGGTGCCACTACTAGGAGCCTGAAACCCGACCGCAAAACTTACAGTGGAAACATTCGAATTCACCACCCCCAGAGAACGCAAAGGCCGTCATTACCGCCGGAAAGGTGTTGAGTTCTTTTTTTCGATCGTCAGGGGCCATTACTGATAGAAATTGCTAAATCTTGAGAGACTATCAATTATTTCCGTTATTGTGAAACGACGGATCGGCTGCGAGTCTCAATCAAGAACAAACGATGTGGAAAATTGACGAACGAGGACATCTTGTTCTACGACAACGCCCGTCCCCATGTCGCTGTGGTTAATATAAAACTGGCAAAGTTCAAGTGGGAAACCATGCAACATCCGCCACACAGCTAAGACCTGTCGCCTTGCGTCTTCCACATGTTGGGGCAGCTGAAAAAACAGCTCAAGGGAACCAGATTCGTGTCGGACTATGACGTGAAAGAGTCAGTTGCAGGCTTTTTGAAGCAGCAACCCAAGGAGCTTTACGAGACGGGAATCACGCGACTCGCTAGTCAATGGGAGAAATGTCTAAATGCTTCTGAAGACTACTTTTAAATAAAGTACCCCGTTTGTCATGTATTCCCACTGGCTCATTTTCATTTGCCTCGCTCTCGTATATTTTGCGGAACTCCCGCTTTTTATACGTGCTCTCTGCTGCGACTATAATTTCGATGCAATTACTCACGACACACGACCGGACACACGACTGCTCCTGCGTAATACATTCGAACAAATGACAGCGTCATTGCGATTTTTCACTGACCGTTGCATATTTACAAGAATGTGAACAAGGTTATTGAATGACAAAGTTTCATTAACACATTTGTCATCAACTTGTTCATTTCATGGCCTTTACATTTTTCATATCAGCGGCATGCACTGTTTTGCTGGTTTTGAACTGATATAGTTCTAAAGTTCGTGTGATATTTTCTTTACCTATTAGTTAGACAAGAAACATGGAAGCGTTGACATCAGGTATTCTGGGCACAATTTTTGACACATACGAGTACATTCTTTTATGAAAAAATACATATTTTACTTGTTTTGACAGTGTGTAGCGTTCAAGAAATCGTTTGCAGCATCTTTGGCAATGACAATGCATTTATTATTAATGCATCTGAAATCTCGAGAAATTGTTTAAGAGGAAGCTTTAGCTCGGGCCCAACTCCGACGCGGCCTATTCAAGTACATGTAAAACGCAGAAACACTTTTCTGAGATAGCTCCTCGATCGCTTTTCTTGAAATGTGTTGCACTTGAGAGAGAAAGTTAAATTTTAGTGTCTGTTGAAAGCGGAATTGCGATTTAGGGTCTGAATTTTGTTTATATATCTTGAAAAATTCGAAAGTTCGAAAAAGAAATAGAAGCACGACGTTTAAAGCTAATAGCTCTGCATGGAGAACAAATATCGCGGTTCTGTAAACAGCATCTATTATAACAGTCAAAGCGGACAAATTTGATATGTCAATTTGTATCTTACGTGAACTGGTTACGTTGTGTACAAGGGTTCTGCAAAAGCAGTATTTCCAGAATATTAAATTTTTTGAAATTCATTTGTAACATATCTATTCTGTCCGCTGTAGATGTACTATTAGATTCAATTCACAGAATTACGATGTTATTTTTAATTGTTAAGTTACAGAGTGTTAAACTTGATAGTTTCGTTTTCTGAAAATTTGTGATGCTTGCCATTTTTTAATAAAGAACTAAGAACCTAAATGAAAAAAAATCGAAAGGAGATATGAGTAGAATTTAAGTTTTTGTTTTAAATACAACAAACCTGGTCAAATTTGGTGCAGTGGTTGCCGAGAAAAACGTATTTACATGTATTTAGATCGGCACCCGAGCTAAAGCTTCTTAAGGAGGAAGCCGAGCTGCAATGTGAGCCCCCCTCCCCCCCCCCCCCCCCCCCCCAGTCCCTAACGAAATTTCTGGCTAAGGTATATAGGTATAAGGCTAAGGCTAAGGGGTATACAACACGCTTGAGGAAATCGTGGATGCGCAAGAAGTTTCGCAACTCGAACGCATGTCCCTGACAGCCGCGGGCCGGTACATCCCGCAGAAACTCGGCTTCAATTACCACGTCCAACACGGTCAGAAACAAGCCATTCCACCTGACCTCAGCGACACGCTGATCGTCGCCCCTATCCCTCGAAACATGCACCCCGAATATAATCGGGGCCGACGCCAGGCCCGTGCCAAAGCACTGCTGCGCTCCTTGGGCGGGAGGAGGACTACCCGCTTCGTAGACGCGACAGAATATACAAGAGAACACCGATTAACGACGGTAGTCGTATACGTTAACTCCCGGCTTACACACGCGTGTGGTCTCGCAACGGAACACACAGAAACAGCGGAAGAGGTAGCGATTGCGCTAGCGCTTACGGACCCCCTTTGCGAGGTAGTACTTAGCGACTCACAATCCGCAGGAGGAGACAAAGGAGAGGAAAGACAGGGAGGTTAGCCAGTGTAAGTACCGGCTGGCTACCCTGTGCTGGGGAAAGGGGTAAAGGGAAAAAAAGGAGAAAGAAGAAGAGGGAAAAAACGGAAAAAAAGAAAAGTCACACAGTAACGCGAAACTACGCGCTACAACGTTCAAAGGCGGTCGCACAATTCGCATGTCCTTAAAAACTTCAACAAAGCCCTCAAGGCCTTGAGTGCCGAAGCCCGTCTGGACCAATGTCCTAGAGCTTTTTCTTCTGTAAAGGGGCGATTGTCCAGTTTTGCGAGAGCGGTCACGAGCACTTTTCTTCGCACTGCGCAACGGCGACAGTCACATAAGAGGTGTTGAATCGACTCCTCGCAGCCGCAGGTGTCACAAGTAGGGCTGTCGGCCATTCCAATGCGGAATGAATAGGAGTTCGTGAATGCCACGCCCAGCCAACGGCGGCACAGAAGTGTTGCTTCCGCTCGTGGCAACCCTGGTGGTAGGCGGAGTTGCAGACGTGGATCCAATTTGTGGAGATGTGCGTTCGTGAAATCACTGGTGTTCCACAGATTCTGCGTAAGCTCGCGGGCGAGGGAGCGAAGACTTGTGGCTGCATCTGTTCTTGACAGCGGTATGGGTATAATCTGGGCACTATCATGAGCCGACCGGGCAGCGTCATCCGCACTGTCATTTAATGAAAATCCACAGTGACCCGGTATCCACTGGTAGATGATGTTGTGTCCCTTGTTGATTGCGTGATGGTGGAGCAGTCGGATGTCTGCGACTAGTTGCTCATTTGGTCCATGGTTGAAAGGGGACATCAGACACTGAAGAGCTGCCTTTGAGTCACATAAGATGGACCATGAATGTGATGATTTGTGAATAATAAACTCCAGAGCAGCACGGATAGCTGCGAGTTCCGCAGCCGTCGATGATGTAATGTGAGATGTCTTGAACTTGAGGGTGACGCACTCTGCGGGAATCACCACTGCTCCAGCATTTCCTCCGAGGCTCTCCAGATCCTAAGGAAAGCTGGTCGACAGCGCTTCGATAGTAACGCGATCATGTGGTTCCCAGCGCACGTCGCCACTCCCACCGACGAGGGCCCCCTAACTTGAACGAGGAAGCACACCGCTCTGCGCGAGAACTGACCCGCCGCGCAGAATCGGAGACTACCTCTTCGAGTTCAGAACTCCTGGTTCAAAACACGCGAGAACGCTTGGTCAGATACAATGACATCACCAAGCACTACCAGCTAGACAGGCGGTATTGCCCCTCCCCCCAAACCCCAAACTGAAACGTCGCCAGGCAGTCGTCTGGCGACAACTGCAGACACAAACCTTCCCCAGTGCGAAGCGATTGCGACACATTTTCCCCGCGCAATACCCGAGTGCTCTTTGCAAATTATGCCTGGAAACTAGAGCGACGCTCTTACACATGTTGTAGGAGTGTCGTGTTATATCAACTACAATGGCAGTAGCTCCGGAGGCTGTTGCGCCGAAGTGGGCCGCCGCTTTGCGCAGCTCCAACCTCAAGACGCAAGAGTGGGCTGTCCAGCAGACTCGAGAGGCGGCGACGAGGCAAGGCCTCGAAGTCCCCTCATGGGAGACCTGAGCCCGGGTCGTTAAACTTTTTCGGATTTAAAATAAAGTTGTTTCCATCCACCCAACCTCGAAACTCGCCACGTGAGCTTCTCAACCTTGTCAGGCAAGTTGCAGGCAAGGCAACCTTGTCAGGCAAGGCAAGTTGAATCTGAAAGATGTGTTGCAGCAGGTTTGGATGTTTTGACGCATCGCAAACCTCCACAAAGGTACTCCCAATCGGATATGTTGCAAACAATAAATATAAAAAACATCGTAACTTTTTTCAAAATATCGTAAACAGCTCTTCACAGGCACTTGAGAAAGAATGTTAAAAATTATGTTGCATTATTTTGTTGCTAATGACAATACAGCAGGTAGAGACCTTCGCCAGAATGCAGCAAGGTGCTAAGAAAAAGGAACATCGGGATAAAAAGAATGTTCATAAGGCTTTGACTTGCCTAAACTTGACGGTGATTTCGTCATGAAGGCAGTTTCGGCCTTATGTTTAATTCATCATCATCATCATCATCATCATCATCATCATCATCATCATCATCATCATCATCATCATCATCACCACCACCACCACCACCACCATCATCACCATCATCAGCCTGGTCACGCCCACTGCACGGCAAAGACCTCTCCCATACTTCTCCAACTACCCCGGTCATGTACTAATTGTGGCCATGTTGTCCCTGCAAACTTCTTAATGTCATCCGCCCACCCCTAACTTTCTGCCGCCTCCTGTTACGCTTCCCTTGCCTTGGAATCCAGTCCGTAACCCTTAATGACCGTCGGTTATCTTCCCTCCTCATTACATGTCCTGCTCATGCCTCCCCCCCCCATTTAATTTTCTTGATTTCAACTACGATGTCATTAACTCGCGTTTGTTCCCTGACCCAATCTGCTCTTTTCTTATCCCTTAACGTTACACCGATCATTCTTCTTTCCATAGGTCGTTGCGTCGTCCTCAATTTCAGTAGAACCCTTTTCGTAAGCCTCCAAGTTTCTGCCCCGTACGTGAGTACTGGTAAGACACAACTGTTATACATTTTTCTCTTGAGGGATAATGACAACCTGCTGTTGATGATCTGAGAATTCCTGCCAAACGAACCCCAGCCCATTCTTATCATACTGATTATTTCAGTCTCATGATCCAGATCCGCGGTCACTAAGTATATGTATTCCCTTAGTACTTCCACTGCCTCGTTACCTATCATAAACTGATGTTCTCTTCCGAGACTGTTAAACATTACTTTAGTTTTCTGCAGATTAATTTTTAGACCCACCCTTCTGCCTTGCCTCTCCATGTCAGTGAGCATGCATTGCAATTGGTCCCCTGAGTTACTAAGCAAGGCCATATCATCAGCGAATCGCAAGTTACTAAGGTATTCTCCATTAACTTTTATCCCCAATTTTTCCCAATCCAGGTCTCTGAATACCTCCTGTAAACATGCTGTGAATAGCATTGGAGACATCGTATCTCCCTGCCTGACGCCTTTTTTTATTGGGATTTTGTTGCTTTCTTTATGGAGGACTACGGTGGCTGTGGAGCCCCTATAGATATCTTTCAGTATTTTTACATGCGACTCGTCTACACCCTGATTCCGTAATGCCTCCATGACTGCTGAGGTTTCGACAGAATCAAACGCTTTCTCGTAATCAATGAAAGCTATATATAAGGGTTGGTTATATTCCGCACATTTCTCTATCTCCTGATTGATAGTGTTAATATGGTCTATTGTTCTGTAGCCTTTACGGAATCCTGCCTGGTCCTTTGCTTGACAGAAGTCTAAGGTGTTCCTGATTCTATTTGCGATTACCTTAGTAAATAGTTTGTAGACAAGTGACAGTAAGTTGATCGGCCTATAATTTTTCAGGTCTTTGGCGCCCCCTTTCTTATGAATTAGGATTAGGTTAGCGTTCTTCCAAGATTCCGGTACGCTCGAGGTCATGAGGCATTGCGTATACAGGGTGGCCAGTTTCTCCCAGAACAAGCTGCCCACCATCTTTCAACAAACCTGCTGTTACCTGATCCTCTCGAGCAGCCTTCCCCCTTTGCATAGTTCCCAAGGCTTCCTTTACTTCTTCCGGCGTTGCTTGTGGGATTTAAAATTCCTCTAGGCTGTTCTCTCTTCGATTATCGCCATGGGTGCCACTGGTACTGTATAAATCTCTATAGAACTCCTCAGCCACTTGAACTATCTCATCCATATTAGTAATGATATTGCCGGCTTTGCCTCTTAACGCATACATCTGATTCTTGCCTATGATTAATTACTTATGGATAAAGGGAAAATCAGACATCCACTCGTTCGTAGCAATTCCTACAAATGAAACCCATACGGGTTCCTCGAAAGAAAAGCCTCATGGTTGAAGAAAAATTCGTCCTGGTCCGGGACTCGAACCCGGGACCACCGCCTTTCCGGGGCAGCCGCTCTACCATCTGAGCTAACCAGGCGGCTAGCAGATGGCAGGGCGAAGTCGAATTTGTTGACAACACGAAGCAAAGGCAAGTGTTTGACGTAGTAGTTCTGCGGGAACCCGCAAGGTGGAGAGAAGTAATGAATAAAGTAATGAATTAATTACTTATGCATAAAAGTCCGTTTAGTACAATACTCATTCGCTTGAAAAGGAATAAAGCATCGACATGACCTTTACATGGCTCATTTTATTTAACAGCAAATGCTTGTACCTTGAAGCATAGATAATTGGTGCCTTGTATTAATGTAGGTTTGTATCTCTTTGTGTGCTACAGAATCAACCGTTAACTCTCTGTGAATGTACACAGGTAACAGAATGTACAGGCAGGTAAATTCCTCTAATAATGTCATACTGGTCATTATGTACACGTCGTTACATAACCTAAGATGCGGTGGTGGGAGTGGCGATGGTGTTGGTTAGGGCAGCCTTAGCTGGCAGATAGTGCCAGCGATTGCTCATTTTACCGGCTCTCAAAGGTACACTAAAGGCTAGTACAAAGTCGACGTAGACTGTTTAAATGGCATTCCAGAAACCTCGCAACGCTTAGGCTTAGTTCACGAGAAAATTGCATCTGAAGGGTCCGAATACCTTTATCGCATTTCAAATCTCCCGCCCAGAGCCAGGGGAGAGGTGACGTTGCATACGCCAGCGCCACCCTCTGCTGCCATCAGTCAGTAAAATGGCGCCCGACAGGCGGCGGTACCGAGCCATGAGAGAGCAGTAAACGGGAAGACTACAAATGAAGCTGTGCAGGGTGATATGGGCTGGACTAGTTTTCAAGTGAGGAAAGCTCGCAGTAAAATTGAGTATGAAGAACGACTGAGGATTATGGAAGAAAGTAAATGGGCTGGGAGAGTGTTGAGGTATCTGAACAGGAAAAAGATTGATTCACAGTGGAGGAAAAGAACTCGGAAGCTTACCAACAAGTATGCGGCCTGTAGGGTGGGCAACACAGCAACAAAGAACGTCAAGCGGAAAGTCAGATAGGCTCAAATAATCTCATGGGTGGCGGCAATGGAAACTAAACTGGTCATGAGTAACTACTTAAGAGCAAAAAACGAAATCAGGAAAGAAACAATTGATGATAACTCAAAGGGAAGCTCATTACTATTCGAAGCGAGGTCGGGATGTCTTATAACACGCACGTATATAACGAGATATAAGAAGGAACGAGAGAAATTATTATTATTCGAGTGCTCGAGTGCTGATTGCCGTGTTATAGTTTGTTAACGAAGCTTCCCCTCAAGCCTAAATATTGTAAGGCAGTTTGTCGTGTGCGTATCATGGACACGCATGCTTATATCGCCTTCCGTTTCTCTACCACGGTTGCGCTTTAAAACCACGGCGCTGCAAGTTTGCTTCACAGACTTTCCTTTCCTTCCCTCTTCTCCGCCCTTAAACTGGCTCTCTTAACTACTACACGCACAGACAAAGCAACAGCGCGCGCTTTAGATCCTATAGATGAGATGAATATTTACAATTATTATTAGGGTTATAATTATATTCGAGTGCTGATTGCCGTGTTATAGTTTGTTAACGAAGCTTCCCTCAAGTCTAAATATTGTAAGGCAGTTTGTCGTGTGCGTATCATGGACACGCATGCTTATATCGCCTTCCGTTTCCCTACCACGGCTGCGCTTTAAAACCACGGCGCTGCAATATTGCTTTCCTCTCCTTCCTTCTTCTCCGCCCTTAAACTGGCTCTCTTAACTACTACACGCAAAGAAAAAGCAACAGCGCGCGCATGCGATCCCATAGATGAGATGAATACATATATATAGAAAAGTATCAGTCATAGCTCTCGTAGTATAGCCTTCTGAGCCGTTTCCTTTTTTTTCTTTCTTTCTTTTTTCTTTGAAAGAAGTCCTATTAGGGTTATTATAATTACACGAAGGTATTTCGCCCTCGCCAGCAGCAGTACTTGAGATAGCTATTCCGGCGGCTAGCTTCCCACGCTATGCCTGCCGCCCTCGCAGCTGTTTAAGCTTTTTCCTAGACGCTAGAGCTATACAATGTCCGCTCAACCTTGAGCGATCGGAAAGCGCGTCTTCCACTCTTGGTCGGCGGAGAGGGGAGACTTCGTTCCGGCCGCGAAGCTCTCTACATCTCAGTAAGGTGCCTGGTGGTGGTCTCGTGCTGACGATGCCCTCTCGGTGAGCGCATATTTCCCCCCTCATCTTTTAAGAGATTCAATACATACAAGCATTTGTCTCGCAAACCGGATTTATTTCAAGGGAATTTTCCACGTCTCAATAATTTCTCTCGTCGTATTCGAGTGCTGATTGCCGTGTTATAGTTTGTTAACGAAGCTTCCCCTCAAGCCTAAATATTGTAAGGCAGTTTTCCTAGTCTCTAAAGCCGCTCGAGTTCACGCTGCTCCTCTGGCGGCCATTTTTCCAAGAAATTATGCCTTCCAACCAAATCGACTGTCGCGGACAACATGAGTAACTTTCCACATAAGTATGAGGCTCGGAGCAGGAGCTATGGCGATTGAAAGTAACCGTTGGCTTGACGAACCAACCGACTGAGCTACCTTTCCGGGCAACATTGAAGGATCACGAGTTCAAATCACATGTTATGTTCCTTTTTTTCCCCTTTTTTTCTTTCTTTTTAATGTATTTTCCTTCATTTTATCACTGTACCGAAACCCTCCTAAAAAAAATATATATATATCCTCAATTATGTGTGGCCACACATTTGCAGGTCATAAATACCAGGTTCTCTAGCCGAGTGCCATCCATGCGGTACAACCGAGCTCAGATTGGTCCAGCTTGACTGAACAAATAGGGCACCACTGTAGGTTAAATGAGGCGTACAACTCCTGCGGGACCCGCCGTGGTTGCTCAGTGGTTATGGTGTTAGACTGCTGAGCACGAGGTAGCGGGATCGGACCCCGGCCACGGCGGCCGCATTTTGATGGGGCGAAATGCGAGAACACCCGTGTACTTAGAATTAGGTGCACGTTAAAGAACCCCAGGTGGTCGAAATTTTCGGAGTCCTCCACTACGGCGTGCATAATCAGAAAGTGGTTTTGTCACGCAAACCCCATAATTCAATTTTTAATTTAACTCCCGCGGGGACGGTAGAGTATCCGTCTCCAGTGCAAGAGGACCGTGATTCAAATCCCGGTGCCGCGCAATTCTCCACCGGAAAATACAAAAAAAAAAAAAACCGTGCGTTGAGAAAATTGCACAAGCAGGCCTGGAGTGCGGCCTGATCCCGGTGATCAGAACCGGTAACGCACTCTCTCACCAGAGCAGGATTGGCCACCCTGGTGCAGTACTTGGCCACAACCTCCTATATGAATACAACAATCAAACCCCGGCCCTCAGTCCCCAGCAGCCCCGAAGCAACTGACCACGGCGGCGGTCAGATCTGTGACGCTGCAGAGGGTGCTAAGAATACCTGGCTCCGGACAGGCCGCCATTGGAATCTGAACCTGGCAACGTTTAACGTTAGAACGCTATCTAGTGAGGCGAGTCTAGCAGTGTTATTGGAGGAATTAGAGGGTAGTAAATGGGATATAATAGGGCTCAGTGAGGTTAGGAGGACAAAAGAAGTATATACAGTGCTAAAAAGCGGGCATGTACTGTGTTACCGGGGCTTAGCGGAGAGACGAGAACTAGGAGTCGGATTCCTGATTAATAAGGAAATAGCTGGTAACATACAGGAATTCTATAGCATTAACGAGAGGGTGGCAGGTCTTGTTGTGAAACTTAATAAGAGGTACAAATTGAAGGTGGTACAAGTCTATGCCCCTACATGCAGTCATGATGACCAGGAAGTCGAAAGCTTTTATGAAGACGTGGAATCGGCGATGGGTAAAGTCAAAACAAAATACACTATACTGATGGGCGACTTCAATGCCAGGGTATGCAAGAAGCAGGCTGGAGACAAGTCAGTGGGGGAATATGGCATAGGCTCTAGGAATAGCACAGGAGAATTATTAGTAGAGTTTGCAGAACAGAATATGCGGATAATGAACACCTTTTTCCGCAAGCGGGTTAGCCGAAAGTGGCCGTGGAGGAGCCCGAATGGTGAGACTAGAAATGAAATCAACTTCACACTCTGCGCGAACCCTGGCATCATCCAAGATGTAGACGTGCTCGGCAAGGTACGCTGCAGTGACCATAGGATGGTAAGAACTCGAATTAGCCTAGACTTGAGGAGGGAACGGAAGAAACTGGTACACAAGAAGCCAATCAATGAGTTAGCGGTAAGAGGGAAACTAGAGGAATTCCGGATCAAGCTACAGAACAGGTATTCGGCTTTAACTCAGGAAGAGGACCTTAGTGTTGAAGCAATGAACGACTATTTCATGGGCATCATTAAGGAGTGCGCAACAGAAGTCGGTGGTAACGCCGTTAGACAGGAAACCAGTAAGCTATCGCAGGAGACGAAAGATCTGATCAAGAAACGCCAATGTATGAAAGCCTCTAACCCTACAGCTAGAATAGAACTGGCAGAACTTTCTAAGTTAATCAACAAGCGTAAGACAGCGGACATAAGGAACTATAATATGGATAGAATTGAACAGGCTCTCAGGAACGGAGGAAGCCTAAAAACAGTGAAGAAGAAACTAGGAATAGGCAAGAATCAGATGTGTGCGTTAAGAGACAAAGCCGGCAATATCGTTACTAATATGGATGAGATAGTTCAAGTGGCTGAGGAGTTCTATAGAGATTTATACAGTACCAGTGGCACCCACGACGATAGTGGAAGAGAAAATAGCCTAGAGGAATTCGAAATCCCACAGGTAACGCCAGAAGAAGTAAAGAAAGCCTTAGGAGCTATGCAAAGGGGGAAGGCAGCTGGGGAGGATCAGGTAACAGCAGATTTGTTGAAGGATGGTGGTCAGATTGTTCTAGAGAAACTGGCCACCCTGTATACGCAATGCCTCATAACCTCGAGCGTACCGGAATCTTGGAAGAACGCTAACATAATCCTAATCCATAAGAAAGGGGACGCCAAAGACTTGAAAAATTATAGACCGATCAGCTTACTGTCCGTTGCCTACAAAGTATTTACTAAGGTAATCGCAAATAGAATCAGGAACACCTTAGACTTCTGTCAACCAAAGGACCAGGCAGGATTCCGTAAAGGCTACTCAACAATAGACCATATTCACACTATCAATCAAGTGATAGAGAAATGTGCAGAATATAACCAACCCTTATATATAGCTTTCATTGATTACGAGAAAGCGTTTGATTCAGTCGAAACCTCAGCAGTCATGGAGGCATTACGGAATCAGGGTGTAGATGAGCCATATGTAAAGATACTGGAAGATATCTATAGTGGCTCCACAGCCACCGTAGTCCTCCACAAAGAAAGCAAGAAAATCCCTATAAAGAAAGGCGTCAGACAGGGAGATACGATATCTCCAATGCTATTCACAGCATGTTTACAGGAGGTATTCAGAGGCCTGGAGTGGGAAGAATTGGGGATAAAAGTTGATGGAGAATACCTTAGCAACTTGCGATTCGCTGATGATATTGCCTTGCTTAGTAACTCAGGAGACCAATTGCAATGCATGCTCACTGACCTGGAGAGGCAAAGCAGAAGGGTGGGTCTGAAAATTAATCTGCAGAAAACTAAAGTATTGTTTAACAGTCTCGGAAGAGAACAGCAGTTTACGATAGGTAGCGAAGCATTGGAAGTGGTAAGGGAATACATCTACTTAGGGCAGGTAGTGACCACGGATCTGGATCACGAGACTGAAATAACCAGAAGAATAAGAATGGGCTGGGGTGCGTTTGGCAGGCATTCTCAAATCATGAACAGCAGGTTGCCACTATCCCTCAAAAGGAAAGTGTATAACAGCTGTGTGTTACCAGTACTCACATATGGGGCAGAAACCTGGAGGCTTACGAAAAGGGTTCTGCTGAAATTGAGGACGACGCAACGAGCTATGGAAAGAAGAATGATGGGTGTGACGTTAAGGGATAAGAAAAGAGCAGATTGGGTGAGGCAACAAACGCGGGTAAACGACATCTTAGTTGAAATCAAGAAAAAGAAATGGGCATGGGCCGGACATGTAATGAGGAGGGAAGATAACCGATGGTCACTAAGGGTTACGGACTGGATTCCAAGGGAAGGGATGCGTAGCAGGGGGCGGCAGAAAGTTAGGTGGGCGAATGACATTAAGACGTTTGCAGGGACAACATGGCCACAATTAGTACATGACCGGGGTAGTTGGAGAAGTATGGGAGAGGCCTTTGCCCTGCAGTGGGCGTAACTAGGCTGATGATGATGATGAAGAAGAAGGAACAAGAAGAAGAAGCATGTGCTTGCTGCGGTATAGCTAGGGAAACTATGGAGCATGTTTTATTAGAATGTGAACACGTCTACCCAGCGGTCGATTTAGGCACCACTGGCCTCCTTGAAGTCCTTGGGTTCAGCGAGAGCAGTGGAAAAGTAAACATGGCCGCAACAGGGATTAGTAAGAGGCGCTTGGAGGATTGGTGAAACAAAAGTAGGGAAACGACAAAAGACGGAGGCGTACAAAAGCACAGTTCGCAACAGGGGATCAGAAAATTTTGGTTGTGGGAGTTCAGTGCTTTTTTTTAAACCTAAGTAGGACATGCGGCAATATAATAAATAGCAAGAGCTTAGTCGCGCAACCCACCGCCCCGTTCCAAAGGGGACGCTCATAACATTCATCCATCCAGAGCGGCGGATTCGCCGCTGCAGCTGCTCTTTGGTTGAGTGGCGTAGACCATTCGGGCATCCCGCGTCATGGCATGGAAGTTCAATTTTCTACTACTTGTAGTTCGTGCGAGTTATGCGAGCCAGCGAAACCAGCGCAGCGCTATGCGATAACGAAACTACTGAACCGGGAAAACTTGGGCAGCACAGAGTCGAGCGAAAACGAAACCCTTCGACCGCCCGCGTCGTTGTCAGGATTATTTCAATTGGTACGTTTTTCTAAAACTGAAATAGAACTGGACAAGTAGCCTTTTATTTCGTCGTATAATACAATACAATATAATACAATACAATACAATAAAATACAATACAATACAATACAATACAATACAAGGATGTCTTGTGCAACAAGTGGTTGAGTACTAGTGACAGAATGTAACTGAGGAGTGCTTTCGTCATCGGGCAAGTACTTGAATGTCCCGGGCGAGTCTATAATCATGTCCTGCATATACCTCAATTTCTCGATTAATAAGTCTCTGTTCGCGACAATATTAACGCCTTAGAGATTCTCAAGCAATAATCTGACTTTAGCTTGACTTAATGTTTGCCTTTAGTGTCGCTTTAAGAAAAATAATATAAGGAACTGTCTGATTACTATATAATTAAAAGTTCACAGTCCCCAATGAATGTGAACTTGTCGGAAAGTTCATAGTTTCTTAGAAAAGCTGGAAAGAAGCACATTTCCTCTCTCCGAAACTTGGGCCTTTTGGGAAACACTACCTGCTACGCGCACTCATGAGGAAATTGCCTTCTGTGCAATGCCTTAAGTAGAACATTTCTCTCTTCATTGAAGTATTGGAACGATCACATGAACTGTTCCACGTCGCCAATTTCGTCACACTCAGTGCAGAGCGGAGAACCTTGTCCAACCTTAAAGGCCCAAGTTGGGGTCTTCGCAGAGCGAGTTCTTATTCTATGAAACAGCGCATAGGTCCTGCAAAGCGGACTTCTTGAAACATGCCTGGACATAAGGTGATGTGAAACACGCTCAGAAGTGCGTTATCTTTACATAAAGTATGATTCATCGGCGCTCTTATTTCATTTGCTACTTCATTGCCTGCAAGTCCAACATGTGGCGGTACCACTGAAAATTCCGACTAAAATGACTAGTTCTGGTATATAATACACGGTATAGTTGTTGGAGCACCTCTAACGATGCGAAACGATGATAGCGTGCTGAGAAAAAGTCCTCAGTTTACGGAGCGCTGCAGTAGCGCGGCTCCTTCCGCATTTTTTATAAGACCAACTGATCCAGAGGGCCATATCACGCAGTTCTAATCAAGCGAATCCGATACGCACAGGCACAGTTGTTTGCCTGTTGGATTACTGACCCGTCAGTGTGCGCTTGTTGATGATCCAGATATGCCACATTGAAGTGCTGCAGCATGGAGGCGGGAAGAGGGAACAAGGCACTTCGAGCATAGCCGATGTATACGCTCAGAAACGCTTGATAATTTTGCAATTACCTACAGCACTGCGAGTCACTAAGACGACGCGATCGAAATTGGTGGCGTCAGGCTCGCTTAACCAAATGAGCCAAGACCGTATGCCTGGAACATGTGGCAAAGATTTCCACTTGTACTTTTTGAGGCGGCGAAAGTTCTCTACATCATCCGCATGTGCATAGAGCAGTTTAACGTTTTTCAGCGTTGGAGTCGTCTGCGCCACAATTTCAAAAGGCTGACCTGATGATTGTAGTGCTTGCTGCTCTAAAATTGTAAGGCGAGGCTTGGTGCTTTACTAAGCCACTAACACCATCGCAAGCGTTCTTGCCATGTCTTGCCAAGTGGCCGAAAAAAGCCACTTTGTTGACACGTGATTCTTCTGTGACAGCTCGTAGAGTTGATACTTATTTTTTAAATGGCTACTGGCGCCATCAGACACGTATGTAACGTGTGTCGAGCTGAAGCTCTTCCTTCATGCACTCAGATTTTTACCAGTGCAAAGCAAGCGTGTGCATCATCATGACATATGTCATTGACGGCAAAACTTTCGGTAGATTCTCGACTCGTGACGACACACTTAAATAGCGAGACCTGTTTTTTGTGCCAATTTTTTCCCAATCCAATCAATCAATGAAAACCAATCAAATCAAAGCCAATCAAAACAGACACTACATCTTTTTTGTTAGCACTCTGCCAAGAACATGCATGCTCGTCTTTGGTATAATATTCCATAGCGGTCTGTTGCGTTTAACCGTGTTCTCTCAGGTGCGTCTGGTGCCGACCATATTCCATGCTTCTCGCGCCAGCGTCGGGATTTGTATAGCGCATAGGCTGACAAATTTGGAATGAGAGCTTGGACTTTTAGGCGCTCTAGTTGGCTTAGCAGTCAACAAGCTCATTTGCTCTAAGCACGAAGAGCGCGTCTCATAGGCTTTTTTAAGGCTGGTGAACCACAGGGTGCGTAGGTCGCATTTTGTACCTGAGGGGCTCGAATAGCGATTGCATTCTACGCAGTGAGATTCGGAGCTTACAGTGCCACCGATTTGAATTTGCTTTTGCACCGGGCGAAAGTTCCTTAGTCGCGAATCCGACTTCTGCTGACGCACGTTAGGCAAAGTTTCAAGTAGGTCTAGGCACTGCTTTCTACCTGCAAGGTCGTACTCTCCTGATACGAAATCATCAGTTGTTTCAGCAGGGGAGGCATCTAAAAAATAGAGAATTTCTTTTATTCGCCGGAAGCAACTTTGGCATATCTGGTCGTCATCCTGTGCATGGCAGGCAGCTTTGCGGCAAGAGCTTCTGCAATGCAGATACACCGATGCCTCCAACCTTGCTGAAATTTCTTCGACACTGCATTTCCTTTTTGTGCACCTTCAAGTAATCTGCACAAAAACCATATCACCCCTTTAACGGTGAGCCATCGCAGCTCTACTCGCAGCTTAAATCACTGCAAACATTGTTAGCGCTCGTCTATGATGAAGTACGACTGCGGAATGTGCGCTGAACGCTCAGCAGAAAGCTGGCCTGTCGCCTGTTTCTAGGTCGTTCACACCTGATACTAGTAGACGTAAAACTGGCAGCTCCTACCTGAACGAAGTGGACGCAAAAACTAAGGTGAACTGGATTGACTCTGTAGTTAATCCACATCAGGTTCACAACGAGCTTCGCCGTGAGGTTCTTTTTTTTAAATATGTAAGATAACTATACCATCTCGTATAGGTGGTGTCTAAAGGATGGTACCTATGACGCATTGCGAGCTTCTCAATTGCTTCCGGCGGATGCAATCAGCAAGAGCATGACGTTCGAGATTAGTTGCGTTACCCAAAGAGTGCCATCGCTGGGGCATTAATTTGGACAACACCTGTACCTGAAACACCATAAACTAAGTCATCGCTTCTGAAACGGGGAGAACGGCGCGCAATCTCAAAGTCGTCGAGCAGAAGGCAGCTCTTGAGGAGACGACAGACCACAGCGCATCCCAAACAAACGGAGTGCACGTATCTTCTTATCGTTAAGGCGGCAGCCGCGCTGTCAGAATATTTTAACGTATTTTACTTCACTTGCTTCGTCTACCGCCGCCTCCCGTGGACCCACTCCCCTTTCTGCTACACTCTACCAACTCGATCAAAAGAGACGATTTTTACAGAAGCCGCAGCTGAAAGCGCGAACTAAATATGGGCGCGAATGATGGCTGAGGAGAGGAATCACTCCACGAATTTATGTCAGAAAGTTAGACATCTTAGAACGACATGCATGAAATAATAATTTTAGTTTGCCACAGCTGCCTTTATGTCGCAATGATGGTCAGGTTTAGACAAGTCGGAGGCTTATGCACGTTCTTCTTACCCCGATGTCCCTTTTTCTCAGCACCTTGATGCACTCTACCATTTGTATTTCTTTGGTTAACATTTCTTTGGTTAACCATGATGGCTTACATGTCCCTGATATTGAGCGGGCGGATGTCATGAATTCATATTTTTCCTCCGTGTTCACCCACGAACCTGCACTTCGTACTCCCGCAATACCTGCCACTAGTTTTTCCCTAATGCCACCAGTTTTTATAACCCATGAAGGTATCGCTAAACTCATCGACAACCTTAAGTTGTCAAGCGTTCCTGGGCCAGACAACATAACTGCCAAAATATTGAAGGGCACCGTGAGCATTTCTAGCCGTATTTTGCAAATTATTTTTCAGCAATCTGTTTCGAACGGCGAAATACCAAATGACTGGAAAACTAGTAAAGTAACCCCAGTATTTAAGGCAGGCAATCGATCCGATCCTTCTAATTACCGCCCAATTTCATTAGCATCTATTCCATGCAAGCTGCTGGAGCACATTTTATATTCGCAGATCACATCACACTTCGACAATAACGCTTTCTTCTATGAAAAACAGCACGGTTTTAGATCAGGCCATTCATGCGAGTCCCAGCTTTTCGAATTCACCACAGACCTTCGCTTAAACTTAGATTCTTCTTTTCAAACTGACGTCATTTACCTAGACTTCTCCAAAGCCTTCGATCGCGTTCCACATCGGCGTTTAATGGCAAAACTGTCCTGCCTCCACATTGACCCTTTAATCTTGTCATGGATTGACTGCTTTCTCCGCGAACGCTCACAATATACAGTAATAGGGAACCACAGATCGCAAAATACTACAGTCATCTCTGGTGTCCCCCAGGGATCAGTGCTGGGACCACTCCTTTGTCTGATATTTATAAATGATCTTCCTAATGCCATATCATCTTGTATCCGCCTCTTCGCAGACGATTGTGTCCTTTACCGCCGCATATCTACTCCCGATGATCAGGCTCTGCTTCAACGCGACTTAAATCTCATAGAAACCTGGTGTGCGACATGGCTTATGCAACTGAACATTTCCAAATGTAAGTTCATGCATGTAACAAGAAAGCGAAATAACCTCAGCTATCCGTATTCATTAAATTCTACACCACTCTCTGAAACAGAATCATACAGGTATCTTGGAATCATCGTGAACAACAAACTAACATGGTCTGAGCACATTGCAAAACTTTGTACAGATGTTTCTAAGTTGCTTGGGTTTATCAGACGATCCCTCGCTTTTTCACCCCGTTCTGTCCGTCAACTCGCCTACGTAACATTCATCCGTTCGAAACTCGAATATGCCTCGGCAATCTGGAATCCCCATCAGAACTACCTAATCGATCAGCTTGAAGCCATCCAAAATCGCGCGGCCCGTTTTATCACATCGCAGTATGACAGACGACACAGTATAACTCTTATCAAGGCATCCCTTTATCTTCAACCCCTGGCACTTCGGCGTAAAATTTCACAGCTTTGCCTATTTCACAAATTATACTATACCTTCCCGCAGCTAAGAAATTCTGTATTACACCCGCCGCTTCGCACCTCACGCCGCTTTTCAACTCCATAAGTTTGCAGCGCATACATGGCTCCACAAACTCATTTAATAAATCATTTTTACCTAGCTCCATTACATTGTGGAATGACTTACCCGATTCCATAGTTACTGAAATAGAACCTAATAAATTCAGGCATTTATTAAAAGCACATTTCAAGAGCTGAGTTACTTTGCCATGTTTTTGAATGTGTATGCGTGTTTTGTTTTGTTTCCATGTTGTTCTTGAGCCGCTGTGTCTATCTTAGTGTTGATGCTTCTAATGATGTTAATGTTGAACATGAATCCTGCACTTTGTATTGCTTTTTTGTTGTTACCGACCATTGTAATAATAATAATAATATTTGGGGTTTTACGTGCCAAAACCACTTTCTGATTATGAGGCACGCCGTAGTGGAGGACTCCGGAAATTTTGACCACCTGGGGTTCTTTAACGTGCACCTAAATCTAAGCACACGGGTGTTTTCGCATTTCGCCCCCATCGAAATGCGGCCGCCGTGGCCGGGATTCGATCCCGCGACCTCGTGCTCAGCAGCCCAACACCATAGCCACTGAGCAACCACGGCGGGTATTACCGACCATTGTATATGTAACGACTGCTCCCCCCCCCCTTATGTAATGCCCTAAGCCAAGGGCCTTTAAGGGTAAATAAATGATAATGATGATGATGATGTATTGTCCCTACAAACAAAATGATGCAACATGTTTTTAATATTCTTTTTCAAGTGATTACAAGCCGCTGTTTACGGTATTTTGAGAAAAAATTTACGGTTTTTTATATTTATTGTTAAACAGCGTTCATTTTTGTCAAAACGTCACATTTGAGGCGATTTGCAAAAATGGTAATTTGTGATACAGCCAGAATATTCAGCACAATTGTTGAATAGGTTAACGTCTAGCAGTCCACGAAATTTAGTAAGGCTGCATGGAGTGGTTTAGTTTATAAAAAAATCGTAAATATAGCAACTCTTGAAGATTGTGGCAAATTAAGTAGTTTTTTCAAAGCACTTGCGTTTTCCCCGGAAGCCACAAACAGGGCTTGCTGACCCCTCTTTACGGCTACGTTTTACACACAAAAATGTATTCTTTGTAGCTGTAATATATTGTATTTCACATTGTTGTGAATTTGCGAGAATACCTTGTGCATGAAATAGGCGGCTCCACACTCAAGAAACTGGCTATTTTTTCATCCTAAAATATTCATTTGGCAAAGAAGCCACGTTCACTTTCGTGCTACCGAGTGATATGCGCGTAAAATATAGAACATTCAATGAAATCTAAAATATGAATTTTTTGACCAGTGTTGATCTCTCGTGGAATCATCCACATACAGGATACGTCGCGTGGCGACGATTTCATCGCCCTTGGAATTTACAGGGAAGCTCACGGGGACGGCAAAAATACGCCTCGAGTGTCCATATAAATGTTATCGCAATAATACAAGGACCACTACTGTATTGAAGGGGACGAAGCCACTTACCGGCCTGAATAAGCGTGAAGATACACGGCTCGCGCTGTATGCCGATGCCATTCTTGCCCCAGCAGAGCAGCGCTCCATAGTCCTCGTCCGTCTGCGGCACCACAGTGGCCCAGCTGCGCGTTCCCTCGCTCATCACGTTGGTGGAGCCCAGCATTTGCTGCGAGGCATTGAAGCGCCACCGAAACGCGATGTCCTGCGCTGGGTCGGCCTCCAGCTCGCAGCTGACGCGCACCGCCTCCTGCCGGGCCGCGCCGTACACCGTCTTCTGGCCAGGCTTGCACGTCGGCGCAACTGCATGGTTGATGCACTAGTCAGTGGATGCACTGAAGTGTGGACAGCTATTGTGTCGCTGGCGCAGCCACACACACACACACACACACACACACACACACACACACACACACACACACACACACACACACACACACACACACACACACACACACACACACACACACACACACACACACACACACACACACACACACGCACACACGCACGCACACGCACGCACGCACGCACGCACACACACACACGCACACACACACACGCACACGCACACACACGCACACACACGCGCGCGCGCGCGCGAGCAAAATCTGTTGGAATTTAGCCTGAATATATACACATACGAAAGGAAGGAAAGAAAACAGGGGGAGGGGAGGAAATTCCCTCATTATTGCCCGATGGCAACATGAAGTGAAATAAGGACATGCTGCGCGATCTGCGCTAATACCCGACCGAAGAAAACGGAGCAACAAAACGAAACCTTATGCGGTTTTTGGGAGTGGAGGCTAGTAAAAAAAGACGAAAAAAAATAACATTATGGGGAATTTAACGTCCTAGAGCAACAAACGGGCTATGAGCTACATAGTAGTAGAGACCTCCAGAGTTGGGCTTCTCTTAGGTGCACCTAAATCACGAACGTTCTAGCGTTCTGTCCAATCGAAATGCGACCACCGCGGCCAGTAAACGGAACCCGCCCCCAACTTCGTGCTTAGCTGCAAATGGCACAGGAAAGTATACCTCCGCGGCATGTAACACAAGCCAATAAAGCACCACCAGCAGCTCAACAGTAAGTAACGTAAATATGGGATAAGTCTAACGAAATCATCTTCGCAATGACACACGCAAAATAAAAACCCTCCCCATTCCAGACTTGCACCTATAGAGCACAAGCCACGAAAACAATTGCCAAGCGAAGTTCAAATACGCTCTCAACTTCAAATAACAACAACAAGAACAACAAAAACATCAACGACGACGACGACAACTACGACGACGACAACAACAATAAATCATGCAGATCCAACGCATATGCTGGATCTATGTGAAGAGAAGCTTTAGTGAAGTGGTTAATTGCAGAATGTACAACTAAGTGCGATGCATACAGTTGTCTTTATTTTCATCTGATCAAACATCCAATCTGATGCAACGTTTATGTTTTTGCACAGCAGTGGTCACAACATTAATGCCATGCCACTTCATCTTTATGCATTACACTGTTCACAAAGTATAGACAAAGCTCATCGTGTTACACATGAGCGAGAGATATGGGAAAGCAAGGACGGTGTCATTCTTGGTGTCTCTAAGTGCGAATCGTGTATAAATTACACTATTGTTTGTCCTGCTCGTTGTTTATGTGTTGTGCCTTCTCGTTAGGGTTCATTCTATAAGCAACATAGTGAGGGACCATCGATTGTAGCGCATGCCGGCCATTGAAATGTCGCCTGATTCACGCCGCGACTGGTACACGCAGAAATATATTGTGAAGCATACATATACGTTTCTTTTACTGTGCTGTCCCGCCAAGATTCGACGCGCTTCCATCATCCGTCTCGTTTTCCACACGCCTGCGCTTCGCCGCTCTCGACGCTTCTGAACGCCCATGAGCGTTCGGCCTTTTCGGCCGAGCGGTGACCTCGCGCCCGCTCCGGCAATCA
Source organism: Dermacentor variabilis (assembly GCF_050947875.1). Taxonomy (NCBI): domain Eukaryota; kingdom Metazoa; phylum Arthropoda; class Arachnida; order Ixodida; family Ixodidae; genus Dermacentor; species Dermacentor variabilis. Next base: position 975,361 of record NC_134572.1, read on the forward strand.
GACATCTACCGGTTTCACGACATAGCAGTGCAATCCACGGTGTAGCCAAACGCGCTGCCCTGTGCTCAGCAGTCTCGCATGGCGGCGTCGTTCGGCGACCACCGCTTCATTTAAAATGAGGTATTGCGGTGACAGTTTGCTTTACAGGGCGTCGTCGACACCACATTGTACACACTTGCCGCCATGTCTCGCCATCAACCTGATCTTATCTATCAGGCTTATCCATGATGATGTTTATCTCTGACCGTAGCACTTCTAAGCAAAAAATTACCCATACGTGGGCCGATCCTGGAAATAGTGCAATACCGGCCCGACCCGCGGCGGAGGTCAAGCAGGCGTTCAACAATCCCCATACGTCGGCCGATCCCGAAGCCAGTGAGATGCGGGGCAGACCCACGCGGAGTTCAAGCAGGCGTTGAGCACTCCCCATACGTGGGGCGATACCGAAGATAGTGCCATGCCGTGCCCACCCACGCGGAGTTGAAGCAGGCGTTAAGCACTCCCCATACGTGGGGCGATCCCGAAGATAGTGCGATGCCGGGCTGACCCGCGCGGAGTTGAAGCAGACGTTAAGCACTCCCCATGCCTGGGGCGACCCCGAAGATAGTGCGATGCCGGGCCGACCCACGCGGAGTTGAAGCAGGCGTTAAGCACTCCCCCCATGCGTAGGGCGATCCCCCGAGTGTCAAGAATCGGGTTTGCATTCCCTGCTTTCTGTTAGCGCTAAGAACATTTTAATAAATGAACAGCACGGCTTTTAAGACTGTCACGGTGTTCAATAGCTGTAAAATAACTGTTCAAATAGCTGTTCAATGAACAGCTATTTGAGACTGTCAACAGTGTTCATCACTGCAATGTCCTCCAAAAAGACATCTTTTTCACTCTCAAAGTGGTGCAGAAATAAGGTATTTTTGAATGCTTCCAAACCTATGGTATTAGGTTATAAGCGGAAAACACACCACGTGGAATTTTCATACACCCTTCGGGATGCTCTGCTGTCGAGGATCAATGAAATGAAAGATCATGGTGTGTACTTCGACATAACGGTAAGCTTCTCTTCACATGTTAAATATGCACAACGTGCCCTTCACGCTCCAGGAATTGTATGTCATATATTGCATGATTTCCATTCACCTGTTCTGTTTCTGAAATTATATTCTGCTGTGTACCTTCCACTACTAGTGTATGCCTCTGTGGATGGAGGTGCAACGTGAAAACTTAATGCTGATCTCAGTGAACGCGTCCATAATGAATTGATATTGATCTTCAAGCACGACTTTTGCCATTCTGGCGACCATATATCCAGTCCTCTCGAGTATACCCTAGATTCTCGTAAACTTCAAGACGACATTAATAACGTTTTGTTATGGTGTAACAAGTGGTCTATGAAGCTTAACTTAAGCAAATGTAAATGCATGCGCGTATCACAGCATGCCAATACTACTAATCTGCATACATATTTCCTCAATAATAGCCCTCTCTTATCTTACATATGCGCATGCATACGGTGGTGTCTGTTCCCTATATATATGTTTACCGCTTCGTGGAATAAAACAATTGTTGGAAGTTAGCGCTGTGTCCGCGTCTTGCCACTGTCCTTCGTCCCTTTTCGTGCGCTAAAAAACCTCACCACAATTTCTTTGTTATGTTCACCTACTCCTTTCTGTAATGCCTTCGGGCCTTGAAAGTATCTGAAATAAATAAATAAATAAATAAATAAATAAATAAATAAATAAATAAATAAATAAATACCCCAACTCACGCCTCTCAACTCAAGACTTAGTTATACATACCTTTCGTTCCTGTAGAAGGTTATCCGTGGCAATATACGTTCCCCCATAGCTTCTGCATCATATGCAATTTTCGTGCCGCAAGAGTATACCAGGCAGCATTCCGCATTCTCTGTCTGGTCTTGTTGTATTGTAGACAGTCCTACATATGGTTCGACTGCAAAAAGCATGTAGTAAGAAGTGTGCCTATATTGGCATATTTCAGACTTCACTTCCTGCGTTTTATATATATTGTTACGAAGAGTTGCGAAGAAATGGTTTTATTTACAGGAGATGGACGATGATCGTAGCGTGATCGCAGCGCAGCCCGGCCTCTCAAACTCCTCGTTCTCTTCGTCTTCTCTTTCTTTTCTTCTTGTCCGTGCCTTTCGTATCTGTTACATTTCCCCGCAAGCAGACGAAGCCCGTGAGGCGAGTCAGGATGGACAAGCAGGGTAGAAAAGCTTCAGGCGAGCAATATGAGTCAGCTGAGTTCTGCTTGATCGCCGATCATTGCACAGTAGGCGAGCTATGACGTAAGTGAGTTCGCTCAGGCGGTCTACAACTACAAATGGGCCTGAATATTGTGACAAGAACTTTTGGCACAATCCACGCTTGCGTTGCGGTGTCCGAAGAAGGACTAAGTCACCTTTTTCCAGTGATACTTGTACGTGACGGTCGTCGTATCGCCCTTTCTAACGACTTTGCGAGGTCAGAGTACGAAGACGAGCTATTCGACGCGCTTCTTCGGCGAGACACAGTCTTCGATACAGAATCATCACTGTGCAGAACGAAGGGTAAGAAAGTGTCCAGAGGGCTTCGCGGTAACCTTGCATACAGGAGATAAAATGGGCTATAGTTCGTGGTTTCGCGCTTCGCCGTGTTGTGTGCGTAAATGATGAAGGGCAGCACGTCACCCCAGTTCTTATAATTGGAGGGAACGTACATGGCAAGCATGTTGGTCAGCGTTCTGTTTGTCCTTTCAACGAGGCCATTGGTCTGTGGATGATACGGCGTAGAATGACGGAACTGTAAAGTGCACAGACGAAGTAACTGTTCAATGGCATCAGCCGTGAACTGGCGACCACGGTCGCTGATGATGACACGTGGTGGGCCATGACGAAGGACCACGGAACGCAGCAGGAAGGCCGCCACGCAAGCAGCGGTGGAAGATGGTATGGCTGCAGTTTCTGCATACCGTGTAAGATGGTCTACGCAGACAATTATCCAACGGTTCTTGTTGTTAGATAGCGGGAATGGACCCAAAAGGTCAATGCCTACTTGCTCGAACGGCGTACTGGGCGATGTCAATGGCCGAAGGGGACTCGGGGCTGCGGTGGTCGGTCGCTTGTGATGTTGGCACGTTTCACAACTAGCGACATAGCGCTTGGTTGTTTTGTACATCTTGGGCCAGTAAAAGCGCTCCTGCGTGCGGTGCAGCGTTCGTACGAAGCCGAAATGGCCGGATGTCACATCGTCATGCATGGCGCGTAGAACGTCGGAGCGGAGACTCTCGGGGACAACAAGCAGAAAACGCGCTCCATGTCCGGAGTAATTAGTTTTGTAGAGCAATTTATCACGGACAATAAAGCGACCGCTGCCTTTAGAAGTACGGGCGGCGACAAAAAGCGGATCGAGGGTAACATCATCCCGTTGTTCTCGCTGAAAGTCTGTCGCGTCAGGGAACGTAGAAGTAACAGCAGCGAGACAGTCGTCAAAATTCTCAGCCTCGCAGTCGGTAGTCGCAAGAGGAATCCAAGAGAGGCAGTCTGCGTCAGCGTGACGACGGCCACTCTTGTACGATACCACAAAGTCGTGTTCCTGGAGGCGCAGCGCCCAACGTGCGAGGCGATAAGAGGGATCACGCAAACCGACCAGCCAGCATAAAGAATGATGCTCGGTGATAATCTTGAATCGTCTACCGTAAAGATAACATCGAAAATTTTGTTTGACGTAAACGGCTGCCAGGCATTCCTGTTCCGTAACCGTATAAATGCGTTCAGATTTGCTCAGGCAACGGCTGGCATATGCGACAACATGTTCTGCGCCACTGTGACGTTGTACAAGCACCTCTCCTATCCCGATTCCACTAACATCAGCCGGGCAAGATGGATCGAAGTGACGCAAGAGGAGTGCTGACGTTAGTATAAACTTCATTTGAGAGAATGATGCGTCACACTCTGGTGTCCAATTGAAGGATGCATTTTGTCGCAAAATACTTGTTAACGGGTAAACGATGTCGGCAAACCGGGGGACAAGGAGGAGGAGGGAAAGAGATAAGAAGAAGGCAGGGAGGTTAACCAGAATCACGCCCGGTTGGCTACTCTACACCGGGGGAATGGAAAAGGGGAAAACAAAGATAACAGGGAGAGAGAGGAGGGAAGGAAAGAAGGAAATTGCAGGGAGTTCGCTGACGTGTGTGGCCTTACAGAAATTACATTAATAGTCATAGATGGTCGCACAAACCCATCGTCCTTAAGAAGCCCAAAAGTGCCCTCACCGCTTTATGGGCCGACGGGCGACGGGGGCGGTGTTCCAGCAGCACCTGCACAGAAAGCGGCCGATTGTCCAGTTTTTGAAAAGCTTTGGCAAGTTCTTGTCTCTCAGGGGTGTATCGTGGACAGTGGCATAGCAGGTGGTCGATGTTTTCTTCCGTGCCACTGACCTCGCATGCTCCACTGTCAGTCACTCCAATTAATGTAGAGTATGCCTTTGTGAAGGCAACTCCTAACCAAAGGCGACAGAGAAGCGTAGCTTCACGTCGAGGAAGTCCGAGTGGAGGCCGGAGTTGCAGGGAGGGGTTTAGTCGATGCAGCCGTGTAAGTCGTAAGTTTGGCGAATTCCACTCGGTCAGTGTGAGACTGCGCGCCAGTTGTCGAAGCTGCCTAGCGGCATCTGTCTTCGAAAGCGGAATTGGAACGCTCTGCTCTTCATGATGTGCTGTGCGAGCAGCGTTATCGGCAGAATCATTGCCACTGATTCCACAATGGCCAGGTACCCATTGAAAAACGACCTCGTGACCTCTTTGTTGGACATGATGGTAAAATTTCGCGATTTCGTATGTCAGCTGGTCATGGCATCCGTGTCGGAGAACTGACTGCGTGCACTGTAATGCCGGTTTTGAATCACAGAACACAGCCCATGTTATAGCTCTTTCAGATTCAATGAATTCCAGTGCTCGACGCAGGGCCGTTAGTTCTGCCGCTGTTTAGGTCGTGGCATGCGATGTCTTGAAGCGCAGTGTCATTCCTCGCGTTGGTATCACCACGGCACCACCGGAAGTGAACGACGTAGTTGATCCATCGGTACAGATGTGCACGTGGTTGCTGTACTTTTCATGCAAAAGAAGTAAGGTCAACTGTTTTAGAGCACAGGCCGGTAGATCTGTCTTCTTCTGTAGTCCTGGAATCATTAGATGTACTTGTGGACGGCTCATACACCACGGAGGAAACGCTGGCTTGGCCGCAGGTGCGTACCCTAATGTAAACGACTCACGATGTGCACTGACAATGCCGCTAAATGTCGAGCAGGGCCTTGCAGCAGTGAGGCTCGCCAAGTGGTGGGAAGGGGTCCTAGCATAATGCCTGAGATGCATACGCATTGTCTCAACGGTAAAGTGCGTCGTGATTGGGTAATCCTGCGTAAGGGCAATGGTTTCAGCCGTTGATGCACTGCGTGGTAAGCCAAGACATATCTTAAGGGCTTGGGCTTGAATACTCTGTATCGTACGCAGGTTATACTTGCAGGTGTTGGATATTGCAGGCAGGCTGTATCGCAGGAATCCAACGAACAACGCCATGTACAGCTGTAGCATAGCGTGTACAGATACTCCCCAACTTTTTCCTGCAATTAACCTGAACAGGTGACAGATAGCAGTCAGCCGCTTTTTCAGGTAATTGACGTGCGGAGTCCAAGACAGGTCTCTGTCAATTACGACTCCCAAGAATCTGTGACTTCTGCTGTATGGTATAAGTTGTCCGTTAATAGATAAGCCGTAACCAGACATTGGCTTCCTCGTGAATGCCACCATTGCGCACTTTCCGCATGAAATTTCTAGTCCTTGTTGACGAAGGTAGCAAGATGTCATTGTGGCAGCCTTCTGAAGCCGAGCGCGAAGCTGAAGTCGTGTCACACTTGATGTCCAAATGCAGATGTCGTCCGCATAGATGGAAAGTCGTACGGTGTTTGGCAGGTTGTCAACTAATCCACAGAGGGTGAGATGGAAAAGAGTCGGGCTAAGCACTCCGCCTTGAGGGACTCCTCGGCTACCGTAATGCTCGGATGTCGGGCCATTTTCTGTGTCTACATAGAATGGTCTCCTCTGTAAGTAGCTGCACACCCACATATACATCTTACCACCAAGTCCGACGGCTTCTAACATGCTAAGGATGGCTTCATGGGTGACATTATCATAAGCCCCTTTAACGTCTAGAAACAGAGCAGCAGATAGTCGCTTGCAGGCCTTTTGGTGTTGCACAAATGTTATCAAGTCAACAACGTTGTCTGTTGACGAACGGCCACGTCTGAATCCGGCGATAGCATCTGGGTAGATTTCATAGTACTCTAAGTACCATTCCAGACGTGTTAAAATCATTCTTTCCATTGTTTTTCCGACACAGCTGGCAAGTGCTATCGGACGGTATGAGGAAATGTCCAAAGGCGACTTGCCAGCTTTCAGAAGTGGAATGAGTCGAGTTGACTTCCATTCTTGCGGAACCGTACCCGTCTGCCAGGAGTCGTTGTACAGGAGCAAGAGTGCCTTCCGAGCTTGGTCTCCTAGCTTACACAGGGCACGGTATGTAATGCCGTCAGGTCCTGGCGCTGAAGAACGCCTGCACAAAGCCAGCGCAGCTTCTAGTTCTTCAATAGAAAAATGGCATTCCATGCGGGGATCGCGTGAGAACGGTGGGTGGTCGAGCGTTCCCGTACCCGTTCCATCGGAATTTGCTTCGCCAGCAATCTTTCTGCAGAAAGATTCAGCGACATCAATATCTCTACATTGTAGATGGAGTGCCAGAGATTTAAACGGGTGGCGCTGACCAAAGGTTGTGCGAAGGACACGAACAGTCCTCCATATAAGCGACAAAGGTTTTCGCGGATCCAGGGACTCGCAAAAGGATACCCATTGTCGCGAAGCCAGCTTGTTCATGTGACGCTGTATTTTCTTTTGTGTTCGTCTAGCCAATCTCAAATCATAATTGGACTTCGTGCGTCTATATCTTCGCTCCGCACGACGGCGAATTACTCGAAGTTTCGCTAGTTCGATGTCGAAATCGGTGCGGGAAGAACAAAACGACGAAAATACGAACATAGGCCAATGAATGAGCGGAGTTCTAGTGCTGACTGCGGTGGCTTGAAGGAGCTCACCGCTTCAATCTTACGAGGATCATGTCTGACGCCATCCTTGTCGACTAAGTGTCCCAGGACCAGTGTTTGACGTTCGCCAAACCGACACTTTTTGAGTTTAGGACCAGTTCAGCTTTTTCAATGCAGTCGAGAACGAGGCTGAGGCGTTCGTTATGTTCTTCAAACGTGCGGCCAAAGATTACAATATGATCGAGGTAACACATGCATATCTCCCACTTTAGACCACGTAGTAATGTGTCCATGAATCTTTCAAAGGTGACAGGAGCATTGCAAAGGCCAAAAGGCATAACATTAAATTCGAATAGGCCATCTGGAGTCACGAAAGCGGTCTTTTCGTTGTCGGCAGGGTCCATAGGTATTTGCCAATACCCCATCGCAAATCAAGTGTTGAGAAGTAAGAAGCAGCGTGTAAGCAATCAATGGCGTCATCGATTCGCGGTAGTGGATAGACATCCTTCTTCGTCACTGCGTTTAGATGTCTGTAATCCATGCAGAATCTCCAGGAGCCATCTTTTTTTCGGACCAGGATTACTGGGGCTGCCCATGGACTAGATGATTCTTGAACGACACCTTTGTTCATCATCTCCTTGACTTGCTCTGCAATAACTTTGCTCGGACGATTACACTCGGTAGGACTTCTGGCGGATGCGGTGTGCTGAGCCGGTAGCTATTCTGTGACGAGCGCGGGACGACGGTAAATGAAGGGGTGCATCTCCATGCGTGAAGTCGAATGCAGCCTCATGTCTGGCAAGGACTTGTACCAGTGCTTGCCGTTACGATGTACCGAGAGCCTTGCTGATGATGCCAAGCATTAGCATTAGCACAATCATATCTTTCTTAGCACAGTTTATGCGGAGAGGCCTAACTACAAGGTCAACACAATCAGAATCAACAGTAGTTGCAAAAACACGAACGGCCGTCAGGCACCACGATGGTGCAATCACTTCATCAAGAACACTGAGTATGTCACTGTCCCCGGCTTCACCCCCCGAGCTTTGTTCGGAATGTGCTGACATAAATAACTTGTTCAATGATATTTCGCCACAAGTCCACGGAAGCGCCGCACTGTTCAAGAAAATCAATACCAAGAATAACGTCGTGCGAACAACGAGAAAGAGCAAGGAATTCCGACACAAACACCTTCCCAGCCAACAAAACACTCACAGCACAAACACCACGGGGATGAAGCCACTCGCCGCCTACTCCACGAAAGGTAATACCGTCGTTCCAAGAAAACATAATTTTGTGGCCTAGCCGATTTTTGAAAGCGAGGCTCATCACAGACACAGTCGCCCCAGTATCAACTAACACCATGGTCGGTATTCCGTCAATCGAGACATTCATTTTATTTTTGAACATCACAACAGGCAGAAGTATTTCTTGCAAAGACCGTCCGGCGACCACACCTCCATTGGCCGCGGATGCTAGTTTCCCGGCGGCGGTGAGGAAGAACGGCGCCGAGGGGACGGAGAGCAAAGGGGACCGTTATTTGGCGGCGTCAAACTCCGCTCAGATGCTGGCGAATCGCTGCATCTGGTCTCGTGTGAGAAGTGGTCCATTAGGAGCAAATCGGTCGTCCGCAAGTCATATGAAGTACGGTTTCTGGGTGGCGAGAACATCGGTGGTGTCCTACGTGATTGACGGCCTTGGCGACAATACCGAGCTATATGGCCTGTGGAACCGCAGTTGTAGCACACGGGAGGGTCGCGGTTCACAGCGTCTTCCTCGAAACAAATGGTAGGAGGCCGCGGTCGGCGAGACAGTTCGTTGTCATGTGGATAACGTGTCTCTGCTGCTTGCTGAAATCCGTTATATCGTCCATAAGTCGCGTCGTGGTAGTAGGGTCGGTGCTGTTCTTGTCGTGACCTGACAGAAGTCACAGGGCCTCGGGGGTGAAAACGCGGCTGCTCTCGTTGTGGCCGAGCGTCATAAGTAGGGCCTCTGTCGTAGAGACGTGGCTGCTGTCGGGGCGCGAGTTCATAATCCTCAGTGCCTCTCACCGCAGGATACGGGGAGAAGGATGCCACGTTTGGCTCGAAATCTGGTGATAGGCGGAAGCTATGAGTACCTGGATGTGTCACTTGCGCGTGCAGGCTGAGCTCTTCTCGAACTATTTGTCGGATCGTTGATGCCAGATCGAGGGGCTGGTTGCTGTCCACGCTTGCAACTGTCGTCACATTGGCTAGCCTGCCAAACTTCGGCGTGATGCGCCCTGTCTTCAGTTGCTCGAAAGTACGACAGTGCCGTATGATGTCAGCGACGAAAGCCAGGTTGTCTTTTGCGATGAGGAAATTATAAACATCCTCGGCAATTCCTTTTAGGATGTGCCCGACTTTGTCTTCCTCGGCCATTCCAGAGTCCACCATCCTACACAGTTTTATTACTGCCTCTATGTAGGTCGTGCAGGTTTCGCTTGGCACTTGCGCACATTGCAGTAGCGTCTGTTCTCCCTTTTTCGTCGCGGAGTCGCCGAATCGCTTTTAGATTTCCGAAACAAATCTTCCCCAGGTTATGAACGTTTCCTCGTGATTGTCGAACCACAACAACGCAGTATCCGTTAGAAAGAACACGACGTTCGAAAGCTGAGAAGCGCTGTTCCACTTGTTGGCGGCACTCACCCGGTCATAATGGATGAGCCATTCCTCGACGTCTTCGTCTGATCTTCCGGCGAATGGACGCGCATCTCTCAGTTGTAGAACGGAACTGGTCGGCGCAGGAGTTGGAATGGGCCGTTGTTCGTCTGCGTCGTGGGACATATTCAACTCAGGTGGATTCGCTAGGAGTCCAGCAAGGCGACGGCTCCGTCGAAGAACTTGTGGTTCAGCCTCCGTCTTCGGGTGTCGATTACCCAGCACCTCCACCACAACTGTTAAGAAGAGTTGCGAAGAAATGGTTTTATTTACAGGAGATGGACGATGATCGTAGCGTGATCGTAGCGTGATAGCAGCGCAGCCCGGCCTCTCAAACTCCTCGTTCTCTTCGTCTTCTCTTTCTTTTCTTCTTGTCCGTGCCTTTCGTATCTGTTACAATATGTAGATAATAATGTCGTATGATTAACTCCCTTTCACGCTCCCTCGTTTTCTTTTCCCCTATTTGTTTCTTTATCTCACATTTTTTAGTCTACCACATTTGTATTCTCCGTACATTTTGCCTCGCATATTGCTTCTTTAAATGCACCAGGACGAAGGCTATACTAACCATTTTACTGATTGATTAATATTGTAGTATAAAATCGTATCCTTTAGGTATGTACTAGTATATTATTTCAGTGCAGTAGCTTTAGTGCAACATTGTTATAGCGTGATAATTTTTTTCAAATAGCGTGAATTAAGGAAGTGCAATAAAACCCTATGTGTCTGATCACATGCTTTGTGCTATTAATTTCTTCTGAGGTTTAATAACGATTGGCTACCGTATCCAGTGTCGTGCAGTGAAATAATATGCCACAGCAATTATTGCGTGCCTCACAGAACAAATTCGATCTATTTCTGAGTCAAAACATCATAGTAGGCTGAAAGAAAATAAACCGCTATATCATTGTAGTGACTTGAGGTGTATAAATTGTGAAACTCAACTATTCATATATATATATATATATATATATATATATATATATATATATATATATATATATATATATATATATATATATATATATATAATATTAGCCAACTAAGCTGACCCCATACATATGAATAAGTGTTGTAATAGTATGACTCAGCAAAGGGCACAAAAGACACCTTCGATTCTCAAGTTTGTAGAATCTGCCGGTGTCTCATTTCATTAATGTCGAGAAAGACGGACTTGAAATGTTGAAACCAGTTACAATAGAACATTACCTTTATACTGTGGAAGCTTTTCTAGCAATACACTCAATGCCGCTCAACGTGAAGGTCTCCCGATGCAGTGTGAATGCTTCAACCATGAAAAATAAATGAGGCGCTCCATGGGCAAGGTGTTAGACAAACAAGGATCGGGACTACACAATCTACGAATTAGGCACGTTTTAGCTGTTCTAGGTGTTTTTAGTGAGCGCTGCAGGTGCTTCAATTATTTTTGTCGATTTTCTCAGAACCGACTTTTTCACGTTTCTTTAATACAGCAACAAGAACAATCACATTGACACTGATACATTTTTATCTGTATACGGTGGCCGTATTTCAACGACTAACAAATTTTCAACGTTATCGCTCGGAGCAGGACGCGCCTGCACGTATCGAAAGTTTCACGAATGTTCAGAAGTGAAAAATGGGCGAGTTTGTATGTTATCCATGGTTCTATCCGTTGTCTGTCGTTAACGAACCTTGTATAATCTGACTGAATGCGCGACAGGAATTGTGTAGTATTTTCTGAAAGGCGCGGGCACCAAGGAATGCGCTGCAACTTTCCACGACTAATGCATAAACGGCGACGCGCTTGACCCCCAGATGAGATTTTCTACGATGGCCGACTTTGCTTGCCACTGTTGTTGCAATTGCGTGTTATTTGCTTTGCTGGGCACAAGTTCGATAAATAAAGAGTTGAACTTGTAACTCCCACTTTTGACTCTGCATCGTTCTTCATCGTCACTACTACGTGGCAATATTTCTAATACATATTGTTCAATGATGCCTGTGCCTAGTTGCCTGTGCAATGAGATACCAAAAATGAAATCGTACGACAGCTTATATGATATGGCATGGTCGCGCAGGTGTTTGCAAAGCGATCTTGTAGACAGACAAATGACTCGATCGCAAGCGCTGATTTCAATATTTCGTGCACCATTATTACTTCAGAGGTAAAACGAAAATGTTGCACCAGGCGTACATTCATTATTTAACGTACGTTCTTTATCTGAAAGAGCATCCAGACCACTAACTTGATGCTTCAAGCTCAGTTTACAGCAGGCTATTTTAGGCCGGACTTAGACGGTGGAAGACAAAATGGCCAAGCAACAGTGCGCCACAGCCGAGGAGCGAGCGTCGGCGCACTGTCTAGCGGCTGCGTGTCCTAACCGACGCGAAGCAACGCGTTCACGTGTCGGCGTGTGCCGAAGCGTACCGACGAATGCCAGTGGTTGGGCCTTAAGAGCTGCTCTCAAAAGAAGGTGGTGGTGGTGATAACTTTATTGCACACAGGGGAGTTGCGGACACGCAGGTCCTTGTGCCCCCGCATGACCCCACTGCACTCAAACGTTCATGTCCCGGAGGCTCATGACGCTGGCAGCCCGGCCTGTGGCGATGGCTTGCTTGGCCGGGTCCTCGGAGCGCAGTAGGGTCTCCCAAGCCTTCCAAGAAGTAAGGTGCTCCAGGCCCCACGGGGGAGGATCCGCCGGGCAGAGGAAAAGGATGTGATCGAGAGTGGCTTTGAGGTGGTGGCAGAGGGTACAGGAGGGGTCGGTGTGGACGTGGTGATAGCGCGAGCGTATATAAGGGGAGGGTAAGGTGCGTGTTTGGAGCCGCCTCCACAGTGTCTGGTGATAATTGTCGAGGGAGGGATGAGGTGGGGGGTAGAGCAGACGCTCGGTTTTGCAGGCTTGCGTCAGTTCACTGAATGAATGCATGCGCTCCCGTGAGAACCCTGGATCGGAGGCCGCCGGTGCCCGGTTGAGAGAACATCGGGCTAAAGCGTTGGCAGCCTCGTTTTCAGGATTCCCAGAGTGGGCAAGCACCCACATGAGCTCCATGTGGCGGGGCGAGTGTGCAGCGAGGGAGTTCAGTATGCGAAATGCAGGGACGTGAACTCTCCCGCGAGCAAAATTTAGTATCGCAGTTTTAGAGTCCGATAATATATACGGGGCCTCCGTGCGCGTAATAGCTAGGGCAATGGCGGCCTCTTCAGCCTCCTCCGAAGTGGCAGTTGGGGATATGTGAAGGGTGGTAATCGGTTGTAGGGAGGGGTTCGTGATGGCAACAACCGCGTCCTCACCTGTGCATGCGGCATCCACCCACACAGCATCCGGTTCTGTGCCATAGTGTTTGTGGAGCGCCCGTGCGCGAGCTCTGCGGCAGAGTTCGTGGTAGGTGGGGTGCATTTTTTTAGGGAGAGGTTTAATAAGAAGTTCGCGGTGAATGTGGTGAGGGACCTGGAGCTGTGTGGGATCCGTGGCTGGTATCCTGATACCGAGGGTGTTTAGGATGTGTCTGCCGGTGGTGGTTCTCGCGAGACGTATGTATTGTGTCTGTCGGTGGGCCTCAATAAGCTCACCTATCGTGTTATGTAGGCCTAGCTGGAGGAGTTTTTCGGTGGAGGTATTTAGGGGTAGGTGTAGTGCTGTCATAAATGCTGTTCGGATCATGGCATTCAGGGTGGAGTTTAAGGTAGGAGAGCGTGAAGAGAAAGCGGCTGAGGACGAGGGCATGAATGAGGCGACATAGGTCATGCTCCTTCATACCCCGGTGGTGTGCAGAAACTCGGCGGATTAGGTGAGATATCGACACCGCCATCCGCTTGAGTTTGTGGATGGTGAGAGTGTTTTTCCCGTTATTTTGGATGTGGAGGCCCAGTACCCGAAGTGTGTGTACCTCAGGGATGTACCGGTTTTCGAGTGTCACGGTTATAGGGGTGGTGGGGCAGTTTCGCGTTGTGGGGCGGAGTATGAGGAGCTTCGACTTCTCTGGAGAGCATGAGAGTCCGATACTCCGCGCATGTGTTTGGGTGAGGGTAGCTGCCGACTGCAGAGTATTCTCTATGTCTCCATCACTGCCATGGGTGGTCCATAGAGTGATATCATCAGCATAGAGTGTGTGCCGAAGGTGAGGGATGGTTTGTAGTTTGCGGGCAAGGGAAATGAGAGTGACATTGATGAGAAAAGGGGAGAAGACAGATCCCCGGGGGCTGCCAATCCCACTAAGGGTGTATGTGTGGGATGTGTGGGGACCGAAGTGAATTTCGGCTGTGCGGTTAGTAAGGAATGCTTGCATATAGGTGTACATACGTTCACCTATGTTCAAGGGGGAGAGCGCCGCCATTATCGCTCGATGGTCTAGGCGATTAAAGGCCTTGGAGAGATCCAAGGCGAGGACGGCTTTTGTGTGGCCCGGTATGAGGGGGGTCGAAAATATCCTGTGTGAGCTGGAGCATGGCGTCCTGTGCCAACAGGTGGGGACGGAAGCCCACCATGCTGTGCGGGTAAAGGTCTTGCTCCGCCATGTGTTGGGTGAGTCGGGCGAGTGCGACATGCTCCAAAAGCTTGCCCAGGCATGAGGTTAGGGAGATGGGGCGAAGATTTGCAGGTGTAAGGGGTTTGTGGGGCTTGGATATAAATAAGATTTTGGCGTGACGCCAGGATTGCGGAAGGGTGCCCTCCTGCCAGCATGTGTTGAAGTACCCCGTGAGCTGGGCAATCGACTGATCGTCCAAATTGCGGAGCATGCTATTGGTGATACGGTCGACTCCTGGAGTGGAGTTAGAGCGGAGAGTCAGGAGGGCCGCTCTGACTTCTGCTTTCGTAATCTCCGCGTCGAGATTGGCATTCCGGGTGCCTGCATAGGGGGGCAGGGGATTTGAGGTACCGGGAGTGGTATGTGTGTTCCTAAGTATGTCGATGAGTGCGTCGGGAGAAACGTCGGTCTTGTGTATAAGGCGTGTGACGTGTTGTTGTGTGGCTGTTTTAGATTGCTTGGGGTCAATTAAGTGACGGAGCAGTTGCCAACTGCGCTTGGAGGACAAATTGCCAGCCATACTATCGCAAATATGTCTCCAGTTGGATCGGCAGAGCTCCCCAGAGTGCTGAGTAATTTTTGTTTGCAGTGCTGCTAGCCGCTTTTTAAGGGTCCGGTTGAGCTTTTGCCCTTTCCAGCGCTCTAGGATGCTATGGTGGGCCTCCCATAGGTGCGCAAGGTGAGTGTCGAGGGTGGGCGTATCTGGTGTGGTGTCAAGGGTTCGAGTGTGTGCGGAGACATCGTTCATGAGTGATGCCACCCACTGGTCGATGTCTGTAACGGGAGCGTCAGGAAGGGCCGCCCGTGCGGCGCGGACTGCATCCCAGTTTGTGAGTTTGTGTGTTAGGTGAAGGGTCGTTCTTTGTTTGTAGGGTACTGTAACGTAGAGGATGTAATGATCGCTCCTAATGTGTGATGTGTTGCGCTCCATGTAATACCCGCAAGGTTGCGGCTCAGTGTGAAGTCCGGGCTGGTGTCCGCGCTGACACTGTTGCCAATTCTCGTGGGTGTGTTAAAGTTGTGTATTGTGAGGAGGAGCTCTTGTACCAAGGACCAGAGTCATCGTTCCGTGGTGGTGCGGTAGCCCCAGTCAGTATGCTGACTGTTGAAGTCCCCTCTGATTATCAATGGATGCTTGCCTGCAATACGATGCAGATCTCGCCGTAACGTTTCCAATGAGGCCATAGGATGAGACGGTGGGTGGTATATGTTTGCAACAAAAATAGATGGTTTGGAGTGTGTGTGTTGCATGATTTCTGTGATCACGCAGGGCGTCTCGGAGGTGATC
Source organism: Dermacentor variabilis (assembly GCF_050947875.1). Taxonomy (NCBI): domain Eukaryota; kingdom Metazoa; phylum Arthropoda; class Arachnida; order Ixodida; family Ixodidae; genus Dermacentor; species Dermacentor variabilis. The sequence continues at coordinate 990,927 of NC_134572.1, forward strand.
TGATGCGTTTGGTGTGCAATGGAGCGATGTATGAATGTGGAAGCCCTGGGTGTATTCGTTGCGTCCGAGTGAGCGGATGTGTAGCTGGGAAGTGTGGCAGGGGCATGTGTGTCCTGAAGGAGGAAGATGTGGGGCGTGGGAAGTGTGGGGAGGAGGAGTTGGAGGGGTGCGCGCTTGCCCCGGAAGTGGCGGCAGTTCCATTGCAGAATTGATAAGGAATTAGGTGGTAGCTCCGCCATACTGTAGCTTGGGTGGGGTGAGTATAGGTAGGTTGGGTAGGGAGTTCTGTGGGGTAGGTGGGCGGGATTGACAGGGGCGATTGGGGAGCTACAGCGAGGGAAGGGCCTGCTGGATTGTTTGGAGGTGGGTGTCGTACCGTGCAAGGCTCATCTCAAGGGTGTGCACCATGCGCGTAAATGCCGCTTCAATTTGTTGTTCAAAACGTTGAGACAGGTGGTCGATAAGCTGATTGAATTTTGCCTCTAGACGCGCGTCCATTTCGGCGAGTTTAGCGTCCATGCGGGCCTCTAGAGATTGAAGGTCGGTCTGGGTGACGGGTGGGTGCTCCGTTGTGCGTTTTTTCTTGGGTGGGGGTGAGCTCGGGGTTTGGGAGTCGGATTGTTCCATGTTTTCAGTGGGTGTTTGAGCTAGCGGCATGGGTTGGGTGGGAGGGACGTTTGGCGGAGGCGGTAGAGGGGTAAAGGTGGGAGTCTTGATGAGAGAGCTAAGACAACTCACCTCCTCTCGCAGGGCCTGGAGCTCCCGGTCAATGAGGTCCTCCTGTGTGGGCTGGGGGATTGAGGGCTTGCTGGGAGCGTTCAGTCTTTTGCCTGCTGCTCTGTCCGCCCAGGAAAGCTGTGGAGACTGTTGGTCCTGGCGGCGACGAGACGATGAGCGAGACGTGCTGGAGCGACGGACGCTGGAACGGTCCGCGTCTCGTTCCGGTGTGCGGGAGATGTGCTGTTGTTGTGACGCGGGCGGTGAGCGGCGTCCCCTCGCTTTACAGCCTTTAGTACCGGTCATGTGGGCGCCTCCACAGAGTATTCAGACTGGGGTGCATCTCGGGGTGTCCTCTCGGGGGTGCGGGATACCGCATCTTGAACAGTTGTGCGTACGCTGAAGGGTACACACATCCGCGCGATGCCCTGGTTTTCTACAGTTTGTGCAAGCGTCCAGGTGCCCTCTGTATAAACTGCAGCTGTGGAGTCCGCCTCAGTAGGAGATGGTTCGGGACACCGGACCCGTCCGGAAGGTGATAAGGATCGAACGGGTCTGTCCAGTGGCGTAGCTAGGTCGTCTGGCACCCGGGGCCCATAGGTCTTCTGTCACCCCCCCCTCGGGGTGTGGCCCGCGCAAAGAGGGGTGTCTTCAGACGTATATGACACCCCCCCCGTGGCCCCTTGCACCCGGGGCCCACGGCCCCCCGGCCCCACTCGTTGCCGCGCCACTGGGTCTGTCCCATGCGGCGTGCATCAATGATGGGGACGCTAGGGTTGCCCGTGATGAGGTCGTCCAGAATCTGTGCTGGGGTTTCTTCCAAGTAGCCGTTAGTGATTACTCCTCTGACTGCACCATCCGGGGGGCGATGTAGGCGGTGACGGCGTAGACTTGGGTTCGAATGGAGAGTTGTTGGATCGCGACCAGGCGTAGCGCGCCGGCTTTAAGCGGGGTACTCATCGTGCAGGTATTGTTGAGGGGGTGAATAATCAAGCTGGTGGCGTCTGGTGCTTGGAGTTCCTTGGCTGCAGTTAGCAGGGCCAGGCGAAGCTGGCGCGGTTGAAGGTCGGTTAAGGTAAGTCCCCCGGTTGAACGCAACACTATCATGTAGGCATCCTCAGGCAAACACGGCTGGCGTTGCGACCTTTGCGCCGCGAGACGCGTCGCGCGCAGCTGGGACGCTTGGTGTACGGAATCTGCAGGTCGCGAGCCGGTGGCGGCGTTCGCCTGGTCCTGGATTTTCGGTGCTCCTTTCTGACGGGTGGGTAGGCTCAGGATATGATTCCAGTCCCTGGGATCATAGTCCTTTGGGTCGATGGTCTCTCCGATCACTTGGGCCTCCATACTGTCGACGTAGGGGAGGTCGAAGCGGCTTAGGCTTAGCGCACGGTGGCGCGAGGCCTAGTGCGGCAGCTTATCGGCAAAGGGCGGTTTTCGGCCCGTGGGCCCGCTTACTGGGGGACCGACGGCCACCAAATTTGAACAGATGGTAGCGCTCACCTTTACGAACGGTGTAGTGAAGAGATGGGCACTGCGTGGGTGGAAATTCGAACGAAATCGCCGTGTTTGTGCAGAGCCGATGCGAAGCGCGTTCGCACTCGCTGGCCCCCTGGCGGCGTTCCTCTCTCGAAAGAAGCGCTTCGCCGAAAAAGCGAGACCTTGAAGGTTCTCGCCATCCAGCTCTCTGCTGACTAGCGCTTTGAGATCTCGCGAAAGCGGTCTAGAGCATTTCCAAACGACCAGCCGAAGACGATGTCATATATGACATGACACATTACATGGAAAGCACGGGAGAAACGGGAGATGGAAATTCAAGACAATGAGCAAAACGAGAACAAGGTGAAAGGAGGAGCCAACGTTCGGACAAGTGGACCTGTCTTCTTCAAGGTCTTGAAGAAGACAAGTCCACTTGTCGAAACGTTGGCTCCTGTTTTCCCGTTGTTCTCGTTTTGCTCATCGAATTGCACATTACATGTATGCTATATATGCCATTCCATATATGACCTGGGCAGGCCACGCAATGTGCAAGGCAGATAGCGAGTGGACTATTAGAGCTACAGAGTGGGTGCCACGGGAAGGAAAGCGCAGTCGAGGACGGCAGAGAATTAGGCGATGTGATGTAGTTAGGATACTTGTGGCCCCTTACAAGGCCACACAGTAAACTTCGGTTATACTCTGCAAGTTGTTAAGTGTCCTCTAGGCAGCGTTCTGCCGCAAGAAAATGACAAATCGGTTCATTAATAGCCGTGATAGAACTATTTGAGTGGCGCGAACCCATGATTTCAGGAGGCGAGCTTTACCGCAAACACATACACTCTTGACCACTCTTGAGAAATATTTCTTTAAAGCACAAACAAGAGACACGTCACAAAAGGAAGGCCATACACAGGACTTCTAAGTTTTTCTAATCCATATACACTCTATCCAATTGCCCCGTCTAGCCTCGGGTAGCGAAATTTCTTCCTTGCGTTCTCCCATACCGGAGCTCGAGGATCGCGAGGCGTATACGTCACGGGCCCCGCCTTTTTCTTTATTTTCTCGCTTTTCTGTTATGCGGTGCACTTTCGCTGACAGTCTCGTGCGTGTTGTTGTGGTTGTCTCGTTTCGCGCAGCGCACGATATTGCGCGCAGTGCACGAGGACACCTGACTAGCAATATGAGTGCTACACGAATACCGAAGCAGACGAAAGCGGATCACGAGCATGATCGCGCCGCTAGAACACGGTAGAAAATGACATAGTTTCAACGTCTGCGCGGGCGACTGCACAACGTGGGAACAAGTAGACGAAACGAAAGTACATTCCTCTTGCTGCGGTGCGAATTAAAACAAAAGCACGCAGACATTCGGATTGTGTGTTTTATTATTCTCAAAGATTTAATTCGTCTATTCAAGTTTCGCATTATACAAATAACAGATGTTGCCTTGAATAATTGTCGAAGTCACGTGTCACCACGAGCGACGTCACAGCGCAAACACCTGTACGTAGGACGTAGGCGCACTAGCACGTGTACGTCACCCTCCGGCTTGGAGCGCGGCGGCCGCGAAGGTAATGGCAAACGGCGTCGATTTGAAATTTCATATCTTTACACGGCGCGTAGCGACGTAATACTTCGCAGACACGATCGTTATCGCGCATTGTACGCTCTGCGCTTGTCAGCTCTTAAAGTGACCAGGCCTTGTGAGGGGCCTTTAGCATGGAATTAACTGGTAATCGGAGATCGTTGAGAGAGGCCTCCCCTCTGCAGGGGAAATAAATATGATGATGATGATAATGCTGACGACCCCATCACACCGCCTTCGGTATCCGCCCAATCTGCCTAGCGCGCCACTTCGGGAACGGCGCACGTAGTAATGGAACAGGTTGTAGCGCGACGTAACACGAATTGGTCGTCATGCCAGCGCTGTTAAGTGTCGTCGGCGTCGCCGCACACAAGCTCGCGTCACGCACGCAACTGCTACTACGGGCGGGAAGCGCAATCTGGTAACAATTCAGACAATACCGAACGATGTCAGCTAGTCGCGCGCAAAATGAGCCCCATGTCACTGTTTTGCTCGATGTGTACGCCATCTGCACGTTTTTTTTTCTTTTATTGCGATAACAATTATATGGACACTCGAGGCGAATTTCTGCCGTCGGCGTCGCCGTAAAGTTCCGTATGAGTGAAAGAGTGTGATGATAGTGATCTAAAGAAAGGAAAAACGCTTGCTTGTGAGCCAGGGAACGGTGGTTTGATCTCGTGCGCGAGCAAGGAACGAGGCCCGCATGCGTGCCCTCTCCTGTGGCGCACGAGGCAAGGGGGTTAGGCGAGAGAGGAGGGCGCTCTTCTCAGGCGGCTGCCAGGGTTTAGTGCCTAGAATATACTGCACTATAGCCAGGGTGTCTCGATGTCTTTCTCACCGGCCGCTCCGCACACAGCGGAGATATTGTGCCGTTTACTACGGCATTGGCCACGCGAATCGCGGACGCCGTAGTAGACACCTTTTGGCGGACGCCGTAGCGATGCCTTGCCGGTGGTGGTCGTGGTGAAAAACTTTTGCTGATGAGAAGGCCAAAATAAAAAAAAAGATTAAAAAGCAGCGTCGTGGGCGACCTTCAGGCTGCCGGTTGTGGCGTCCAGGCCATGCCTAGCCGCGACGTCTTCCATCCAGTAAACCAGTCGAAGTTGGAGATCCGGCTCGGTGCTGGACAAAGCAGCCTCCCAATGCTGCGGACTGGTTAGGGGCCTAGATGTAAGCGGCAGGCCGGCGAGCCCGTTCCGGGGTGGAGGAGGGCAAGACGTGCGGGAGTAAGATAGGTGTGGGCGTGAAGCTGGCGCCACAAGTGTTGGTGGTGTTGGGAAAGGGATTTGTGCGCAGCGGGGAAGGTGAGACGAGAGAGGCGATAGTGCAAGGTGATATCGCGGTATGTGAGGAGCGAGCGCGTCGCGCGTGTCCATTCCCGGTGGGGGCGGGCTTGCTCGCTCAGTCGAATCTCGAGCGATGGAATTGGCCGCGTCGTTGCCAGAATGGGCCGGGTGAGCGGGCACCCAGATGATTTGGATGGGGCGAGAGGGAACGATATCGGAACACAAGATTCCGATGGCCGGATGGGCCACCCGTCCAAGCGCTTAGTTGTAGACCTCAGGTTTGCAGTCATTGAAAAAGTACTTCGCGGAGGTTTGCATGACGACAAGGGCAATAGATGCCTCCTCGGCCTCGACATAGGTGGAAGTGTAGACTGAGGCAGTAAGAACGGGTCGGAGAGGATTGTCAATGATTGCAAGGCATGTGCTGTGTAGCGGTAATACGGGGCGGCATCCACGTAAGCCACGGCGGCATGCCGTTCGTACTGACGCCCGACCGCGGAGGCTCGCGCTGCTCTGCGGGAGCGCTGATGTTCTCAATGCATATATTTAGGGAGGGAATTAACGGTTAGGAGGGAGGAGACAAGGAAAGGGATTGGTAGTGATGTGGGAAGAGGGATAAGATGGTGTTGGGAGTGCGGGAGTAGGCGGGAAAGGAGTAGGGAGGTCGGTGCAGAGGTAGCAGTCCCGGACGGCTGCCAGGAAGTTAGTATCGGTGAGGGGGAAGGAGTGAATGAGATGGCATATATCCTTGCGCTGGGAAGCTTTGATGTGTATAGGGTCTAGGAGTAGTCTGAGAAGCGATCATGTGTCGCGGAGACCCTGGTTGCCTGCCATGCGGTCGCAGGTCTCGCCCCATTGTTGTCTAAAAAGAGAGGAGTCCTCCATGTCCAACGCGAGCCGGGCGAAAGGGAGGCACGAGCGGCGATTGAATTTCTGAGCCTGCCACCGGCGGTGGACGGCGTGACAGGCCTCCCAAAGGTGCAGCAGACGGCTATCTGCCGTAGTGGAGTGTGGTGCTGAATGGAGTGTGGATGTGGCAGTGCGGACGTCCGCCAAACGGGTCTCAGTCCAGGCAGAGAGATCGGTCATAGGAGCAGAGGAGGAAGTAGGGAGACCAGTGGAAGGAAAGCAGTCCCAGTCAACTATCTGGGTCAGACCCGTAGAGTGCGAGCAAGGGAGGTGAGTGGGAAAGTGGTGCAGAGGACGTAATGATCGCTACCGAGGAACACCCCCGTATTAGTCCAGGTCGAATTGGCTACATTTATGGCAAAGTAAGGTCCGGATTGGTGTCTCGTTGAACACTGGATCCGATCCTGGTGGGGAAAGCGAAGTCATTAAAGACCGAAAGGCACTCAATGTGGATAAAAGTTCAGAGTGAGTGGCCCTTACGGGTGCTCTGGGGGTAGCCCCAGTTGGTATTCGTAGCACTGAAGTCGCCTAGAACGATCAGGGCGCAGGAGAGCGATCTGCTGAGGACGAGGAGGAGAGAGGCTGAAGAGGGTTTGGGAGGGTTGTACACATTGAGAACAAAGAGGCTTGTCTCAATGCGACGGCAAGGAAGGATTTCGAGGAGGAGATGGACACAGCCCGAAACGTCCAACTGCTGCAGCACCGCAGCAAGGTTGCGGTGCACCAGCGTGGTAACGTTTGGGTGGGCCTCAGAAGGAGGATGAAAGGACGTGCAGTCACGCAATTTCACGGGAGCTAGAGGTTCCTGGAGGGCTAGGACGAAGGGGAGAGTGTCGGAAGGGATGTTCTGGAGGTGGAGCTGCAGGGTGCATCGTTTGCTGCGGAACCCCCGACAGTTCCACTGGCAGAGATTAAGGCGTGTGGGGTGTCTGGCCATGATGGATGGCGAGCTCACCCGACGGAGTTGATGTAGGTGCCTGGGTGAGTGGGGCGGGGAGCGAGAGGTGTGCGACGGTGGCTTCAATCGCACTCTGGCGGGCCTCTATGGCCGCAACCCTGCCGTCTAGGGCGGTAAGGTGGGATTAGATAGCGGCTACGCAGGTGTCGATACTGCCGACGCGCTCCTCAAGTCGCGCAAAGCGGGCCATGACGCGCTGCTCAAACGCCTCCAAGAAGGAGGCTGTTTGGCGAATGACGTCACGCTCGGGCACGACGGGGTCGGAAGAAGGTGATCGGCGTTTGTGCGGTGGGCTGCGGTTGGTAGAGGAGGCGCGCGATGATGCAGCCGAGGGTGCCGTGTTCATCGGCTCCACAGCTGGCGCCGGCGGACCCAGTGGCTATGAAGGTGCGGGAGCTGGGTAAGGAGGAGCAGGAGCAGCGGGGGAGGATAGACGTATTAGCGCGGCCTGCAGCTGACACGCCAACTCCTGAATTTGGAGCTGCTGGGCAGCGATAGTGGGCTCGAGAGCCGGGGTTTGAGGGTCCGACGTGTGAGGCTGCGATTTCCAGCTTACCGGTGATGTGGCGGTGGTGGCGGTGCGGTGGACGCCTCGGACCTAGGCATAGGCAAGAAGGAGACAGGGCGGTGGCGGCTGGTAGACTGGGCACCACGAGAGACAGAGCGGCGGCGCTGGCGGGAAGACCGGGAGGTCTTGAGGATGGGCCCGGTGGGTGGCGCTGGTGAGGGAGGCTGGGGCTTGGAGGTGGCCGGAGGCGATGACGGGCCGTTCTGGTCGAACCGGAGCCCCGTGGGCTCCCTTGCACAAGATGCAACAGGGGACGCAGGTCGGGGGCTCGACTGCATTGTAGGCCTGGCCCCAGCGGTGACAGAGGGCGGACTTGGGCTTGGTGCCGACATCCGCGCGGTAGCCAGGAACCCAGCTGTACGTGCAGGCCTCGGCTTTCGGGCTGAACGGGTGGCGGCGGTGGAACCCGCAGGTGGAGACGATGGTAGGGGGGAGGGTAGAAGTGCCAGCGAAGGTGATGACGACGGATTTCGAGTGCCCTACCTGGCGTGCGTCGGCGATGGCGTAGGAAAATGGCAATTTCCCTGTTGAAATTCATATATTGGAGATCTTGGACGATTTCGTCCTGGCTTTGGGAGTCCACGGCGTTGTATATAATGTCGCAGAGGGAGTTATCGGATGCCCGTAGGCACGCAGGGGGCAAGAGATGGGACCCAAGCGGAGTAATCTTGGTAGTCTATTACGAAGCGTCTGTTGCCCATATTTAGTTCTTCCTATTGGTACCTTCCACCGTTCCTTATTGGGCGTTGCATATATGGTGCTATTGTTTTCTGCCTTGGCAAGTTGCTTAAGAAAACTGGATCGAGTGTTCAACGCTTGATTATAAGCTCTACACAATCGATAATCGTACAATGTTTCGATTGGTATAACATTATATTTTACAAGAAAATGGAAATGTATGAAAATAATCAGGGACATTTTCAATTACCCGTAGGAACTTTTTTTGCCAGACATGAATGTTGTGCAGATTTTCTTGAGTAGTAGTAGCCCAAACTAAATGGCAATAATTAAGCCGAGATTGAAGCAAACTATTAAAAATCATGATCAGAACTTCTTGTGGCAGTATATGACGATTACGATAAACAATACCAGTTACCTGTGACAGTTCTACTGCTAAACAATGAATATGCGTATCCCAGGTATTTGCATCTTCTTATGAAGACAACGCACTAAGAACGGTTTTTTGAGAGACAGCACACTAAGAAAGAACAATGACAGAACGAGGTGCCTTACCCTGTCATTGTTCTTAGTGTACGTGCTGTCTCTGTTGGCGCTTCAGTAACTAAGTAAGCTTATTTCGACCATCACGTCATACATGATGATGCAGGGGGACCGAAGTAAAAGCTGTCTTTCAACAGCTTGACAGAGCAACGGCCCCCCTTATTTGGCAGTAGCATACAAAGTCACATAAATTGAAGATACACAAAAAGAAACACTGCTCATGGCGGTCACATTACACTACAGAACAATATATAAACATATTACATAAAGGCTGCATCTGGTACATAACTTAAAAAAAAGGACAATTGAGCCATACACACATGGCAAAAAAATATTTACGTTCATCTTTAGAAAAAAAAAAGAATTGTGTATGACGTCAGGAGTGCTCCATGCACAGCATGCCGCGATCATACAGACGACAGTGTCGAGGAGTCGACCATCGTGAGCGATTGCATGGCGTGCGAAATTGCTGTCACGATAAGTTGCATTCCTTGGGACGGGCAAAAGATGGGAGGGAAGTGGTGCGTTGTTGGCTGCACGAACTTGAGTCGTCGCCATCCGCACACCCAGTTTGAGCCGATGCCGATCGTGTTCAGTCGAGGTTAAGCCTATACGTCACAGTAGGGGAGTTCGTGCGTCTACTGCTGGCGGACCTGAGCGACTGACCTGAAGCTAATCAAGCCAATTGGATGAAGAAAACTGCTTTTGTAGTTCAGTTTTGACTACACGGATTTGAAATAAACCATTCATTCCTCATTTGGTGCGGTGCGTTTCGTGAAGTGCCCTTCGATGTAAAGCTGGCAGCCGCGATCACCGGCGCATCCTTAAATTAAATGCGTATGTTTACGAATTGTCATGCCGAGTTATTATTTAGCTTCCGAGGTGCACTGCTTGCCTCGTATCCCAAATGGGCAGCAAGCGTAGGCTCCTTCAATGCAGCAGTATAAAGAACCACCTCGTTCAGCTGCCAACAGTGTCAATACTGGCATCGGCATTTCCTCGAGAAAACTAAGCGTGCTCTAAATGAACGACCATACGCACAAAATCATTATCTGTGTCTACTTTACGAAACATATTGTGTGCATGAAGAGAATACGATGAATGATAAGTAGGCAGCAAAACAACGCTCCCGTACTATATTTATTTATTTATTTATTTATTTAAAATACTTTCAGGGCCCAAAGGCACTACAGAAAGGAGTGGGGAAAAAATGGCAAGGCGTGCAGCAAACAAACAAAAAAATATTACAAGGCGTCTTGTAAAGCGATCTTGAACTTGTGGTCATCAGTTATGCTGGCGATTGTGGAGGGAAGGTGGTTCCATGCGACACTTGTTCTAGGAACAAAACAGTCATTACACAATTTTGTCTCCATATACGGTCTCCAGCTCGCTGTTCTCGAACACGTGTGGTCGCTCATTTCAGCGTGATTCAGAGTGATGCAATGGTGCTTCCATGCACAAGATATGCTTGTTTTGATATGTTATGACATTAATTGACGTCACCGATGAGCGGCTATAGCATTATATCTCAAGGGAACAGCGAGTCGTCGCTCTACCTGCCGATGTAAACAAATGCACCGGTCCGTGCTTTGGGCTGTCAGCGGCGTTCTTGCGGGATACAAATGCGGAAAGTCGTGCTCCGCCTGTTACAGTGAGCATGCGAAGCGCTTCCCTGAGAAGGTGTAAAATACCTAAAATAACAAGCAACACGTACAAAATCGGTAGTTAGCGCTACCTACCTTTGGTCTTCATCTTGCAGCACTATATATAGGGCATCAGCGCTGGCTCTCGTGCTGGCGGGTCGAACGCGAACGGCGACTCGTGGCTATTGAATTCGTCAGAATCATAACTGTCAATATTTGACAGATCCGAAGAGCTGGTGCAGCTGACATTGCCACCCGACGGGCCGGCGTGGTCATGAATCAGCTGAGCATCTGCTCTTCGCTGGTTTCGTTCGCCCAGCAAGTGAGACCGGCATGCATTTCTCGCTGGGGACACTCGTGACGTCACACGAAGTGGTTCGCTCGGCTGCTTCGTCAGGTATCGGTTTCGTTATTGCGCTTTTTTGCTTATTTAAAATTACTTTCGAATTTGCAGAACAATTCTTCTAGCAGACGCGTGACAGGGCGCTCTCGGGAACCGAAATATTCCATTACCTTGACATAGTAAAAAAATCGCCGGAGTTGCCCCCTGAGACATTCGCAAAGATGTGCGAACAAGAATGTAGGATAAATCCACGTTCAATGTCTACAGGATGTTTAAAGAATTATAAAAAAATCTTTCTACCTCATTCTTTCGGTAACGAATAAAATAAGTCAAACAATTCTGAGGCAATAACTAGTCATTGACGGTAGAGCTGGGTGATTGAATCCAAAATGCAATAATGAAAATATTTAGTGTGGATGACATTGAGTGCCAGGGTAAGGATGGAACGCGGTTTACTGCCCTTAGTGCCTAAATACACGAAGCAATTACGAGGGTATGCGTACAGTGTTGAAAAGTAAATAACGGCAATAAAAATATCCGTAAGGTAGAAGAGAAGGCTGGAGGAATGAACGGGTGTATAGACCTGACAAGTCGTTAAGAAGATGTTGGCGGCGTGAAGTTCCTTTCATGACAAGGCGCTCACACAAATGGGAAACATATATCCGTGCGTTCATTTAGCGCCTAATGTTAGGCCCTTCCTTAGTAGTTCCTCGCATCACCGTGAATTAAGCAGCAGGACTCCTTAGCCAATAGGAAGGCCTCTCAAGATGTGATCATCCGCGCAACGTCGTTTGTTCAGCATCTGCTTGCCATCCTGTCGATACATGCTGCAAGGTTGGTGGAGTGCCGCAGCAAATGTTTTTGTGTTGTAGCCATAAGCTGCGTTTACGTGTATGCCACAGCGGGGCTTCACTTCAACTATGCGTGTTTTCAGCAGTTCATTGCGGCCTCCTATGCCAGTAGCAAGGGCGAATGCCCTTACAAATGTTTACCCGCGTCGCATCGTCTGCTCGGCGTCTATCTGGCGTTTGCTCGCCGGCGTCATCACGTACCATGCTAGAGCGAAGCGTAAATTAATGATGCAGTGAAGAACTAGGCCTTCACAGCGTTAAGAATGGTCAACGCATTACCAGCGTTAATGCTGTGGTGTCATCTGTTAATGGTAAATCAAACCACCTTTAATGCTCGGCGCTGACTCTGTTGTCCTCGCACAGTTGAAACAAACAGCCGATGCCAATAATACGAACAAAACATATGTAAACATTTACTCTCAGCGTGATACGAGGCTAAGCGATGACAGATTTTACAATGTATTTGCTTCTGTCAGTAAACCACGCGAATTCTGATCGAAGAGGGCGGTCTCCCCTGCATGGACGGTGCCATGTTGTTGTATAATCACGGTTAGGGTTCGGTTATCGATGGCAACTTCCTCAGCAATTAGGGGTATAGGAAGTGAATGCGCAAAGGGTCTGACGTATTAGGCATTGCTGTAACGTATCACGTGCCAAGCAAACTTGAAACTGTTTAATGCTACCAATAGTGAAGACAGCTACGCCAGAAACTACTTTCTGCTGCGCAAGGATATTGACTGCGTACACCTTCTAATTTTGGCAGTCCTGCAAGATACTTGTTAGATGGACTGTAGCTTTGCCTGCTTGCCGGCTGCCGCTGAGGAATCCCGCGTCCCGCTTATCCCACCGCTTATGTCGCCATTACGTGATCATGGCGTCACGTCTGGCGACCGGCTTGAAACTCGTTTCATCAGTTAGCACTTCACGTGGCGCAGCGAGGCTGAGGTGGCTGAGCGATGGGTGAAGCGAACAGACGCAGCCCTGCTACAAAACCGCTGTCATTGCGGCATGGTGTAAGGATTGTGAGGTCAATCCCACCGTTCGTAACCAGTTGTCAAGATTGGAGTCGGGCATGAATTAGATGGTAGCTGGCCCATGCCGTCGTCCAACTTATCCACGCTGAGGACGTTGTTGAAGGGAAGGACAGCTCTCATCGAAAACGAGGAACATGGGTTTGTTTACAGTATCTACATAAGGACGTTGCAGTTCATCAGTCTAGCATGACTACGAAGAAAGTACCCTGAGCAGTCGCACAACAGCGGTTTATAAATACTCTGTCCTCCTTCGATCCCAAGGTGAGGGAAAGGTTCGACCAGGCACCGCAGGCGAGGGCTCACAGACACACCTCTTTTCGCGAGGTTCACGGTCCCCAACCGAGGTCAGACGGTCTTCGCAGAACTCGGGGCTTACGTCAGGAAAAGCGCATTTTATTCCCCGAGCTGACCCCGCAGCGCGGCCGCCGGTTGTCCATTGTTTTGCGTCTTGAAAGGCACGTGGGAAGGGGCCTCCGAAGACGTTCCCTCGGCAACTGCCCCGCTCGCGGCAGACCAGATCGGCGGTGGCGTGTTCAGTCACAAAGCCTGGTTCGTTGAACTCATCTCGGCAATCCCGCGACGCAGAGTGGCGGACGTCTCGCATTGTCCTGCGGACACAGTAGACTTAGTGACGCCGTGTGGCTAGAGGGCTGCGGTGGCGTTCCAGGAAAAGTTGACGCCGCTGTCGCAACTGGCTGGCAAAACTTCCACCTCAGCGGGCCGTTCTTAACAATGGCTTGTTGAACCATTTCTTCCGGACTGTTAATGACTGGCCAATGCGCCGTGTCGTATACTCGATTCTCTCTAGCAGCCAGACTCGCTAAGCGCTTATTAGCGAGCGCACGAAACTGCGCTTCGATTCTACCGATAAAGCAGGTACCCGTCTACAACCTTCTGGACGGTAAGAAAGCGCCCATTCCCAACGTCTACAGCGTGATGGCTAGCGCTACGGAGTTTATTGTACCCAAAAGTACCATGGGTGACGCGCTGCCGCCGCAAGAATGAGCGTGCCGCGCCTAAATCACAGCCATGACCTATTCGGCGTGTCGAATATCCGCAAAATACTTGACAGTTATTCTGTGCATATGTTTTTTTAACAGTTCATATCATTATTTTCACTACTGTCTTGTAGACAAAAATAGTGTGTTCTCTTTATATATGTATTTCTTTACCATTTTCCCGAGGAAATAGCAGGAAATATATTTTTCCAAATTAGCTTTTTTTTTCTCACGCTACTAACACAGTAAAACATTCATGTTTAGTGTGCCTTTCAAGCTGTTACGATATGTATAATATACGTTTATTTATTTATTTATTTATTTATTTATTTATTTATTTATTTATTTATTTATTTATTTATTTAATACATACTGCTAGCCTTATATATAAGGCTGTAGCAGGGCCGGGACACAAATACATCTGTGAAAGTGGTATCAAACATGGTTAACAGTTTCTGTTAAGAACAATGCCAAATATTATGGACAAAGAATAAAGGCAGTACAGACACTTTCCTGCAAGTCATGTCAATGTGTGCAATTCGTATACACAAAGCATTAATAGCACTATATATATATTTAAAAAAAGGAAACTTACCACGAACAATTACCGACATGAAAAACACCGATTCATACATTTAATTTTTCAAGCTAAGGCAGTACAAAAATAAAACTGGTAAGTCTAGAGACAAACATTTCAGTTGAACTACTACCAACGACGTGTTCAGGTAGTGCATTCTATTCTGTTATTGTCCGTGGGAAAAATGAGAACTTAAATGTATCATTGTGGAATCTATACTCTTTCAAGTGTCGTTGTACTTTTGCTAGCAGCGAACTAGCAGCACCTCATGTCTGCCGTGACCCCCCCACAAGCGACTTGCGCTTATGCAGGCACGATATGTGTAGTAAGTTGTGAGCTACTGAAATAAAGATGTATGTATGTATGTATGTATGTATGTATGTATGTATGTATGTATGTATGTATGTATGTATGTATGTATGTATGTATGTATGTATGTATGTATGTATGTATGTATGTATGTATGTATGTATGTATGTATGTATGTATGTCCTTAAGTTCGTAATAATCATCATCATCAGCCTGGCTACGCCCACTGCAGGGCAGAGGACTCTCCCAAACTTCTCCAACTAGCCTGTCATGTGCTATTTGTGGTCATGTTGTCCCTGCAAACTTCTTAATCTCATCCGTCCACCTAACTTTCTGCCGCCCCCTGCTACGCTTCCCTTCTCTTGGAATCCAGTCCGTAACCCTTAATGAGCATCGATTATCTTCCCTCCTCATTACATGCCCTGCCCATGCCCATTTCTTTTTCTTGATTTCAACTGCTTTCCTAATATGACCATTCTTTGACATGGACATGACAGGGACTCCGCGCTTGCAGCGCTCAGCGAGAAGACTGTCAGCCTCATGAACGACTGTGAAGAGTATGAGGCGGAAGCCACCGTAGCTCTGCATCACCGCGATACGCAACGCCATGAGCCGGGTCCGCTTCGTTTTGAAGTCTGCTGCAAGGCCCTAAGACAGTGTCACCCAGAGCGTCCTCAGCGATACCACCACTCAAGGCGGCTCCGCTCAAGCAAGATCCCGAGTAACGATACAGCAAGTTGCCCCCTACCGAAACTGCAAGGTACCCGTTTTCTCTCGTGAATTTCGTGAGTGGCAGGGCTTCTATGAACATTTCAAGGCCACGATCCATAACAACCGCCGGCTGTCCCACATAGAGAAGCTTCGTACTTAAGGAAAGCTTTGGTTCGGCTACTCCTATCTAAATACATGCAAAAGGAGAACTCGTTTTTCTCGGCAACCACAGTACCAAATTTGACGAGGTTTGTTGCATTTAAAAGAAAAACTTAATATCTACTGACTGCTGGTTTGGAATTCTTGATTTAGGTCGCCAAGATTTTATTAAAAGTTGGCAAAAATCGGAAATTTTCAGAAAACGATACTATCAAGTTTACAACTCTGTAACTCAGCAAGGAAAAATGATAGCACAATTCTTTGAACTGCATCTCATAGTACATCTAAAGCGGACAAAATTGATATGTTACGCTAAAGTCTGAAAAGAATTCAGCAATATGGAACTACAGCTTTTGCAGAACCCTTGTACACAACATAACACCTTCACTTAACATTTAAATTGACACATAGAATTTGTCCGCTTTGAAAAATCTAAACGATGCCGTTTACAGAACCGCGATATCTGTTCCTGATGCAGAGCTATGTATTTGTAAACTTCGTGCTTCTATGTTTTCGAACTTCCGAGTTTTTGAAAATTCTTGTAACGAAGTTCAGACCCCAAATCGAAATTCCGCTTCTAACGGTCACTATAATTTACCTTTCTCTCTCAAATGCAATACAATTCATTAAAATTGTGCCAGGGGTTATGTGAGAAAAGCGTGTCTGCGTTTTACATGCATTTGAATAAGCCGCATCGTAGTTGGGCCGAGCTAAAGCTTCCTTTTAAGCTCATACTTAACCGGAACAGCAAAGCCTTCAATCGAAGGCGTACGTGCGCCTGGCGGAAGCGAACTACGCGGTCGCGGTGAAGATGCTCCAAAGGAGGCTCAGCCGTCACACCAACCTCGTTGGCAATCGCGTTGGCAGTTTGCTTGCCGTCGCGCCCGTCGATTGCTCTTCTCAGGCATTACAGCTGCGGGAACTCGACGAAGAGCTGCACTTTCGTACAAGCTGTCTCGACACTCTCGGGGTTCCCGTAGCCGCGATATCTGAGAAAAGCGATCTACGGATGCGATGGCAAGAAAACTGTCAATCTTGTCATAACGAAGGCGGTATGACAGTATTCAAAAACAGGCAACAAATAAACTGCAGTAGTTACAACTGTCATTGGCAATAAAAAAAGTCGCTTTGCGTGCTATATCTCTGGAGCGCGTTGTTTCAAAGGCAAACTGCGACGACTGGCTTTGCTAATTCGGCCTGCGCTCCGAGTCCCACTGTGCCAAGCATGTCATTACAGAAACAAAGGGACATCCGTCGGCGATGCAAACGACGTTGAAATCCAGAGCGACGCCCTCCTCTAGCAGGAGAAAAATGAGTACCTTCGCACAAATCAGCTCTTTTGGCATCTCACGCTGCTTTTTTATATCTGAGTAACGCTGACGTAGACGAAGTTCTCGTTATCGGCCTGGCTATTCTGTGCGCACGAAATATGCAAGCGGGCGCGCCACCGTAGCCAGTCTGATAATCGGCGGGTGCGACATAAGCGCCCACCGTCTGTAATGGTCCTAACTCACGCCGGCGCTGCTCCGCTTAGCTGGGGCAATAGATGCTGTTCGGCAAGTAGGAGCAAGAGAAAATAATAAGAGTACGGCTATTAAAAATAAACATAATACGGGTTTCTGTTAGCTTTTGTGGCGTTTAAAGCGGGACCCAGCGAGGGCTCCTTGCCGTCCTCCTGCGTGCCCGTAATTGAGTCCCACAAAAAATGCAGATATTCTAGCGCGATTATTCTTTCGCAAATGACGCACATGCCTAGATGTCGTCCATCTGGACAACCGTAGGCAGGCCACATCGCTACAGTCAGCAGCCGGTGATGGTCAGCAGGCAGAGCAAAAACGACGTGCTCTTCGTCTTTATTTTTCAGTCGCAGAAAACGCTCGCGGGGTGACCTAGCAATTTCGATGTACGGGTAACTACTGCAAGGCGGAAAAAGAGAGAAAAAAAAAGTGCTCACGGTAGTTTCCTGCTGCGTCGCTTGTTAATGTACCCAGTGTTGGAGCTGTCATTATGTAATAAACGCGGCCAGCACCGTGAAGCACGAATTCGAGGCGTCGGCTTCCGACAGCGGGCGAACGCCGCGTTGTTAAGCTGAATGCGCAACGAGTGAAACGGAAAAAAACCATTTGCGAGCCAGCACCGCTGGGCGCTAATGCTTTTTCACGTCCTCCTGCTGCCAAGTGCGGTGAAAAGCTCACTCTGCTGTTCGCTCCTACGTTGAAAAGCAATATTTACTGCTTACTTGTCTGGGCCTAAGTGGCGACGCTTAAGCTCCTCCTCAACTTGGGCTGACATTTGTCATTTCTCAAAACTGTTTCTTTTTTCATTATTCTTTTGCCGACTCGGAAAATGTACAAGTCAGTCACTGCCATCATGCTTCTTGTCTTTATAACTGACCTGATCCAATTTTGTAATGCGCTGTTGTTGTTCTGCTCCGTAGCAGCTGAGAAACGATGGGGAAAAGGGGTGAGCCACGTGTTTTCGCGCCAAACTCGAGGACGAACGCGGAGAGCATTGAGCCGAGAAGCAGCGATTTCGAAAGGTGCATCTGACACCTGCGCGGCGCTGCTATCGAGGAGGTTTTAAAACCTCGGGTCATTTATTCATCGACACTAGCGCTCGAGTGAACCTCCTGCGGGAGCTTTCCGCTTCACGTGGATGTGCGTTCACACCGCTCCGCTGCAGTACCACGTTCGTGCTGTACATGGAAGGTCTTGTTTTGGACCGCTGCAGCTTTGCTGGCGCCAAAAAGTAACATTGTACTTAACACATGTGTGCTGATGCCAGCGGTGAAAATCTACAATTTCGGGAAGAAATGGCATGAGAAAAGCAGACGAAGCTTTAGCTATATCGTCGGGGGCACATTTTGGTGACAATGCTGTGACACTGCGGCACCGAAACACAGCGTCTCCTTGCACGCTACAAAAGAGTTCCCTAGTTTATTAATAATTGAAGCGGTCTGCGCTGGACGCATGACAGAAGACGAATAAAGGGGCTAGGGGAGAAGTGAGAAGGAAGAAGTTGGAATAAAATGTCGGACGACACCCGTCTCACTTAGATTATGTCATTTCTGTTGCCGTTCTAGTTAGGAACGCTACATTTTGGCGCAGCCGACAAAGACTATGCACTGAGAACAAGGTGCCTCACACGTTTAACCCAGAAAGACGTGCCTTTTCATTGGGACGAGAAGTGCGAAGCTGTCTATCGTGAGCTTGTAAAACTAATATCGTCGGTCCCCATCTTGCGAATACCGGATTTTTCTCTGCCTTTCGTGCTGAACACGGACGCATCACATTATGCTACCGGTGCAGTTCTATGCCAGAAGCCATCCAAACAAGCTGATCAGACCAAACACTACGTTGTGGGGTACTACAGCTATACCCTGAAACCCGCCGAAATCAATTACTCTACCACAGAAAAGGAAGCTCTGGCCGTCTTAAAAGCTGTGCAGTACTTTCGTACTTACCTGGAAGGTGCGATATTCATACTTTTCACGGACCATCAAGCTCTGACTCAACTTCTGAGCATGGCCCAGCCAAGAGGCCACATTGCTAGATGGGTGAACTATCTGCAACAATTTGATTTCATAATTCGCACAGTCCTGGCCCACTCCTCACTGACGCTGACGCACTATCAAGATTACTTGTGCAGCAATCAAGCAATAATCCAGAGACAGTCAATCATATTAAGCTAAGGGAAGGTGCAGAAGAGCTCCAGTTTATCAATGGAAGGTATCACGCACCACCAACTCTCCATGGCCGGGCATGAAAAACGACATCAGCCATTACATCCGCACATGCCACCTCTGACAGGTGAACAAAGTTAAATTCAAGCAATCGACAGACGTTTTGACAAACCCTGAATATTCAGGCGTCCCGTTCGAAGTAATTGATTTGGACTTCGCGGAGCTCAAAAAGAAGGGGGAAGGAGTCAAGCGAACGCAAGCTTTCTTGCTCTCCATAGATGAGTGCACAAGTGCGATTGCGGCTAAAGCTGGCAATGAAGACGCAAACAGCGTAATAGATCTCCTCAAAGCTGAATGTTTTAAACACACAAAGACGCTCGTCTGCGACAACGGGCCGGCTTTGCGGAGTGCCAAATTATGAAAGTGGGCACAGGAGCACGGCATAATGATAATGTATTCTTCTCCATACCACCCGGCAGCAAACGGCCTAGCGGAACGTGCCATACGAGACATCAAACAGTATCTGAAGATGTATCCAGACTTTGCCGCTGGCTGGAAGTGCTGTCTCAAGGCCGCTGTGAAACATCACAACAGATCATACACCACGGCTTTAGGCTGCAGCCCTCATTTTGTAACTTCGGGTACAGCGCCCATACTTCCTGCAGATCGTGAGCTAGGTCTCCTAGAGAACCTCGAACTCGCCGAAGGAACTGTCAAAGAACAGGAGGTCTACAAGCGCCGCATGAAGCGAAACTTTGATAAAAGGCACAGTAGCGGGATACCGGACATACAGCCTGGAGACAATGTCCTTGTAAGGAAAGGAGCTGTGCCTTCAAATTCAAAATTTTGCGGACCATTTCAAGTTATTAAGAAGGCATGCCAGCATGGAATATTGAAGAATGTCTGGTACGCCGGAGCCTCGGACCAAACGGAGTGCACCGCTATTGGAAACATATTCAAGTATTACCCCAGGAGGTGTAATTAAAAGAAATCCGGAAGAGTGAAGCGGTCTGCGCTGGACGCATGGAAGAAGACGAAGAAAGGGGCTAGGGGAGAAGTGAGAAGGAAGAAGTTGGAATAAAATGGCGGACGACACCCGTATCACTTAGATTACGTCATTTCTGTTGCCGTTCTAGTTAGGAACGCTACAATAATTTGCCCATTTCAATAGCTTAATGAAAAATTCTATTCGATTTATTGCTGCGCTAACAATGTTATAGGAAGTCGCACATAATGTAAAATAATTTTGAGCTTTAGAATGGAATTACTTCAGTTTCTTTTTTTTTCATTTCTGGGATCCCCATATCGTTTTTTACCCTACTGTTCTGTAGAGTAAATGCGCGTGCCCTCGGGCAATCGAGTTGGAGGACACGCTGGTCGCCGAACTCCAACAGTAAGTATAATATATTTAAAGAAACACTTGATGAGAACGCAGTTATCACAAACATGTGAGATCTAGATAATGCATTTTCAAAGGTAAAATAAACATATTGTCAAATTTTGTTGAACTAAAGGACTACTTTAGTGTTTGTGAAGAGAGGCAATGGGCCAACACAGCGTGCAAAGAAAACTTAAATTAGAACCGAAACCAGCCGCAAGCTGCTGCACTAATCGGCGGAGTAACGCAACACGATTGCGCAGAAGCTCCAACCTCCAAGACTTGTTCGCTTCGTTGCCGAGATAAGTTGTCGCCTAGTATACTCAGCGAGATGACAAAAGTCGAGTTCCGCGGCCACGCCGTAAAGGGCGCCATGATCGAACTACGGCAGCGCCTCTATGCAGAGGCAAACTTAAGCCTGTTTAGTGTATTCTTCTTATTCAACATATTAATACTTAGATATTTCTGTTTTGCTCGCCGACGTGTAACATTCATTGAGTAACACCAGCCGCAGCCCGAAGTGCGCTCTTGTTTTGGGTCGTGAGTGGAAGCGCTTGCGCAACGGCGGCACTTCTTTCGCCTGTCGCAAGCGCTTGACGTCCGGAAAACATATTTACGTGCATTACAGCTTCAGTTTAGCCTACGCTACTTACAGCGTACGCTAAGCAGTACGCGTTCTTTAGTTTTAGTTGGCCTGCGGGATCTTCGGATGTCAGAGGACATATGCCGTCGTTGAGGCTATCGCCAGACTGTAACGACAGGCGGCGCTTACATGTCGATCGTATCGAATGGAAAGGTGTAATGGTTCCAGGACTTTCTTTTGGAACTGCGGTTTGCTTTAAATCAGGGGTACAATCAGCACTCGATGGGAAACAAAGGTCAGTGGGACGCCTCGCATTGGGCGCTCACGGGAAGACTACAAATGAAGCTGTGCAGGGTGATATGGCCTGGTCTAGTTTTGAAGTGAGGGAAGCTCGCAGTAAAATTGACTATGAAGAACGACTGAGGAATGCTGAAGAAAGTAAATGGGCTCGGAGTGTGTTGAAGTATCTGTACAGGGAAAACATTGATTCACAGAGGAGGAAAAGAACTAGGAAGTTTACCAGCAAGTACGCGGCCTGTAGGGTGGGCAACACAGCAACAAAGAACGTCAAGCGGAAAGTCAGAGAAGCTGAAAGAATCTCATGGGTGGCGGAAATAAAAAAAGAAACCTGCCATGAGTAACCATTAAGTGTAAGAAACGAAATCAGGAAAGAAACAATTTATGATAACTCAAAGGGAAGGTCATTACATTTCGAAGCGAGATCGGGATGCCTTAGAACACGCTGTAAGATTCGTCGGACGGTCTCGCCGCTGCCACCATTTGTTAGAGTTGTCGGACGATCTACGAGCTGTAGGCCGATCTCACCGCTGCCATTCAGATGTAAGATTTGGCAGTCGTAGCTGTAGGAAGGAGCTTGATTCTTCGCCGGGACTTAGGAGAGCAGTATTCATTTACATGTTATTTACAGTTGAACATCAGATACATCGACAGCCTAGCGTGACTCCCAAATGGGGCCCGCAAGACGAACATACAGCAAATGAGCACACAGCTCACGAGTACATTTCGAGCACGACAACGACACTCTCTAGAAGCCGACAATCGCTGATTATAAGCACTCCGCTCGACGACATAGTTCGACGTCATTGTAGATGACCCACCCTTTTGGAGGAGGCGGGCTCTCGACTTGGAGGAGGAGGAGGGCTCACACACACACACACACACACACACACACACACACACACACACACACACACACACACACACACACACACACACACACACACACACACACACACACACACACACACACACACACACACACACACACACACGCACGCACAGGTGCAATGGTTCGGAGCCGACGTCAGAGGGGCTTCGTAGAACTCTGAGCCGACCCGGATAGCGCGTCCGGGTAGCACATTGTCCGCGTCTTGGTCGTTGCGTGGGAAGGAGCCCTCGTCGGCGTTCCCGCGGCAACTCCCCCACTCATAGCAGAACAGGGCGGCGTTGTCGTGTTGCGCACAAAGCCTCCTTCGTCGAACTTGGAGCCGTCCCGCGTGGCGAGCCCGGGTAGCACATTTTCTGGTGTCTCGAAACGCGCATGGGGAGGTTCCGCCAATTACCTCCCCTCGAGAACTCCCCTAAGCTGACCCCTCGCCACGTGTCTGCCGGTTATCCGCAGTTCTCTGAAGTGCGCCACCGTCCCGGTTGTATCGGAACACGTGCAGCGGGCTGAAATAGCTGCAGGCCGATCCTAACAACGCACATATAAAGCGAGATATAAGAAGGAAGAAGGAGCATGCGCTTGGCTGCGGTAAAGCTAGGGAAACCATGGAGCATGTTTTATTGGAATGTGAAGATGCCTGCCCAGCGGTCGATCTAGGCACCACTGGCCTCTTTGAAGCCCTTGGCTTCAGCGAGAGCAGGGGGAAAATAACCATGTCCACAGTAGAGATAAGAAGCGAT
Organism: Dermacentor variabilis; assembly: GCF_050947875.1. Lineage (NCBI taxonomy): Eukaryota > Metazoa > Arthropoda > Arachnida > Ixodida > Ixodidae > Dermacentor > Dermacentor variabilis. The sequence continues at coordinate 1,013,841 of NC_134572.1, forward strand.
TGGAAGATTGGTGCAAGTAGGGAAACGACAAAAAACGGAGACGTACAAGACAAGTTCGCAATATGGGATCAGAAAATTTGGTTGTGGGAGTTCATCGTGTTTTTTTTTTCTTGTTTAACCTAGGTAGGACATTAGGCAGTATATTACTTGAAGAAAAGAGCGCTACGAAGACGCGGACTGAAAGAGGAACATGTACGACGGACAAGGCGCTACTTTCAATAAATGTTTTTTTTTAAATAGATACAACCTAGAACAGACCATCGTGACATCACAACCTCCTTATCTCATTAGAAAAGCTTTCACTTTTTCGGTAAGCGTCACTGAAGGGCAGCTAATGCACGTGCCGTCGGCCTTTGCAATGTAGAAAGCTTCCAATGTCTCCCGTCCTAGTCCATCTCTAGACCGTGTCAGAAACTTGATGTCACGAAGACACGGACGGCAATTGTGACGTTTACAGTGTTCTGCCAGATGGCTCCCCGCATTGTTATTTACGGCCCAATTGTGCTCACGCGCCCTTTCATTAAAACACTGTCCGGTTTGACCGATATAAACCTGTTGGCAAGTTAGGGGTATCTCATATACGACATTACTTTTGCAAGCCGTGTACTGCGCTGCATGTTTCTTAGAGCATGGTTTGGGTTTTGGCTTTGTCAGCATGGGCATATCGTGGCCAACTTTCACGGTGCACTGAAGGGAATATTAACACTGTGCCTTTGCGCCACCTTCTTGAGGTTGTGGGACACCCTGTGGCAATAAGGAATCACATGTAATCTCTTGCTATCAACTGGATTTTTTGTGTTAATGCCCTCTTTTGCCTGTTTGATCTTTTGAAGAAGTTTGTCGCAGACGCTAGGCATCACGAGTGAAGGGAAACCGGCTGGGCGTAGCCTTTAAACCTGGTTATTAAAACTGCTTTCTACTTTGTGGGTGGAAGATTTATTTAGAGCTTCTTTTAGACAAGTCATTCCAACTCCTCTTTTTACTAGCTTGGAGAGCGCACTGTCGTATGAAATTAGCTGCTTGTTCAACCTCGGCTGGTATTCGAAACAGACATGCGTGTTCATTAGAGTGAGATTGAAGTCCAGAAAGCGAATGTTGTTTTCACAAGGCCTTTCGCACGTGAACTTTAGAGCCTTCGATGCAGTTCTAAAAGTGTTAATGATCGATTCTACAGTGTCATCTAGCCTGGACCCTGGAACCTCGTTAACAACCACCAGGTTGTCCCCGACGTACCTCGTTATGGAAGGAGCACATGAAGGCTGAGGGCACGTGCATTAGCTGCCCTTCAGTGACGCTTACCGAAAAAGTGATAGCTTTTGTAATGAGATAAGGAGGTCGTGATGTCACGGTGGGCTATTCTAGGTTGCATCTGTTTAAAGAAACATTTAGTTGGAAGCAGCGCCTTGTCCGTCGTACATGTTCCTCTTTCCATCCATCCATCCATCCATCTGTCACGTGGTAGTGACGGTGAAGAGAGCAGCAATATGGTGGAATACAAAACTAGCTTTTATTGGGCGAACCTGTGCCCACAAAAACAGGCTACACTTATAGCACAACGATAGCGGCGAACACGGTCGGCGATCGTCGGAAATCTGATCAACGGGTCAAGCTCGTCGGCTTTTATACATCAAGCGTCGAATGTTCCAAACTAATCGTTGGGACCCGCGTTCATTCCACAAAGTTCTACACCATTCGCGTCAGGTGATGAAATCAGATAACATAAGGTTCGGCGACAACAGACAGCGGATAGAATCATCGATAACTTTCCAGAAACTTCGGATACATGCAGGCGCGTCCCGCGCTGTGCGATTACATTTGTTAGGCGGCGAAACGTGATTGCCCGATAAAGATCGTACACGTGTCAAAGTACACGTGTCACATCCATCCATCCATCCATCCATCCATCCATTTCTTTCGTTAGGCTTCGACTCGTTCGAAACGAGAAGCGGTCTCGAAAACATCACGAGGATATTCATAATAATCTGTCGTCGAAGCGGCCTGAGACTAAGCGAAAGCCGTTTACACAGTCATTTACTACGAACGAAGTCCATTTTGCAAAAGCAACGCCAAGTTCAATTCGAAGCGGGCAGCCGGCACCGCCGCCATGTTTGACGCACACTCCGCAAACCACGTAAGGACGCTAACGCTAAATCTGAGAAATAGCGTGCGTACGTTATACGCTATGGGTAGTTTAGCGTTCTGCGCATGCGCAGTGACTACCCGCCATTTTATAGTGTACGCAATGGTATAGCGTACGCTAAACTAAATTTGTCTATTATATTTGTAGCCGCTTTCACTGCCTTAAAATTACAATTCTATATTTGTTTACAAGTACCAGCCTAAATTTGTATGCTTTTGCTCTTACTGCCTTTAAGTTGACATGTTTTTCCTTGACCAATTTTGTCCTTTCTCTGTTCAAATTGAGGCGAATCCTAGCCCTTACTAACCTATGACCACTGCACTTTGCCCTACCTATCACGCCTACACGTGCGCTATGCTGGGTTTGGCAGAAAGTATGAAATCAATTTCATTTCTTGTTTCACCATTAGGGCTTTTCCAGCTCCACTTTCTGTTGCTATGTTTCTTGAAAAAGGTGTTCATTGTTCTCAGCTTATTCTTTTCTGGGACTTCTACCAGCATCTCTCCACTAGCGTTTCTAGAATCTACGCCGTAGTTGCCAATTGCGTGTTCAGCCACCTGCTTTTACCCCACTTTTGCATTGAAGTCACCCATTACATTACTATTGTGTACCGAGTTCGGACTTTTCTCATCGCTGATTCCACCTCTTCATAAAACTGATCTACTTCCTCATCGTCGTGACTGGATGTTGGAGCGTAGGCTTGTACTACCTTTAATTTATACATCTTATTAAGTTTGATTACGACTACTGCTACCCTCTCGTTAATGCTGTAGAATTCGTCAATGTTGCCCGCTACGTCCTTATGGATTAGGAATCCCATCCCGTATCGCTTCTTGTCAGGGAGACCTCTATAGCAGAGGACATGGCCGTTATTTAGCAATGTGTATGCCTCACCAGTTCTTCTCATCTCACTAAGGTTCATTTTTTTCCATCCCTTCTAATAAAAGTTTCAATCAATCAGCGGGGATGGCGTATGCAACGTCACCACTCCGCCGATTGGGTGGCGGGATATTTGAATTTTGAAAATGTATTCGGACCCTTCATATGCAGTTTTCTCGTAAACTAAGTCCTTTCTTAGCCCCAAACAAGCGTTGCGAGCTTTCTGGAGTGGTATTTAAACAGTGCAAGTCTTATTTGCCTTTAGTGTCCCTTTAGCACCCGAACCCTCTCGAATGAGGCTAGCTTAGCAGGGCTCTTTGAGGAACTATGAGACATTGTTTTGGATATCATGGGCCTTATTGAGATGAGAAAAACGGTGCCCGACAGACGGAGGCACCTGCAGCTGCTTTTTGATCAAGTGGCGTAGACCGTTCGGGCATCCCGCGGCATAATATGGAAGTTGAATTCTCTCTCACTTGCAGTTTGTGCGAGTTTCGCGAGCCAGCAAAACTAGCGTGGCACGACGTGATCAGTAAAGTACTGAAACGCGAAAGCGTGGGCGGCGCAGAGTCGAGCGAAAAGGAAACATTTCGACCGCCCGCGTCGTTGTCGAGGGCAATTTCAATCAGTTCTTTTTTCTAAAAATAAATAGAACTGGATAAGTAGCATTTTATTTCATCTTGTATTACGATACCATGCCGTTTTTTGCAATCAGTACTAGTGACAGAATTTCACTGAGGAGTGCTGTCGTCATCGGGCAATTGTTTGAATGTCCCAGGGGAGTCTTTAATCATGTCCTGCATTTACCTCAGTTTTTCGATTACTAAGGCGCTGTTCGCGATATTATTGACGCCTTTGAGATTCCTGAGTACTAATCTATCACTTTAGCTTGACTTAATATTTGCCTTTAGTGTCCCTTTAAACGTTGCAAGGGTCAGTTTCCATTGGCGGCCTATCCGCACCCAGAGATTCTTTCCACGCTCCTATCTAAATAGATGTAAAAAGAGAACTCGTTTTTCTCCGCAACTACTGCACCAAATTTGACGAGGTTTCTTGCATTTAAAGGAAAACTTAAAATTTAGTGAGTGTTTGTTTCGAATTCTTTATTTAGGTTGTCAATGTTTTATTAAAAATTGGCATAGATCGAAAATTTTCAAAAAACGAAACTATCAGGTTTACAACTCTAACTCAGCAAGGAAAAATGATAGGACAATTCTGTTAACTGCATATCATAGTACATCTAAAGCAGACAAAATTGATATGTTACACTAAAATCTGAAAAAAATTGAGCAATATGAAAATATAGCTTTTGCAGAACCCTTGTACACAACGTAACAAATTGACGTAAGATATAAATTGACATATCGAATTTGTCCGCTTTGAAAGATCTAAAGGATGCCGTTTACGAAACTGCGATATATGTTCCTGATGCAGAGCTATGAATTTGTAAAATTCGTGCTTCTACTTTTTTCGAACTTTCGAATTTTGAAATTTCTTGTAGCGAAGTTCAGGCCCCAAATCAAAATTCCGCTTCCAACAGTCACTAAAATTTACCTTTCTCTCTCAAATGCAAAAAACTTCATTATTATCGATGAAGGGGTTATATCAGAAATACGTGTCTGCGTTTTGCATGCATTTGAATGGGCCGCATCGCAGTTGGGCTCTAGCTAAAGCTTCCTCTTAAGCCAGCGCACATTTGACTGAAGTACGCATTCTCGAAACACCAACGAGAAAGGAAAGAGAATACGCAGCTACATAGGCAGAGCCCCAGGGCTTGCGTGTTCAGCAGCCATCATGTTATGCGTCGCCCGCAGTACCGTCACATGCGATGTTCACGTTGAATTTCTTTTTCTTTTTTTCATATGTCTAGATTTTTAAGTCTGAAAAGCTTCCAATTAAGGAACTAGCCGGCAAAGCTACATGAATCGCAGCAAAATTCAATGTGCAAGAAACCTCGCGCACGTCATTTCAGGAAACTCAAATCAGACGGCTTAAAGCAAACCAGAGCAGTTTATCGCTACACTTGGGACCCTGTGATGAAGCCCACTGCTTTTCTTTTAGTTCTCTTTAGTTGTAGTTCTCTGCGCAGAAGGCGTACATGTGTTCAGACAGTATGGAGAATGGTATTCACAGAGCGATTCGCTTGGATCATCTTGCATCGGCCTGGCGATATTTCTTGTTTCAGTGCAGGCACATCCTATCTCTGTTAGTTGGAATTAAAGATATGGTGGGAAACTTAGCGGAGCATTGTTTTGTGAACATGACCCGCTGCGGTGGCTTAGCGGCTATGGCGTTGTCCTGATAAGCGCGAGGTCGCGGCCTCGATTCCCGGCCGCGATTCGATGGGGGCGAAACGCAAAAAGTGCTTGTGTGTACCGTGCATTGGGTGCCCGCCAAATAACCCAAGCGGGTCAAAACTATTCCGCAGCCGCCGACTATGAAGTCCCTAGTAATTTTTTCGTTATTTCGGCACGTAATACCCTAGAATTTTTTTGTTTAACTGCTGATGAGATATCTGAGCGTTTTTTTTTTTTGTAATCACTGGTATTTGGAGGCGTGCTTCAGGCTTCTGCATATGCAACAAGGGAGGTGTTGATGCGGTATAGGGTCTGAATGTATCCAAAGGAATGTAGAACCGAAATGTAGAACGAGGGCTGTTCACTGGCAAGAGATGCCTGACCACCAAAGATGACAAAGTGCCCTTAACGGCCTCACCGACAAAGCCACTGTATGCCGCCTGGCTCATACAAGTATGACACTCCCTCTCTGCGAGGATGCAAGTTCCCCGTACGGCATTTTCAGAACACTGGCATAGCGCAGGCTTCTGCACCCAATTAAATTGAATGCGCCATGTTTTAGAAGCCAGTAGTCAGCAGAAGAAACCATCTTACTAAAATTTTATTTTCCAACAACATGTCCATATTTCTTCTCTAAAATTTCACGTTCTCATATGTACGCGACATTTCCCAATTTCCAAGTTTTCGTAAAGGCAGGTTAAAGTAAAATATTTTGTAGTAAACTATATTTAGGTCTCAGTTCCATCCGTTTCCATCCTTTCCATCCGTTCGGATGGAAAGCTTTGGGAGCTATGCAAAGGGGGAAGGCAGCTGGGGAGGATCAGGTAACAGCAGATTTGTTGAAGGATGGTGGGCAGATTGTTCTAGAGAAACTGGCCACCCTGTATACGCAATGCCTCATGACTTCGAGCGTACCGGAATCTTGGAAAAACGCTAACATAATCCTAATCCATAAGAAAGGGGACGCCAAAGACTTGAAAAATTATAGACCGATCAGCTTACTGTCCGTTGCCTACAAAGTATTCACTAAGGTAATTGCAAATAGAATCAGGAACACCTTAGACTTCCGTCAACCAAATGACCAGGCAGGATTCCGTAACGGCTACTCAACAATACACCATATTCACACTATCAGTCAGGTGATAGAAAAATGCCCGGAATAGAACCAACCTTTATATATAGCTTTCATTGATTACGAGAAAGCAATTGATTGAGTCGAAACCTCAGCAGTCATGGAGGCATTGCGGAATCAAGGTGTAGACGAGCCGTATGTAAGAATACTGAAAGATATCTATAGCGGCTCCACAGCCGCCGTAGTCCTCCTCCATAAAGAAAGCAACAAATTCCCAATAAAGAAAGGCGTCAGGCAGGGAGATACGATCTCTCCAATGCTATTCACAGCGTGTTTACAGGAGGTATTCTGAGACCTGGATTGGGAAGAATTGGGGATAAGAGTTAATGGAGAATACCTTAGTAACTTGCGATTCGCTGATGATATTGCCTTGCTTAGTAACTCAAGGGACCAACTGCAATGCATGCTCACTGACGTGGAGAGGCCAAGCCGAAGGGTGGGTCTAAAAATTAACCTGCACAAAACTAAAGTAATGTTTAACAGTCTCGGAAGAGAACAGCAGTTTACGATAGGCAGTGAGGCAGTGGAAGTGGTAAGGGAATACATCTACTTAGGACAGGTCGTGACTGCGGATCCGGACCATGAGACGGAAATAATCAGCAGAATAAGAATGGGCTGGGGTGCGTTTGGCAGGCATTCTCAGATCATGAACAGCAGGTCGCCATTATCCCTCAAGAGAAAAGTTTATAACCAGCTGTGTCTTACCAGTACTCACGTAAGGGGGCGGATACCTGGAGGCTTACGAAAAGGGTTCTACTTAAATTGAGGACGACGCAAAGAGCTATCGAAAGAAGAATGATAGGTGTAACGTTAAGGGATAAGAAAAGAGCAGATCGGGTGAGGGAACAAACGCGAGTTAATGATATCTTAGTTGAAATCGAGAAAAAGAAACGGGCATGGGCCGGACACGTAATGAGGAGGGAAGATAACCGAAGGTCATTAAGGGTTACGGACTGGATTCCAAGGGAAGGGAAGCGTAGCAGGGGGCGACAGAAAGTTAGGTGTTTGCAGGGACAACATGGCCACAATTAGTACATGACCGGGGTAGTTGGAGAAGTATGAGAGAGGCCTTTGCCCTGCAGTGGGCGTAACCAGGCTGATGATGATGATATTTAGCTCAAATAAATTTGTGGGTAAGCGTAAATCTTTTCATTGTCCAGAATTCCGAAACGTTATGAAACCGTATGAACCGGCTCAAACCGCTATGTTTTTACTCCGGACCTGAAGCTGCAACCGAACCCGAAATCTTTTTCGTTCGACATCCTAATTAAAGTAGTAATTGAATTGCTAGCCTTCGCCATCGGTGTATGTAGAACGTATATGCGAAATGAGCAAATGAACTATTGTTTGAAGTAACTAAAATATCCAGAAATTTTAGCCTTTTGATCACGTTTGGCGAGAAGCACGAAGTTAAGGCAACCTCGGGGCTAAAATTGACGTCAACATGTTTTTATTTCCGTTCTTTCAAAAATTTCTACCGGAATTCCCCTAACGTCACTATACCTTAAAGAGCTAACGATGATTATTGTTATTCAGCAAAGCGACAGTTCGTCTTGTCATATACGGGTCGAATTCTCACAAAGGAGCAGTGCGACTAAAGAGCCTTTTTACCAGCTAGTTAACTGAATGTAAACAGGTGGCGCTTACGACGCGTCTAGCCTCATCTAGCCTAGGTTACTGTATATGGCTCCCTTTAGGGAGCCAGAGCTGCGCCATAATCCGCCATCTTGAGCTCCAAAGTTATGCGGAAAAGCTACTTCCCGTACACGTCGCAATGCCGCTCGCGCGGAACTTCCAACAGCGCTTTTGATGCGAGAGCATCAAATGGCCCATTGGGCGAAAAAGCTGGTGTCTGTCGCAGCGAATCGGCACCACGAGCGCCCATCGACAGAGCAGAGCGGGCGAAACGGAACACCTGCGTTTAGAGAGCGCGCCAGCTGTTGCGTGAGGGGAGAACGCATCGCCGCGACGTGCCTCTCTCCCAGCCCCATGCTGCGCTGCTGCGCGCGCCTGCCGGCTTTGGTGGCCGTTTCTGCTTCGTCGGACGGCGGCCACTTTTTGATAGGGGTGAAATGTGAAAACACCCGTGGTATTAACGCGATAGCGTTAAGGAGCTCGTGTCGCAGAAAAGCCGGTGTCGTCGGCGTCGGTGTCGGCGTCCGCGGCGTTGGCCGTGAGCGATAAATCATGGCAGGCACTTCATAAATAAAAGCAACTTCCAAGATGGACTGGGTGGGAATCGAACCAGGGTCTCCGGAGTGTGAGACGGAGACGCTACCACTCAGCCACGAGTTCGATGCTTCCAAGCGGTACAAACGCGCCTCTAGTGAATGCGGTGTTGCCTTCGAAACGAGCCGTGGAAAGTTATACTGCGGTGTATATCGGTAATTATGAACATGTAACTTACAGAAGTCGCAATTACACGAGTAGCGAAGTGCGTTTCCGCTGCATTTCTTCTGGGCTTTCCGCACACGCAGAGCCATCTTGCGGCAAACATAGAAGACCCCCTCCTCTCCATATACGGCGCTGCCCGACAGATGGCGCGCCACGCGCGCATTGGAGCTGTACGAGGACCGGTGCGAGGCGGGTCGCGGCATGGACTGTCTCTCCCCTGACAACGCTTCGCCTTGCTCCCTCTGCAGAATCATGCGGCCTTCCTTTCTTTAGATCACTATCTGTCTATCTTTCGGCCCGTGCCGATCACGACGTTTGGCTGGCGTGCATCATTTCCCCCTCCGAGATACCGAGTTCTTTGGTTCGTTCCGCTTGCTCAGGCGCACGTTTCGTTGCTGCGCCGAACGCTGCGTTGCTCGACCATATGGCTCGACGCTCACCGCGTCCGATGCGGGGCGCCTCGTAAGTGATGGCTGCCCTGTAGCCCATTGTCTTACACCCCTTGGCGGGTCGACAGGAACGCTGTCGCGTTCCACTCTTGAAGGCGAAGCTTAAGCGTCCTCCAATTTTTTAGATTTAGGTGCACGTTAAAGAACCCCAGGTGGTCCAAATTTCCGAAGTGCCCCGCGTGCCTCATTATCAGATCGTGGTTTTGGCACCTAAAACCCCATAATTTTTTTTTTGTTCTCCCGTAATCGAGAGCAGATGTAAGCATGAAATAGCTAGCGGGAAAGCAGAGTGGTTAGAAATGATACTAGCTGTAATCTTAAAATGGGTGTAGTGCATGTTCGTAACGGCATGTATATCGCACCGCACCATACTGTCCACTGGTCCATGTGGCCGTAATTGTTTCCTGTCACAGACAGAACTTCATTGCAAGTATTGTCTCGGTCAAACGGCCATTCGCGGCGCGGCGGACGCGCCACGGTACTCGCGGACCTCTGGCATTGAAAAGAGCACTCAGCGCCAAAAGATGACCATCAAGTGCCCTGTATCTGCCTCTTGAACGTCGCTATTGGAAATGATAAATAAAACTTACTAGAAGTTACCGCTTGAGTGATACTGTGAACAAGCATTAGGAAGAACTGGGAAGCAATATTTTTTCGTAATTTATTTCGGAAGCAACTAGCGTATGTAATGCAGTCTTGACTGGTTACCCGGATGATCTAGTTTTATTCTCGCAACTTGCCTGAATGTTCTCGTTTAAGTGCCCAGATAACGGTTCAAGGGTATGATTTACCGCTATTAGAAAGAAGGCACTTAGCACAATCTGTATTTTGCGCCCGTGTGTGGTACGTTTGTGACGTTGTACAGCCACCAATACGGGTTACTAGGTTCTTGCAGTCCCTTCTTGGTTCTTTCTTGTCGGCCAGTACGAAACTAGTTTGCACGCGGCGCTTGGGCAACCACGCTCTCGCGGTGTGTTCGCGTTCCCATCCGTGTCTGCCCGCTGCCGGCTGCTTGCCCTGCGATTTGTGCTCCGCCTGTTACAACGTGATCAGTGTCCTGCGCGTGAACTCGCCTGCTATTTCCTTGGCACGAAAGTTAATTACATGTTACCGGTCGCGCACTTAAATCGCGTACCACCAGTGTTAAACGCACCTGCGTTTTATTCTACGGCCATGGTATTTTATCGCCACATACAACAGGTATGTTCCGATGTAGACGTTCTCGAAAACCGTGTTGTAGATACTATTTCTGCCTTACTGCTACCTCTTGTTACCCCAGCGCGCCACACACGTTCCAATAATGTGTCGTGGGATGCGATAACGGTGTCATTTCTGCCTGGCCACCTACGCGGCTTCATGTGGCGTGTAGGGTGGCAAGTGCTTCCAACACGTGACAGGTTAGAGCCGCGGGGCGCAGTCCCATCTTCGCAGTGTCCAAATTGCCCACTTTAGGAATCCAATAAACATGTGCTGCTGCAATGCGTCGTTGCCAGGGTATTTTGGAGGGCCGTGCATACTGGTTTCCGTGACATTGGAGTTAACCGCTTCTTTACATCTGGTCGCTGCTCACGTGGCCGTTTTGCGTAATTTTAATTGCTGCGGGGGCCATTTGTCTATGGCGTAACCGGTGCGAGGCAGTTGCCGCGGGGCATCGTCGCCGCGCTCTATTTCTACTTCTGGGGAGGCTCTACTCTGAGCCACTGTCGTTTCTGTCAGAGGAGTTGTTCTTCCTTGGGAAAGAAGAGTTCCTTCGACAGTGGTCACGCCGTTTCCTGTCGGTGGCTGATGGACGCGTATGGCTTAATTTTCGACCAGCCTGGTTCTTGTAGCCAGGCGATCAGAAGTATTCATTGAGTGTGCCCAGACTGTAGGTGCCCGTGATTTATATGTGTGCGTGCTCTCGTATACTTGGTCATTTTTGTATATACACATATCATAGCATCACCTCAAAATTATGTAAATTGTCTCCGTCACAACATCAATTTACATAATTATTGTGTACACTGCATATGAGGAACATTATTTTATACGTGACAATTATTTTATGTGTAACTGTGCCTTTCCGTGGGTCTATGGGGTTATATGTTAGCGGGTGAGGACTCGGACCTACCTTGAAAACGTGCCGTGTATACAATGCTTCGTTTTTTTGTATATGTTATCGTCCTGGTGAAATTGTGCCGTGATTGTGACGCAGTGTTCGTATTGTATTTTGTTGATCATGTTGGGTCATGTTACAAGCACAGCCGGAGACGAAGCTGAGCGAAGTACAAAGGACGACACTCGCTGATGTCGCGCGGACTGTCAGCCATCTTGTATGCCAGTGAATGCGTTGTAAATACCTGTAAATACATTTAAACCTCTCCTCTCCCCGTAACAATATATATTTGGAGGTTGTACACCACGCAAAGACAAACTCCTAGCACTCCCCGTACAATAATTCTTTAACAACGAGAATGCATGCTTTACGTTGCCGAAACACTTTGCTTAACTTCTGACAAAGATTTTTCATTGCTAAGGCGTGCAGCCACATCACGTCAAATCATACTACCATCCTTATTATATTTTCAAAAATGATGATATTAAAGAAAACTATAACATATCGTTTACAAATTGATGCATTTATATATGTAGGATGAAGACTTAGCTGGCACTTTACTTGGAAAAATGAACAGCCATAAAAACGGGGCCAAACGAAAACATGACAGCGCACTGTCGTGTGTCTCCTTTTTAGCAGCCCAGACTTGTCGGTGAGATTGTAGATTGGCGATGGGCCGGTGTCTTCATATCTTGAGTCCTGGCCGCTTCACAAGGTCGGCGCCCCTAGCTATTTCAGGGCACCGCTGAGTCTTGCTGCCTCGCAGGCGTGCTGCACAATTGCCCGTTGGGCTGCAAGCTCGCTGCTGATGAGCAGACCCGCCCATTGTGCCGCACTTTGGTTATTTACCGAGACGTTTGTTAGAATGGGCTCTCAACAGTAATTGAGTAGAACTTGTTGCTGGACGAGATGGTTGAAATCTAATGAATACATTGTTGGCGCCAAAAGGAAAATAAAGACTGATGACGGATAGTAAGAAACGTCAGGTCGAGAGCTGAGTTGAAGTAGCTTGAAGCAGACATGGTAAAGAAGGTGCCCACTGTACTAGAAATGTAGTTGAGTAGAACTTGTTGCTGGGCGAGTTGGTTGAAATCTAATGAATACATCGTTGCGCCAAAAGTAAAATAAAGACTTAGGAGGGAGAGTAAGAAACAACAAGGGGTCGAGCGATGTGCTCACAAATTAATTGGTTCCACATATGATTGCGTATCGTATACGGCGCGCGCAGATTACCCCACGAACTACAATAAAAGCAGAAGTAAACTATACTTTAATATATCATACCATACTACACCATCTTGTGACGAAGATTTCTGCGCCGTCGTATGAAGACGTTGGCAGAAGAAAGAGGTGACGAAGATTGCTCCACGAAAGTATGCAGCTGGCCTGATGTCCTCCCTGTTTATAATCTCTGCGCTATGCGCTCTCCGTGCACATATACAATTGCAAACATTTCGATGGGGGCGAAATGCGAAAACGCCCGTGTGCTTAAATTTAGGTGCCCGTTAAAGAACCCCAGGTGGTCCAAATTATACCGAAGTCCCCACTACGACATGTCTCATAATCAGATCATGGTTTTGGCACGTTAAACCCCAAAACTTAATTTAAACATTCTTACACGTAAGAATTGGTGGAAGTGCGGGGTACAGTCGCCACAAAGCTAATCGGGTATCCGCAGGAGGGAGGACGGCTGGCAACGCTGTCCGGGTCACCGAGGTGCCGTCACCAGCCATCACTATTCAACCCACGCGACATGAAAACCACCGGCACCGGCGGCGGTGCCGACGTCTAAGGAAGTTTGCCGTCTTATGAGCACGCCAGCAGGTGTCACGCAGCGCTTACGCTCGCCTACGTTGGTTTCTGCTCTGGGTCACATCTGCGCCATGTCTTGATAGACATCAGGGCGAGCGGCCTTGCTATGTCTGCAAAGCAAAGATACGTGAACTATTCACAAGAACTACGCGACAAAAACTGTATAGGAGGTAGAAAAGATCTCTATCCTCCAGCCTAAACATCAGTATCCCTAATTGGCCAATGGACACATTCAGAATAGAATTTACTAGCTTGACCGTCCCAGAGAACGACACACGGGCTACGAAGGGCTCCGAGTCAAGTTCTACCATGCTGCTTCTTAGCGCGCACACAAATACATGTACACTGTCGTTTTCGTATTTCATGCTGAGCAACATGGAAAGAAAGACGACCGACATATCCCAACTGCGTAGCCGCCACACCGCGAGCGTCAAGCAAAGCGCCGCAAGGCAACGCTCGGCCGGTGCTGACAGGCCGGTGGCTCGTGCGCGAGGATCGGACGATTGGCACGCGACAGGAGGCGACAAAGAGTAGAACGACGTTCGAAGGAGCGAAGCTCGAGCGACGTTTTTTGTTGTTGTTGAGTGCTCAGTCGGTTTTTGTTGACGGGCACAGGTTCGCCCTGCACAAATCAGTTTTCGTAGAAACGGCTGTTGTAACTGTTGGTTACAATATATATATATATATATATATATATATATATATATATATATATATATATATATATATATATATAGCCAGCCGGGCCCGATTTTTATTTGTCGTATAATAAGAAGCCAAGGAACACTGAAACCAAGGACAACATACGGGAAATTACTTCTGCTTAATAAATGAAATAAGGAAACGATAGATTGATGGAAATTAAAGTGGATGAAAAAACTACTTGCCGCAGGTGGGAACCGAACCATCCACATACATGCGAAGCTTGTGGGTTCGGTTCCCACCTGCGGCAAGTTGTTTGTTCATCCACTTTAATTTCCATGAAGTTATCGTTTCTTTATTGCATTTATTAAGCACAAGTAATTTCCCCTATGTTGTCCTTGGTGTCAGTGTTTGTTTGTTCCTTACTATATGACAATATATATATATATATATATATATATATATATATATATATATATATATATATATATATATATATATATATACAACTCCTCCACCCTGCTGGCGCAGGGTGGAGGAGTTGGGATTAACAGAGAGAGAGGGTTGGAGGGAGAAAGGTAGAGGGTCGTCCCAGCAGCATCCCAGCAGCCCGGCCGGGAGGTCAAGCGACAAAAAGTACGAGACGGAGTGAAGGCAGTCAACAGCATGGTCAATGCGTGGTAAAGGATACACGTCTTTCTTTGTGACGAGACTCAGCCGACACAAGGTCTTCATGAGTTGTCTTTCTTTTTCACTAGTATAATAGGAGCTGCACAAGGACTGCAATGCTCCTGAATAACGTCCTTCTGCAGCACGTCGTCGACCTGTTCGGCGATCACTTTTCTTTCCGTGGGAGATACGCGATAGGGCTTCTGACGTATCGGAGTAGCTTGTCCTGTGTTGATGCCGTGGTGCATGCGGGATTCCGGCAATACCCGAGAAAGCTCCCGTTGAGTAAAATCGAATACTAACGTGTAGCAGGCGAGCACTTGTTGGAGTACACCCTGCTCGGAAATCAACAACGACTTGTCTATCCTACGTCGCAGGTCATCCGAATAGTTGGGCAATGGCCGGCTGATGTCTGAAGACGCCGCAACTGTTCGTGCATCAATTGTGGCTTGCTCCTCAAACGTTGCCCATTTAAGTCCGACTGGAAGGGTACTAGACCCCGTAGAAGTGTTCACTGTCTCCAAGAAGGCACGCCCTTCGATGGCTTGAACAATAGATTGAGAAACGAACACATCCTTCTTAATCGCGTTGTTATGATCTGGCTCTACAAGAGCGCTGCATGATCCCATCCGGACACGTGAAGAACTCACGGGAACAAACATGGCTGTCCGACTAGGCAGAAAAACATCTCGAGACAGCGACAACATGTCGGCTTGATCGGTCTGCAAATCATCAAATCAACTATGGCGATTGGCGACGTGCTCCGTTATAAAATCTCTCCAGTCCCAGAGTCAAGTGCACCACTGCATTCACGTAGGAAAAATCTGTGCCTAAAATAACATCATGAGTTGCGTGGACCAATACAGTAAACTCGGCTCTAAAACACTGTCCTCAAGTCACAACCAAAACCGAACAAACACCAACAGGGCGCAACATTTCACCTCCAACAACACGAAAGGTTTCTTTTCCATCCCACGCGAACATAACTTTCTGTCCTAAACTATCTTTAAGCGAAGGCTCATAACAGAAATAGCGGCACCCGTATCGACGAGAGCAGTAGGATTTACACCGTCTAAACACACACAAACACACCTCGTTCTTCAGCATAACAGCAGACATGGGAATGGGCGAGTCTGACTATCCCGCGACCGCACCGGCCGCAGCAGCTAGTTTCCCAGCTGTGGCGGGGAAGGGGACCGACAGCGGTGCGCGGATGGCGAACGGGGCAGCCGGGTTAGCGGCAGTGTAATACTGCGCTCGGGGACAGGAAACTCATCACGCGATTGGCGCGACTACTGCTGCCGCAGAGGATGGACTCCAAATGGCGCGTCTTCGTGCACACGAGTTGTGTAACGCCGAAAAACGTGGCGCTCGCTGCAGGCGGCGGCGACGAAAGCGCGCAATATGTCCTCGGGAACCGCAGGCGTAGCAGACAGGTAGGTCGTGGTTGAAATTAAATGGAGCAGGTACGCGTGGCCCGAGAATGAATCCGCAGGAGCCTGTCACGGCATCGGGTATTCCGTTGGAACACGTCGTGGTGTTGGGTAGTGCTCCGTGGTGCCAACACGGACTGGTGGGCACTGGCGGCGACTGAGATTCGCCTGGAGAGACCGAAAGCTCGTGTCATTTAAGTGTGGTTATTTAGAAGACGGTCAGCGCTTGACGCGATGTTCTCGGGAACAGGATGGAGGTTGGGAACGCACTCGTCAAAGGCGCACTGATAACCAACGTCTACTCCCTGAAGTCGTGCTAGCTCATCTTGAACCACTCGACGCACGATCGAGGCGATGTCATCGCAGGCAGCGACGTCCACACTTGCAACTATGGTGACGTTGTCCAAGCGCCCAAACTTCGGCAAGATCCTTCGGGTCTTCAGAGCTTCGAACGCGTGACATTGCTGCCTAAATTCATAAAGGGTGTCCAGGTTTTCTATCCTTGGTAAAAAATTTTAGACGCCTTCAGCGATGCCTTTTAACAGATGTCTTACTTTGCCTTCATCGGACATATTCGCGTTTACAGTTCCGCATAGGTTCAATATTTCTTTAATATACGTTGCACACGTTTCACCAGGCAATTGGGCTCTGCGCGGAAGCGTTTGTTCCGCTTTATTCTTTTTGTAATTCGAGTCGCCAAAGCAGGCGTTCAATTCCTGTACAAAAGTTTCCCAAGTGGTCAGCATGCGTTCATGATTGTCAAACCAAAGTAAAAGTAAAGCGGCACCGGCGAGAAAAAATGCAACGTTCACAAGCTGCGCTGAGGTACCCCACTTGTTATGTCAGCTTACTCTTTCGTAGTGACTCAGCCAGTCATCCACGTCTTGAACTATTTTACCTGAGAATATGTGTGGTTTTGGCGTTCGGTAGCTGGATTGCTTTGGTCTCTGGCTGACTCGAACGATGCCTTCTTCGGTGGTATTCGTTGACCGGCCTGCTTGGGCATCGGCCATGGTTGTTGACTCTAGTAGTAGTATAGCCAGGCGTCTGCGTCTTCGAAGATCTTGTAGGCCTTGTGCAGGGCGTCCCGTGTCCAGCGCCTCCACCACTTGTTACGGATGTAGAATCAATTTATTTACAGCGAAAAGGGCAGAGAAGACGTGGAGCGGTCCGAAACAGCGGGAATTGTAGCAAAAGGAATTGCTGCTGCACTGGTGAACCCATTGTTCCCCGTTCCCCTTTATCGTGCACTCTACTTGGAACGCTATTACCTAGAAGTACTTAAGCGTGTCCGTCGGATTATCATTCTTCCAGAGGCCAGAACATTTTCCTTTTTGAAGCTATACATTCAGCAACCCTTTCAGTCAGAAAATGGCTCCAGAAAAGGGGCTGTTTTGTATCGTGGTCGACAAATAGTGGTCTGTGTCCGCATGCTGAAACAATTGATCGGCGATTTGTAGACGGTAGGTATAGCCCGTTTTCCAGCAATATTCACTAAAAAAGCGTTCAAGAAAGATTTTGACATGACTACATGCATAATTCGTTTTCTAACGTTTAGAAGTGCTTGTGACCCACCAAATCAGATATTCGTGTTACTTGGCCAGAATATTCTTCGTTGCAGCAGAATGTACGACAGGAACGCTGAAACACCGCGAAACACTCGGTTGTTATTTCTGGAATCTGCTGCCTACGTTCGCAGTGTGTAGGCAGCAGTTCACTGAGTGCGAAATAACTAGTTAATTAACAGAGCGCTTCAGCCGCACTCCTGGAGAAATCCTCGCTAAATACGTCGCACTTAGCCATTCAAATTGAGACACAGTTCTGCCTTTTCTAATCTACATGTTTCACAAATTGTTTGTGATGTGGATACGCAGATAACACCGCCAAGCAAGCGACCACCGGCTTCTCGCCATTCGTTCAGTTGCATGAAAAACGTTATCACGGACGTTGGACACAGTACTGCCATTTTAACCCGACTCCTATGAATGCTGGCCCGTATTAGAAGTAGCCAAGTACGTAGAAGAGTGCCGACAGCTTACTCGCACTACGGCAACGGAAGATCAAGCTTACCAACAGAGTCGTCACGAAAATGGCTTGTCTACCGGCTCTATCGTTTGGCTGTGGATTCCGCCTACGTCCCTAGTCTTTCATCGAAGCTTCTGACTTAATATCGCTCGCACTGCCGCACTGTAGACCTTACGTATCTGTCAAACTAAGTTTAACCTTTAGCTTCTTCTCTAGTCTGACTGTGGCCGCGCAGGCTGTGCCTACGGCTGAGCGAATACGCAGCCGACGTGCGGCTTCTTAGAGGTGATCAGCGGCGGGTGCAACATTTCACCGAGTTAAGATGGCCTATTGCTTCACGGGCGCTATCTTCCCGCGCGCCTAGTGTTGGAGGTTGCATAATTTCAAGTATAGGAGTTGCATAGTGAAGCTAGAGGCAGCCCGAAGCGCTCGCTTCCCTAGGCCAGCGCTCTTCATCAAACTCGCGTCGTAACTGCGAATGTCCGCGGTCATGAAGCGAAACGTGTTCATGTTTGCCTATGAGTGCGCGACACCATGCTTGTTAATTTAATTATTAAGCGAATGCTTACTGCAGTTTACAACACCGATAAAACTACGTACCTTACTTTGTGCAGTTGTCTAATACTTTGTATCGCTATCAACGCTTCGCTTTAATGCGGAACTACGACATTTCTGCGACCCAGAAAACTGACACACAACAGGTCAGGTATTCTGTAAGAGTCCACTTAGCTGAATACGCCCCGCCCCCTTGGCTAGCCGGTTCCAAACATCATAAGAGGGCTTGCGTTTTCACCGAGTAAACTATGGCAGTTTCTTTTTTCGTTATTATTTTTTTCGCTTGTCGTACTCTATTGCATCTGGATGTCCTCACAAGGACGCACGAGTTCCGGGCTCGCAGCGCTCGCACCTTCTGATAGCCGGCATCAGAATGAGTGGCACAAGTGAGGTACTCACATCGGACCCTCAGGTTGACGGGGTTGCTCTCGCCAATGCCCTCTGCGTTCGTAGCGGTGCAGGTGTAGCGGCCACGTGCTAGGCGGTTCACTTTCTGCAGCACCAGTGATTGGTTGCTGACGATGAGCCCGGCCGACGTGTTGGTGGCCAGGTCGCGGCCTTCGAACCGCCAGCCGATTTCCGTGACCCACGGGCTGGCCCGGATGTCGCATTCGAGGAACACGTCGTTGCCCTCCTGGATGTGCTGGTGCCGAAGCTTACTGCCCAAACGGAGGTTCAGCTGTGGCACGTCTGAGTTTTGGAAAAAAGCGCAATGAAATAAATAAATAAATAAATAAATTTACACCCAATTGCAACAGTGCAACCGGAAGCAGTCAGCCATACAGAAGTTACAACCCAACGAAAGTTTCATGGATTTGGCCCCTCGTTAGACTTTACAATCTTTCACTGTAAATTTATTTTATTGTGAGTAATGACTCGGGCACAATCTATCCCTTGAAAATGTTCATCGTCGTTAGTACGATTAGTCTCAAGTGGTGGTGCACATGTAATCTTGGGGGTTGAAGAATTATTGAGACGATTGGTAAAGATTCGCTTAATGTTATGTAATTACGAAACTTGTGTAACTTGCGAAAATGGTGAGAGATGAAATATTAATATTTTTTATATATACAAGCGATGAGAACACGTAATTCGTGGTGAAAGTATAACATTTTATCGTGGGAAGATTTGATATAAGGTTTTGAAAGAGCCGAAAGGCGTCACGTGTGAGCCGTGTCCTGCAGCCGGGTTTCTTTCTCGCACTTCCCTCTGTGCCCGCTGCGCCGTCGTGGATCGTCAGCGCGCTCGCCCGTGCTAACGCTAAGACTTCAGTCCTCGTTTTCAAGCCCGGGATCGTGGCCGAACGATAAAAAAATACATCGGCTTGTTGTGAATGGAGACAAAGATTTGATACCGACTAGTTCCGAAGTTCTTCAAGTCTTTCTTTTAGAGCGCAGCTCTTAGGCGCCCATTCCTGTGGCATGCGTCGGCGGCGTCACCGAGCGAACGCGCACAGCAAAAGATGAAAGGGCGAACGCGGAGTGGGAGACGAAAGACGCGAGCCGCGAACGGCGGAGACCAATGAGTGACGTGCGCGCGCGATGCTGGTGTCATGCGGACCCTCCTTACGGCTCGATGCGCACTCGTATCTGGTCTCAGCCGATCCGCTCGTTTCGTACTATCGTCTGCTCGCGCCACAGCTCTCGCCCGCGCCTGTTTGGTTCTGTTGGGTTGGTCTCGTTCGCGCTTGTTTTGGTTGTTATTGTGTGAGATTGTTTCTTGATCTGATTGTATGCGCTATGCGAATTGTATAGTACTTTCTGGAAGCCGTGCGGCACCAGTGATCACACTGGAACCTTTGACGAGTCATGTATAAACGCCAGCACGCTTGATCCGCAGATCAGATTTTCGACCATTACCGACTCTGCTACACGTCTTTCTCAAATTCTTTGCTTCAAAATATCGCGAAATGGAAACACGTATACAGCTGCGCTCAAATTTCGCATTAGGGAGTATTGTAATTGTCGGATAATTTTTATTAGAAAGACCGACGGAGCAGAAAGGCAAGAAACACTATACAAACCGCAAAGTGGGAGAAACGGGATAAAAATGCTAATCACATTAAAATTGTGAATTATTGTTTCACGCAAATACTGGTTTCTCTTTTCGACGTCAGTGTGTTCGTATTACGCGTGTTCTGCCGAAGATAATGTCGTATTCATTGAGGTACTCCTACTTTTTTCGTACTGGATGTGTGTGTGTTTCAAGCCTGTCTTGTGGGCCGATCCTGGAGATATTGCCGACGAAATATGTGTTCCAATCCCCAAGGTAAAGCAGACTAAAGCCATTTCGGTGGGTAAAAGCAGACTAAACGTGTGGGCCCATCCTGAAGATAGTGCCGTATAAAAACGTGACCCGTACGTTCGCGTGCGTATTTGCAGTCTATAAACCTGGGCGAATCCCGAAGAAAGTACAGTCAAAAGCTTTAAGCAGTCCAACGCTCATCCAACTGCTCTCACGCTACGGATGACACGATAGATTGCCGTGCGCACTGAATCCGCACCATTTTTATCCGCAACTCGCTAAGGAAGACATTGTCTTTGATGACGTCAACTAGAAGTGTAATCGCCCTCCAAGTTTCTTTTTATTTTTTTTCATGCGGTTGTTCCGTGTATACTTTTGTGCACTCGCGTCGGTGTCTCTTCCTGCTTTCTGGTGCAAGGCGCACTTATGCCTTCTCTCAGAAAAAAATTTCACTTGTTAATTCAGCATTGTCTGTGTCCATTCTCTTGTCCTTTCCTAATGCGCTGGGATACAAAAATATTGCAGTACCAACTAGCCCAACGCTCGATCTTGGCATTTGCTTGCGTACGTTAAGCTAGTTCATGAAATAAATAAGCAAGCACTGGCTTTCGCCGCGATGATAACCTTGGGAGATCAAACATGCTTCATGCTTTTGTTGAGCTTCTAGAGAATTCATCACATCGGCTTAAAGCGGATGAGACCACATGGACGATGCGAACTCTCGTTGTCTACGAACGGGTGTTTGGTAAGATTGGTTTCGAGTCAAGGAAGGCGCCTCAATGATAACGCTGAGGTTTAGGTACTCTAGTGTAGGCTATGCCTTAGCCTAAGTGCTTTCCATGTGTTTTGTTCAGAAAAACTTAGATGTCGTGTAAGCCAATATAATTGCAAGCCGATGTTACTGCGAGAAGATTATGCTTAAGCAAGTAGCTCAATGTTGAAGGTGATCGCTCGCTTCTGGGCGTCGTCTGCTTCTACTGTTTGTGTTTACGATCATTTGCCACCTTGAGCAACAAGTTGAGATTAGGATCAGAGTCTGCTGGAGAGTAAGATGGACAGCATCAATACAGGCTTTAATTAAGGTAGACTATGCAGTCAGCAGCCGATAAATGGGTGGTTAGTGTTATAGAAGATGGAAAGTAACTGATGCACATACGGAACAAAATAAAGGGCTTAAAACACTATCTTGTGGAACGCCATATACGTAACGCCACATGAGCACGGAATTGGGATACCATGTAGCAGCGGATTACCGGTTACCTGAACTGCGTCAACAACGCTGGAAGCGAACTATTGCGTCGTTTTGTCCAACGACTTAGTGTTAAGCACGTTTTCATGTAATTCAGTAATTATTTTCGAAGCATACTTAATTAAAAAAGAAAGTCAAAAAGGCATTCAGCACTATGGGAAGAAATGAGCTGTTGCATTGAAGCTAGCTGCACGGAAACGAAGCTTCTGCGAAGAAAAGGAGCCATCGACTGCAAAGCTTTACGCCTTGGAAATGAACGGACGTTCCATCTGCTGTCCGTAACTGCGCGATGAAAGCGTCGCGTGAGAAAAATAAGCTTTGCTTCTGAAAGGAGACGGGAGCTCTTAAGCTGCCGGCTGCAGATGCAAGACGGAAATATGGAGGAGCTCGGCACTGGCCGGCACGGCGTTGCCTACAACCCCGCTCGACTTATTATTTCTCAGGACGGGAAGGAAATATGAGCGCGGTGGAACTCAAGACGAAAGCCTATGCAATGAACTGACGAAGGTTCTTCAGCCGTGGCCACGTGCTGCGGATAGCTGTTTCCTTGCAGTCGACGGTAACTTTACGGCAGCCCGTATGGACATTCAACAAGAGGAGGCAAGTGTGCGAGAAGAAGCCTACGGGGAATTTCGGGTTAACGTACGATCAAACCCAAAGTTAGCTCGTACGAGCGGGCAAGAAAAGACTACTGCTCCATGCTCGGCACTTTTGCTTTGGCGCTTTAGAAGTGTTCCTGGCTTCTGTTACGCTGCGACTTCTTGTATAGAAGAATGCTTCAGCAAACACAAGGGTCATGTCACCGCTAGTCAATGAACTCGGAGCTCGCGCATCATGAGCGACTTTTGGCCTGCAGATGCAACTGAACGAGCTCATCACCTGGCGCCTTACAGACCAAACAATGCCTACAGATTACTGGAGAATTCTGAGACTACAAAACCAAAGCAAAAGTACTGTCCGCACGTACTAAACTAAAATGACTGAAGCATAAGTGAGGACTTCTCGCGCATCCCGCGCCATGCTCCCAAGAACTTTGCATTGTTTACTAAGAGCCAGCCTTAGTAAATACCATGTTTACACAAAAGCATATATTATAACTCAGAATATATACTCTGGCATCATTACTGATGCTTGGGCTAATTGATATAGGTATAACAGATGCAATGGCACGAAAGAGACAACGACATGAGATCACTCAAAATATACACCACAAGCGGCAAGTTACAACTAAGCTTATTCCGGAAACGGCATACATATATGTTAAAATTTACCCAAGAGCCTCAAGTTTTCGTTTTTCTTTCATTGCCGATAATCGTTTACACCTGGCCTGCTAAGGATAGAACAGGTGCCAAGGGAATTTCAAAAAGATCCTTTTTGAAAGTCAAGTTGGCTTAGCGCTAGTGGCTTAGATTTTGTCGTGCTCATTTTTGTCTCGCCAACAAGAGCACAGGCGGGACTCACAATGCACTTCGAGCTTCCAGCCGTCCTCGATGGCGCTGCCGGCGATGAGTGGGTTCTCGGCGTGGCACGACAGCTGCTTGCCCGAGTCCTCGCTCACGGGCACGAAAGCCAGCGCGCTGGTGCCGTTGGCCTGCGTGGCGTTCATGCGCACGCCGGCCTTCCACCACTCGACCACAGCGGGGGGTCTGGAACCCGCCGAGCGGCACCGCAGGATCACCGGCTTGCCCGCCGACAGCGGTCGCTGCTCGCCCTCGATCCACACGGAGAGCGGACGGACTGCGACCGACGAGAATGCTTGGTGACCAGTCGCAGCGCTCATGCAAGCAACATGCCAGAAAAAAAAGTGCTTATTTTAACGCGCCCTAATTCAAAGAACTACTGCGCAAGTGCCCAAGGTGGAGTCAACTACATATCCACTTGAGAGTAGCAGATCGAATGCTATGAAAGGATTCATCAATTGCCAAATAGAAACCTTGCAGTTGAAGTAAGAAATTATGAATAAACAACCCCTGTTGCTATCCGAGAATGCGTTCATCATGCTCTGGGAGGTGTTTTCGTGGTACTACGTGGCACCATGTCTTCCGCTCCCCTTATTGTGTCGCGCGCCCTGGTGGCCAGTGGCTGTGGCGTGCTCGACCAATGTTGAAGTCAATCATCAGATCAGTGACTGAAGTCGGCGCTCGATGAACAATGTAATTCAGTGTTACGACAAAAACGAACTTGTGCCATATGGCCAATGGTCCGTTGTCGCTTAGCCAGTTTCTTCAGCTTTTTCATTTTCTTTCTCATCTCAACGTTTGTTCGCGTGCAGAATTATGCATGCGCACGGCAACGCAATTATGTAACAAACTAGACATTATTTGTTTCTTTGGTTCGAGGCACGAAAATGCAAATTTTTTATTCTCGAGTGCGCTGTCCATTGTCAGGTTATGCGGAAACTGCGTGTTGCGTAAGCTTGAAATTCTGTCTCAGCTTCACTGTAACAACTGAAAACTATTTCGTTTTATAGAGGCAAAAGTCCTCCCCAGCTTTTGTAATGGACAAGTTTATTTTTAGGCTGGGATTTAAATGTAGTTTCTTCACTGAACCACACCCAGCATTTTAGGCATGCCGTGATCGTTAACATTTTACGGCACGTAACGTCTGCAGTGCACAGTCTCTGACATGCCATACATATGCGAATTATTTCTTTACATTCAACGTTCTGGGTTACAAACTCATCCAGTTTCTCCTTTAATTTCTGTTTACTGGTTTCCTGATCGCACAGCTTTCAATGAAAGCGAGTTCTAGGTATTGAAGAGGTAGCACAAGTGAGCCCTGAGCAGCATCAACTTTGCAGTTTCCAAATTTTGGACATTTTAGCAAAATGTATAGAGAGAGCATGTTATAAAGCTGCAAAAGCGTTTGGCGTGCAAGGGTGGTCCTTCTGACCGCTTGCCTGACGAATGACTGAAAAAGAAAGTTTCACAATTTTCCGCATACAGTTCTCAGACGGTGCCTATTCAAACTTGCATTCCTTGAGGACCCCCCCATACCTAGAAAATTCCTGTGTGAAAAAAAATGATATCTCTTAGGCTCCCGACAGTTTGGTAAATTAATTAGAAAGCTGGAATTGGAAATCATTGCAGAGATGACTTTCTTTTCCTATGCGTTCGGCAACTGTAGCGAAGATTGAAGGATTGTCAACTATTGACTTTCTTTTCGAATGCCTTCTCTCAAGGTGATTCTGTTAGGGGCACCGAAAAGGTAATTAAGACTGAGTGTGAACTGTACAATTGCCTGAACATTAAATAGCCCTTGTATATTTCTCATGGTAGCCAGGGTACAAAGCTTCAAACTTCCCTCCCCCCTTTTTCCATGCTTCTGGCTACTTTCCTGCGGCGAGAAATATACAACTATTTAACTTTAAGTCAACTGTCCAGTTAACACTATTTAGTTACTTTTCCCGTGCTCTGAACAGAAACGCGGTAAACGTAAACGGGCCTCGCATATCTCTCAGAGTAAGAAGATAGCCCGGAGGGGGCAGACTGGCTATTCCTTTTCCAGTAGCGAAAATTTTGTCCACTCTGCAAGACGTCAGTAGCCAGCGCCCGCAAAGCAGTGTGAAGAAACAAAAAAGGTCTCTTTAAAAAAAGAACACAGGAAAAGACGCTGCAGAGAGCAAAGCAAAGCTTTTTCTGCGAAAGAAAAGACTGGCGGATCCCACCCTCTGTGGGAGTCGATGTAAGCAGAGGTTTATATGCTGTTTGCTTTGATTTACAATAATCAGCGGTGGCGTTGATGGCCACTGTGTAACTTCTTCAGAGTTTAGTCAACACGAGAGTGGTGAGTTGATGTTAAACGTGACCTTGCGTGCACCACTGCTGCTTGTCTGCGCAGTCCACAGAACACACAGGAAGACGTGTTTTCTTGAGGCGTTGTTGTGCGTCATTGTCCATAATTTCTGAGAGGGTTGAGCATTATCATTGCCTCACATGGTACACCGCATCGTAGCCGCAGCGGTCTGCACCACGTCGCTTCATAGCGAAGACACTACTGTTCCCCGCGACGCTTCATTCGGGCCTCGATGTCCTCGACACAGAGTGCATGCCTTGGAGTCATTTTGCTGGCGCGTATTTACGTGCTTCTGCATACGTGGGCAGCACGCTGTTGAGACCCCAGCTCCAAGCGTTCTCTTCAGGCTTTGGATGATTGTAATCTTTACGCTATCACAGACTAGCACGCGACCTCCACAGCCCAGCACCTGTGTTTTTGTCGCATAGGAAAACAATCACAGCACGTCAGGGGCGTAGCCAGGGGGCTGGGGGCTGATGGGGCTTCGGCTTCCTCCCAACCCCCGGAATTTTTTTTTTTTTGCTGTCACACACCACCGACAAAAACAACCCCGACGCCGGAAGTCATGCTGGGTTTCGTCTAGAATGTCTTTTTCATGCTCGAAAAGACATTTCGGCGCGAACATAGCGAACTCGGGCTGGATTTCTTGGCATCGCCCACGACAACCTGGGATCCCATAACGCAAGGCGCGCCATCCGAGCACAAAAATTCAAGGGCGTTTTGATGGCGAGCGGGCTCATCAGGGCATCTCGCGGAAGCCACGGAATTTACGAAGCGCATGGATTTCAATTGCGATATTTTATAGGCATAAAGTTCTCATAAATTTTTGATGCGAAATGTGCATTGACTTTTCTAAAGTCACACATCGGACCATACAGCGAGACAAGCCAAATCAACATACTATCAGCGAGGTCATCACGCAGCGAGGACCGATGAGACGAAGCGTTGTGGTGGTTGATTTGTGCCGTCGTGTCACAGAATAGAATATCAACATTTTTTCACCTGCGCCAAAGCAACAATGGAAAGATACAAAAGCCAGCAAAGGCAACTTACGTTTTATTCTTTTTTTTACTTTCACTTTCATTGGCGAGGACACATTCAGCCTCTTCAATTTTCTTATTCTCGCTACCTGCGGGCTGCCAGAGCCAGACAGAGCGCATGCGTTATTCTTATGTTGCCCAGACCACCGCGCGGCGCACTTCGCTGCGCGTTAGTTTTTCTCTGGCCAAGTGGATTTTGGCCTAGTAGAGGTTTGGACCCTTTCTGGCTAACAGACGAGAAAAAGAAACAATGGTCGCTCGCCGCCATCACTGTGGCGACTCGACGGATTGCAACGCTTTCGCTTGAGGGCATCACCTCCACTTCCATGTTATTGTAACCTCTCCGGAAAGTATTTTGTCTTAACTGTGTAGGATATTCAGCAGTATGGGCATGGGTCTCTAGATACCAAACGTCTCACGTTTTCTTCAATATTCCTTCGGTAGCTACATTAGGTGCCCAAAGTAGGCATTGGATTGTAGCGAACATGCTTTCCTTTGAGTTTCTTTCTTCATTTCGGTTCCCCCGACCCACAAAAGAAGACAAGGACATTTTTTCGGCGCAGCAAATTGTCGCGTGATGAAAGTTCGACTTTTTTTTACTTCTGTTGCGGAAAACAATGGGACACGGGCCTCTTCATTTGCTCGATACTTTTATATTATTGTGATTGCAATTGTACTGACAGTAAAGCACATTCATGCCGTCGCTGTCATGGTTCGATCAACTCCAAGTTCGATAGATAGATAGTACTTTTATTCATGTCAATTTTCGTACACCAAAATCAGGCCTACCAAAGCCTCACCAAGGGCTTGAGTGGCAGCGCCTGGCAGACAGCAAAACAAAAGAAAATAGAGATGTTGCAACGAACTCGACAAACAAACAAAACAAAAAAAAGATAAATTTAACAACTCGGAGAGACAGATATAGAAACCTAACTAGTACAACAGCAAAAGGATGACAGTAATGCGAAATTAAGACAGTAACACTCGATTAAATCATTATGGGGCAGGAAGTAATGCGGACACATACCGCAAAATTTTTTTCAGGGTGTATTTTGTTCTCATGCGGAATACACTAGGTGGCATACTATTCAAACAGGCAGGTACGTAGTATTGACGTGTGCGCTTTCCGTATCGGGTTGAGGAGCGAGGAATGCAGTAACGGTATTTTGGTCTTAAATCACGTGCAGGAACATATGGAATGGTGAACTGACTGTACCAGAAATGTTTAAGCACAATAGTTTCTGTTAATAAAGCGTTAAAATTTGGAAGCTTTAATCTTCTAAAAATATCAATGTTATTACCAATGGGCAGGTCGTAGGCAATATTCTTTAAAAGTAAACGTAGAAGCGAATTCACCCTGCGCTGCCAGCGAACCGTGCAGTGACCATAAACAGTGATTCCGTATCTAAGCACACTATAGGCTAGAGCGTGTGTAACACATTTACGGACATAAAAAGGCATAAAATATCTAATATTATACAGGACACAAGATACAGCGCGAAGTCTTTGACAAACAAAAGAAAGGTGCGAGTTCCAAGACAGATCACTGTCGAAGATCAGGCCAAGATATTTGACCGAATGCGCATATTTTACTGGTACACAGTTACAATGAGAACAGGAGGAAGTGTGCAAATAAACAGGATGACTCAACTCAATTTTTCAAAGGGTTATGAAAACTTATAAGTTGCGTTTTAGAAGTATTAACATTGATAAGGTTAGACTTAAACCAGTCCATAGCTTTAATAGCTGCCATCTGTAATGCTGTAACAGCATCAGTGCATTTCTTTGCGCACGCAACAATGACAGTGTTGTCAGCATACTGAAACAATGAAACAGGCACATTGTTAGCAAGATCATTAACGTATAGATTGAATAACAAAGGACTCAATATAGAACCTTGCGGGACTCCGGAAGTAATTGCCGTGAAATCGCTATGGAATCTTGAAATCGACACATATTGGCGCCTATCTTGTAGAAAGTTAGTAAGTGTAGAAACGAACCTCGAAATCCCAATGTAGAAAGTTTATCAAGCAGAAGAACGTGGCAGATGCTATTGAAGGCCTTGCTTACGTCAAGAAAAAGAGAGCATACGACTTCGTTCTTATCAAAAGCTGAATTTAGTGTCAGAGAATTCTTCAAGAAGATCTGTTGTTCCATTTCCTGGTATGACGCCATACTGACAAGGTGATAGAACATTGTGCGCATTCAAAAAATTCGTCATGGTAAGTAATAGATGCTTTTCAAAAATTTGGCCAATGCATGGCAGAATAGAGATAGGTCGATAATTACTCATAATGTTTCTGGAGCCACCCTTATACAAAGGTATAACTTTAGCAGTTTTCATTTAAGTCGGTATGATACCTCTGGAAATGATACTATTAAGCATAACTAGTAGGACACCCTTAATCGCTTCAAAATTTCTGCACAGTTCAGAAACAGTGAGGCCGTCATGACCAGGAGATTTACTACGTTTAAGACTGAAAAGTATACACCTTAAATCACTTTCGCTAATGTCAGGAAGGAAAGCAGATTCCATCACACTGGGAGGCATAGGACAGTCGTTAGGCGGGGTACGAGATGCACCAGAGACCAGAGAAAGTAGTTTGTTAAAGTCATTCGCAATGCTCTGTCCATCTTTATGGAAATGAGATATGAAATATGTATCATTATAAATAGCAGCGCTCACTCCTTTCAGGTTATTCACCAATGACCATGTTTTCTTGCAGTTAAAACGTGCGTCGTTAAACTGAGACCTAAAGTGATTGCGCTTGGCCACACGGATCATGGCATTAACTCGGTTTCGTTCATGTTTAAACTGCAGTCGTAGTTCAGAGCAGTTTGGAGCACGTCTTGATCGAGCCCAGAGTAGATCTTTTTCTTTGATGGCTTCCAGTATTACGGGTGACATCCACTTATTGTCTAAATTTCGTTGCTTAACGATCACCATGCGTGAAGATTCGGCTTTGTGTGAACGAACAACCTCGACGAAACTGCCATATAAGTCTGCAGGGGACACATTGTCAATACAAGAATGCCAATCGTACTTTGCTATTCTTTCATCGAAACGCTTATAATCAAGTACTGATATGTTTTGCTGGCTGCGCAAAGGTGCAGGGTGGCTAGAACCATCCGTTAACGAGCAGCAGACGAAATAGTGGTCTGCAAGCTTGAGTTCAACAACAGCAGACCGCACCAGCAGGTTTTGAGAACGCACGTTTATGTGGTCGATGCAAGACGAGACTAGCTGCCCAGATAAGTATTCCTCACGTGTAGGGCTGTGGATGTTGGTCTCTAGTCCCCACTTTGATAAAGTGTCAAGATAATCTGCGACCGTTGGCACAGTTGGGCGTAGAATATCGATATTCATATCCCCGATAATGCACACGTGTTCTTCACTGGAAAATGAAGATATTGCAGAATCAAGCTCAGCTAAAAAGATTCGACCGTTACAACACGGAGGGCGGTAAATTGCGAGTAGAATCAACGACAACCAAGGTGTATTTAGGCGGAGCGCAACTACTTCTGCTTGAGTAAAAGGAATACTAATTTCGGAAACGGACCAAGAATCTTTAACAAAAACTGCGATTCCTCCTCCTGTTCGTTGTAGACGAGTATAAGAATGTAATTGGTAACCTGGCAGCGAGAAATTTGGTGACACATCTGACGAAACGTTCACTTCCGTGAGAGCAACAACGTCAAAATTTGAATGAAAAGGGTGAATCAGCGCACAAAAATGGTCCCAATGCTTCCGTATACTGCGAATATTAACGTGAGTAAACTGAAAGGAATTGCCTGTGTGATGCTGAAAGAACTTCTGGACTTCAGAAAAATCGGAACACTTCACGAAACCAATGTCAGACAAGGTTATGTTAGTTTTTCAAGATCAGAAAGCTTGTTGACACGAATGAGAGGCGCGCCTTCGGACTGTTTTGCAAGGATCTTCCCATTTTTGGTCCAGATGAACTCAAAACCCTTTTCTTTACCACGAGACCTTGCTAGACGGAACAACTCGCGATTAGCCCGAGACAGGTTATCGTTAAAAAACAGCCGGGGAGACATATCGTCATGCACCAAATCAAGAAGGCGCCTCCGGGCCCCGAGCCATTTCTGCTTAACAAAAATTGAGCGAGTTTGCACTAGAATTGGTGGAATATAGTCGCCTCTGGATGGCAGCCGATGCACTGCCGAGATATCTGCTTGTTGAAAATCGGTTATGTTTAGCTTGCCTGCCAAAGTACTTAAGAAAGAGTAAGTTTTCATCAGATTTGACAGGAAGGCTGTGAATCTCGAAGTTACATCTTCTGCCATATTGTTCGAGGTCATTTATTTCCCCACTCATCCTGTCAATCACCTGTGTCTGCGAAACTACTGTTGAAGAGAGCGATTGAACTTGTGACCGAAGGTCTGCAAGCTCATTCTGATTAGTGGCCACTGTAGCAAGCACCGAGTCATACTTTGACGAAAGGAAATCAATAGCGGACCGTATGTCCTCGACTGCCGAAGCAACCTTTTCACTAGCTTCCCTGACCTACAGTAGTTCCTCAATTTTCACCATCAGTGTTGAAACAGTTGTAGTCAAAGAATCTAGTTTCATATTCAGAGCAGACAGTTGCTGTGAGAATGAACTATCACCAGGGTTGGATGCCTCGTCTGGTTGCTTAACCGAATCAACCTTGCATGAAGGACACTTCCACGTTTCACGTGTCACTGTACTCATCTTCTTGTAGGCGTTATCAGAAACTGACGAGCAGTTTTTCCCCCAGGTGGAATTCGCCCTCACAGGTAGAACAACTCATAAATCTTCCATCTCTCGGTATGGCTTTTGAGCAAGAAGTACATAAAGAAGACATGGTGCAGTCAGCGGCAAAACACCGAAAAGTGATGAATTACAACAGGTGTAATCAACACTCACCTGCCAAAAACGAAGCAAACGTTTAGTCTAGGACACAGGTTTGCCGCTGACTGCAACGATCCACGAAGTTGACGGCCTTTAAATAATCGGTGATCGACGCCAGGGGGACATTATTGGCAGGTCCAGAGCCAATGAAGTCAAGGATGGCTTGCTACTTCGAAACTGCAGCTTCCCCGAGATCCGCATGCGTAGATCAGACACCAGGAACAGTTGCGAAGATGATAGCCATTGAAGATACGAGCGGTTTTCCAGCTGATACTGTCCCACAGCTTGCAGAGCCTGCCGAAAACGAAGCAAACGTTTAGTCTAGGACAAAGGTTTGCCGCTGACTGCAACGATCCACGAAGTTGACGGCCTTTAAATAATCGGTGATCGATGCCAGGGGGACATTATTGGCAGGTACAGAGCCAATGAAGTCAAGGATGGCTTGCTACGTCGAAACTGCAGCTTCCCCGAGATCCGCATGCGTAGATCAGTCACCAGGAACAGTTGCGAAGATGATAGCCATTGAATATACGAGCGGTTTTCCAGCTGATACTGTCCCACAGCTTGCAGAGCCTGCCAAAAACGAAGCAAACGTTTAGTCTAGGACAAAGGTTTGCCGCTGACTGCCGAATAACATAATGTATGCGCGAGTGAAAGCGTAGGGGGATGGGTGATCTGACGATGGTTGCTTAGTCTTGTGTCCGCAAGGGAGAAAATTTGGAGGACGCTTAAGCTTCGCCTTTAAGAATGGAATGCGATGGCATTCAGATATCCGACTGCTTCTCACGCTTCCCGGCAACTGGAGCGTATGTAACCGTAATGTTTACCGGGAAACGCTGGCCGAGAACGCTATGCACGAAAGCGGGCTTTGTGGTAGAAACGCGGCCTCTTGCGTGGGCCGCGATGGGGCGGAGGTATTGCAAGTATAGCTGGAGGTATTTCAAGTAGTCAGGCGCGCCGCTCTGTGGCCCCAGAGACACCCGCGCGCCGGCGTGCGCAAACGGCGGACGCCGCGACTGGTCTGTCAAAGGGGCTTGCTCGAGTTCTCGTACAACACAATTATGTTTTCTCGTGTAGTCAAAATACAACCAGAGAGCTATCATGTCTGTAGGTTGTGTGTATGTTGGAGTTTACAGTTTTTCCAGGTATTTTAACCCGTGAAATTAAATTAGGTCAGTAAATTGTTTGCATCACATGGATGGCCTGGGTATGGGTGGTTCAAAATATTTTTGCGGCAACGACGCCCGACGCCGACGCCAGATATTCTGCTACACGGGCTCCTCAACAATGCATCGCGCGCGATGCATCGGGGAGAGCGGAATGAGGGGGAGGGGGCGGCCATACGGATTCTGTGATCTGTGAATCTGTGATTGTGCAACATGTTCCTTTGCCTTGTTTGACGCATTTTATACAGTAGCTTTTGCTTAGATATGTAGGTTTATTGGAGACTTACACGTATACTTAAATATCTTGTAGCGAGATTTTGTGTATACATGCATTGAGCTTTGTTTCCAGTGAGAATTTTTTGCCCTTTATCAGGCTGGTATCTTCCCATTTGTTTATTCAATCGTATCTTCGCATTTCTAATGTATATTTTGCAGAAATCCTTCTTTGTACATGTGCTCTCCGTTGCGACTATAATTTTGGTGCAATTACTCGGAATACAAGACCGGTAACAGCTGCTCCTGCGCAATACATTGGAACAAAGGACAACGTCATTGAGGTTCTTCCCTGGCCTTTGCACATGTAGAAAAATACGAGGGAAAGTCAAAAAGTAATCTCGCACTAGGGTCTGGTAATACTGCTAATATCCAACGCTCTGCAACACTTCTATGGAACGTGTCACTCTTATTCCCGCCTAAGTCGTTAGGGTGCAGCAGACCGTTAAACAAGGCAGCTCCATTGTCGATCTGCAGCACGGAAGAAATAAGAGTGGTGATTCGTTTTTTGTTTGCGGAAGGTGCTAAACCTGCGGAAATTATTCGCCGAATGAAAGCGCAGTATGGTGACAGTTGTTTATCGCGAAGCAAGATCTACGAATCGATAGAGCGTTTCAAGCAGGGAAGAACTTATGTGACGACAGTGGCGTAGCCAGAAATTTCGTTCGGGGGGGGGGGGGGGGGGGGGCTCACGTTGCAGCTTGGCCTCCTCCTCATGAAGAAGCTTTAGCTCAGGTGCTCCTATCTAAATACATGTAGAAGGTGGACTCGTTTTCCTCGGCAACCACTGCACCAAATTTCACGAGGTTTGTTGCATTTAAAAGAAAAACTTAAATTATACTGACTTCTGGTGTGAAATTTTTCATTTAGGCTGACAATTCTTTATTAAAAATTGGCGAAAAATCGCAAATTTTCAGAACACAAAACTGTCACGTTTAATACACTGTAATTCAAAAATGAAAAAAATAATATCACAATGATGTGAATCGCACCTCATAGTACGTCTACAGCGGACAAAATTGATATGTTGCAAATGAATCTAAAAAAAATTAATATTATCGAAATACAGCTTTTGCAGAACTCTTGTGCACCACGTAACCAATTCACGTAATATATAAATTGACATACCAAATTTGTCTGCTTTGACTCTTATAATAGATGCCGTTTGAAAAACCGCGATACCTGTTCTTGGTGCAGAGCTATTAGTTTGTAAACGTCGCGCTCCTATTTTTCTTTTCGTGCTTACAAATGTTTCAAAATATTTTAAACAAAATTCAGGCCCTAAATTAAGATTCCGCTTCCAACAGATACTATATTTTAACTTTCTCTCTCAAATCCAACAAATTATCATTAAAACGATCCAGGGATTATCTCAGAAAAGTGTTTCTGCGTTTTACCCGTATTTGAATAGGCAGCGTTGGAGTTGGGCCCGAGCTTAAACTTCCTCTTAAACAATTTGTCGAGGGATCGAATACATGAATAATAACTGCATTTCCATTGCGAATGATGCTGCAAACGAATTCTTCAACGTTACGCACTGTCAACACAAGTAATTTATGTATTTTTTCATGAGAAGATATACTCGTATGTGCCAAAAATTGTGCCCAAGATTACTGATATCAATGATTCCATGTTTTTATCTATTTAATAAGTAAAGAAAATATCACACGATCTTTACAACTACATCAGTTCGAAACCAGCAAAGCACAGTGCCTGCCATTGATATGAAAAATATAAAGGCCATGAAATGAACAAGTTGAGGACAAATATGGTAATGAAACTTTGTCATTCAAGAACCTTTTTTACATCTTTGTACATATGCAACGGCCAGCGAAAAATCTCAGTGATGCTGTCATTTATTCCAATGTATTACGTAGAAGCAGCTCTCGCCGGTCGTGTATCGTGAGTAATTGCACCGAAATTATTGTCCCAACAGAGAGCACGTATATAAAGCCGTTCTGCAAAATATACGAGGGCGAGCCAAATGAAAGTAAGCCAATGCGAATTAATGACAAACGGGGTATTTTATTTAAATGTAGTCTCCATGAGCATTAGACATTTGTCCCACTGACTAACGTGTCGCGTGATTCCCGGCTCATAAAACTGCTTGGGTTGCTGCTTCAAAATATCTGTAACTGACTCTTTCAGGTCATAGTCCGACACGAATCTGGTTCCCTTGAGCTGTTTTTTTTTCATTTATCCCAAAATGTGGCAGTCGCAAGGCGACAGGTCTGCGCTGTATGGCGGATGTTGCAGCGTTTCCCACTTGAACTTTGCCAGTTTTGTCTTAACCACATCAACGACGTGGGAACTGGCATTGTCGTGGCACAATTAAACATTAAATTATGGGGTTTTACGTGCCAAAACCACTTCCTGATTATGAGGCATGCCGTATTGGAGGACTCCGCAAATTTTGACCACCTGGGGTTCTTTAACGTGCACCTAAATCTAAGTACACGGGTGTTTTCGCATTTCGCCCCATCGAAATGCAGCCGCCGTGGCGGGGATTCGATTCCGCGACCTCCGTGCTCAGCAGCCCAACACCATAGCCAAGTCGTGGACCAAGATGACCCCATTCGTCAATTTTTCACGTCGTTTGTTCTTGATTGCGACACGCAGCTGATCCGGCGTTTCACAATATCGGAAACGATTGATAGTCTCTCCGGATTTAGCAAATTCTATCAGTAATAGCACCTGACGATCGCAAAAGAAGTCAACAACACTTTTCCGGCGAGAATGACGGCCTTTGCTTTCTTTGGGGGTGGTGAATTCGAATGCTTCCATTGTAAGCTTTGCCGTCGTGTTTCAGGCTCGTAGCAGTGGCACCATGGTTTTTCCCCAATCACAATTGCGGACAAGAAGTCGTCACCCTCAATGTGATACCGGATCAGATGAGTCAAGGCAGCGCAGGACCTTCTTCTGGCGGTCGTTCAAAATCTTGGGTATCCATTGCGCACACAAGAGCCGATAACCGAGATGTTCATGAATTATGGTGTGAACCGAACCGTGACTGATGTTCACACGCCCTGCCAGTTTATCGATGCTTATCCTCCGTTCTTGTCTCATCAGCGTATCAACCTTTGTAATTTTGTTTGGGGTGATTGCACGATCGCTTTGGCCCGGTCTTGGATCGTCTTTGCAACTTTCACGTCGTTGTTTCAACCGTTGCTCCAACGCTTCACAGTAGCCAATGAAATGCAATGTTCAACGCACACGGCTGCCATACGGCGACTAATTTACGTTTGGGAAGCACCTTCAGCTGTCAAAAACCTCACGGCACCACGCTGGTCAACTTCTGAAGCGTCCATTACGTCATGCAACCATGTTCAACCCAGTGTATGAGAGCATTAAAGAACATTTACTCTCACACCTGCGTGTCACTTTTGTAAATGAAAGATACCTGTGTGCCACGCGCATGCCTCGCAGTTAAGGAATCGAAAAATTATTGCGCGGGATGGGTAGGTTCACTTTCATTTCACTCGCCGTCGTTCCTTAAAAATGCGAAGATACAATGGAATACGCAAATTCGCAAGAATTCGAATCGAATACACAAAACCTCACAAGAGATATTTAAATATACGTTTAAGTCTCCTGTAAATCTACTTATCTAAGAAAAAGTCACTATATAATGCGTCAAGCAAGGCAAATAAACATGTTGCCCAATAGCAGATTCACAGAATACTAGATCCCGCCCCCATTCGGTCCACTCACCCCGATGTATCGCACGCGACGGATGGCGGCGCACTTGGTCCCCGCTTTTCTCCTCTGCGCACACAAGACTGAGCCATCATCGTGCACTCACCTGTCCACCCTCCCCCTACTCTTTCACTCGCACATACAGCACGCGGCGCGCGGTCAAGACGTTATCGCCCTTAGACTTCATACGAAACATGAGGGCGACGGCGACAGCAGGAATGCGTCTGGAGCGTTCATATAATTGCTGTCGCAATAATATAATAATAGTATCCGGCAACTTAAGCGTGCCGTGGGCGATTACTTCCCGCAAACGAAGTAACATGCTGTCACCATGCGACAATTCGCTGCGCTGCAACAATGTATTCTTTTCTCGTTTTGTGGGGCGGGGGCACCGAAATGAAAAAAAAAACGCAAAGGAGAGTACGTTTGCCACAATCCAATGCCTACTTTGGGCACCTAATGTGGCTACCCAATGAATGTCGAAGAAAACGTGAGACGCTTGGTCCAACGAGAACCATACACATACTGCTCGGTATCCTAGACCGGCAAGACAAGACTTTCCGGAGAGGTTGCACTCAAGCGAACGCGGCGCAATAAGTCGAGTGTTCACAGTGATGGCAGTGAGCGACCATTGTTTCTTTTTCTTGTCTGCTAGCCAGAAGGCGTCCAATACACTACCAGGCGAAAATCCACTAGGCCAGAGAAATCCGAACGCGCACCGAAGTGCGCCGCGCGGTGGTCGGGGCAGCACGAGAAAACCGCATGCGCTCTGGCTGGCTCTGGCAGCCCGCGGGTAGGGTAGCGAGAATTAAAAAAATTAAGGGGCTCAATTTCTCCTCACGAATAAAAGTCAAAGTAGAAAATATAAATAAGAACGTAGTTACCCTGGCTGGCTTTAGTGTCTTCACACGGATGCTTTGGCGTAGATGAAAAAAAAATTTTGATATTTTTTATGCGACATGACGGCACAAATGAACCACCACAACGCTTCGTCCCATCGGATTTCGCTGTGTGTTTTGTCAACTTGTCTGATAGCGTGTTGGCTTGGCTTGTCTCGTTGTATGTTCCGATCTAAGACTTTAGAAAAGTCAATGCACCTTTGGCGTCAAATGTTTATAACAACATTAAACCCACAAACTTCCGCAGTTGAATATCTGAAGCACAACTTTGCAAATGTCAATGCACGTTTCGCAAGAAAAGTTTATGAGAACTTTATGCCCACAAAGTTTCGAAATTGAAATCCGCGCGCTCCGTAGATTCCGCGGCCTCCGCGCGATTCCGCGACGAGCCCGCCCGCCATTAAAACGCCCTTGAAAATTTGTGCTCGGATGGGGCTGATTGCGTTATGTGGCTCCCGGTGCATGGGCGTTGCCGCGAAATCCAGCCCTAGTTCGCTATGTTCGCGATGAAATGTCGTTTCGAGCGTGAAAAATGTATTCTAGACAAAATCCAGAATGACTTCCGGCGCCTTGGGTTGCTTTGGTCGACGGTGCATGGACAGCCTGAAAAAATTTCAGGGGGGGGGGGCTGAAGCCCCTAAGCCCCCCCCTGGCTACGCCCCTGTGTGACGACGAAAGATCGGGCACGCCGTCGACGACAAAGACTGATGAGGACAACTTGAAAGTCGTTGAGGGTATGGTGATAGAAAACAGATGTA
Source organism: Dermacentor variabilis (assembly GCF_050947875.1). NCBI lineage: Eukaryota > Metazoa > Arthropoda > Arachnida > Ixodida > Ixodidae > Dermacentor > Dermacentor variabilis. The sequence continues at coordinate 1,052,380 of NC_134572.1, forward strand.
TCACAGTGGACTAAATCGCCAATACTTAACACATCAGTCGTGGTTCAGCGCATTCCATCTTACGCGACAGGCCAAATCTGCGGAAAGTGCATGCAAGGTGGGTCCCGAAAGAATTTTCAGCGCAGCATAAGGCACAAAAGTTGAACAACTCTCGTAAACGTTTGGCCCGTTATCGTCGCGAGGGAGATGCAGTTTTACAGCAAATTGTTAGTGCAGATGAGACTTAAGCACATCATCAGGAACCGGAAAGTAATGCTGAGAGCATGGTTTGGAAACACTCATCATCAACAGAAGTTTAAAAATTTGAATGTCAACCATCAGCTGGTAAGATTGTGCTAACACTATTCGGGGACATGGAAGCTGTGGTAACTGTTCATTTCACCACATGAGGCGAAGCTGTGAACAGTCAGAACTATTGTGATATGTTGTGAACTAAAGTGAAACTTGCAATCAGATCCAAATGTCGTGGAAAACTGCGAAAAGGTGCCATCCTGCAACAACAACACTCGGCCACATTTTGCCAAACGGACGGCCGACACAATAAAGTATTCAGTTGGGTTTCGAATTGCAGGAAAACCCGCCATACAGTGCAGACTTGGCTGCAAGTGATTTGAATATATTTGGACCATTTAAGCGAGAGCTTAGGGGAAGAGGATTTGCAGCCGATGCAGAAGTCATTGATGCGGTGGAAAATTGGTTACACGTGCAACCAAAAACGCTTTTTCCAACAGAATAAAAAACTTGTGAAATGTTGGGAAAGTGCGTTGAAGTGCAGGGAGGATATGCAGAACAATAATGTATTTTCAGTTTTCTGTCACTAAAATAAATGTACCTTTTCTCAAAGTCTCCTTACTTTTTCACTTACCCTATTATAAACAAAGTTTTTGAATTACAAGGTTTCATTGAATATATGTGCTCAATTTGTTCATTTCATGAGCTTCACGTTTTTCATATCAGCTTCATTCACTGTTTGCTGGTTTCGAAGTGATATAGTTCTAAAGTCCGTGTTATATTTCTTTCACCTATCGAATAGACAAAATGTGGAAGCATTGATGTCAGTTCTTTGTCAAAATTTTTTGGGACGTACGAATATATTCTTAAAGACATGTTTTTTGCCGCAATTGAACACTCACAAAAGGAAGACAAATAAAGACAACACGGGCGGCACTTCCAACCGATTTATTTTGGGCTGTGATCCAAGAATATATATATATACATACACGCATGCGCTGGCTGTTCACACATCTACGTAACCCAGCGGTCAAACAATCTAATTTCCGATTTATAGAGCACGATACATGTACCACTAATGTAATTTGTACCTTTCTTTTTTATATATAGTAAGCTTCCATCAGCTTACGTTCTGTTTGAAATCTACTTCTGCCTAGAATCCTAATCTCAGAAAACCGTGGTTTGCACATGCAGGCCTTGCAGTGCACAGGCAAATGTGCCACGCCATCTTTCATTAGATTTAGTTTGTGCTCCCTGGCTCGTTCATTTATGCAGATTAAGAGACTGAAAGAAGCACGGTTCCCTGACTCGTTGGTGACCTCAGTCACCGAATGCCTTTTACGGAAGGTTAAAGGCACCAGCGCCACAAGGGAGGAAGATAGAGCCACAACCGTAAAACCTGCAGTGATTCCTTATGTTTATAAGGAGGAGGAGGGAAGAGAAAAGTAGAAGGCAGGGAGGTTAACGAGAATAACGTGCGGTTGGCTACCCTACACCGGGGAATGGGAAAGGGGAAAACAAAGATCACAGGGAGAGAGAGGAGGGAAGGAAAGAAGGAAATTGCGGCGAGTTCACTGACGCGTGAGGTCTTACAGAAATTGCATTAAAAGTCACAGATGGTCGCACAAACCCGTCGTCCTTAAGAAACACAAAAGCGCCTTCACCGCTTTATGGGCCGACGGGCGATGGGGGCGGTGTTCCAGCAGCACTTGCACAGAAGGTGGTAGATTGTCCAGTTTTGGAAAGCTTTGACAAGTTCTTGTCTCTCTGGGGCATATCTTGGACAGTGGCACAGCAGGTGGTCAATGTTTTCTTCGGTGCCACAGACCTCATATGCTGCGCTGTCAGTCATTCCAATTAATGTAGAGTATGCCTTTGTGAAGGCCACTCCTAACCAAAGGCGGCAGAGAAGCGCAGCTTCACGTCGAGGAAGTCCGAGTGGAGGTCGGAGTTGCAGGGAGGGGTTTAGTCGATGCAGTCGCGTAGGTCGTAAGTTTGGCGAGTTCCACTCGGTCACTGTGAGACTGCGTGCCAGGTGTCTAAGCTGCCTTGCAGCGTCAGTCCTCGAAAGCGGAATTGGAACGCTGTGCTCTTCTTGATGTGCTGTGCGAGCAGCGTTATCGGCAGAATCATTGCCATTGATGCCACAGTGACCAGGTACCCATTGAAAAACGACCTCGTGGCCTTTTTGTTGGACATCATGGTAAAGTTTCACGACTTCGTATGTCAATTGGTCATGACAACCCGCCGTGGTTGCTCAGTGGCTATGGTGCTGGGCTGCTGAGCACGAGGTCGCGGGATCGAATCGCGGCCACAGCGGCCGCATTTCGATGGGGGCGAAATGCGAACACACCCGTGTGCTTAGATTTAGGTGCACGTTAAAGAACCCCAGGTGGTCAAAATTTCCGGAGTCCTCCACTACGGCGTGCCTCATAATCAGAAAGTGGTTTTGGCACGTGAAACCCCAAATATTAATTGGTCATGACATCCGTGTCGGAGAACTGACTGCGTGCACTGTAATGCCGGTTTTGAATCGCAGAACACAGCCCATTTTCTAGGTCTTTCAGAATCAATGAATTCCAGTGCTCGACGCAGGGCCGTTAGTTCTGCCGCCGTTGAGGTCGCGACATGCGATGTCTTGAACCGCAGTGTCATTCCTCGCGTTGGTATAACCACGGCACCAGAAGAACTGCGCGACGTAGTCGATCCATCGGTATAGATGCGCACGTGGTTGCTGTACTTTTCATGCAGAAGAAGTAAGCTCTGCTGTTTTAGAGCAGGTGCCGGTAGATCTGTCTTCTTCTGTAGTCCTGGAATCATGATATGTACTTGCGGACGGCTCAAACATCACGGAGAAAACGCTGGCTTGGCCGCAGGTGCGTACCCTGAAGTAAACGACGCACGATGTGCACTGACAATACCGCTAAATGTCGAGCAGGGCCTTGCAGCAGTGAGGCTCGCCAAGTGGTGGGAAGGGGTCCTAGCATAATGCCTGAGATGCATACGCATTGTCTCAGCGGTAATGTGCGTCGTGATTTGGTAATCCTGCGCAAGGGCAATGGTTTCAGCCGTTGATGCACTGCGTGGTAAGCCAAGACATATCTTAAGGGCCTGGGCTTGAATACTCTGAATCGTACGCAGGTTAGTCTTGCAGGTGTTGGATAATACAGGCAGGCTGTATCGCAGGAATCCAACGAACAACGCCAAGTACAGCTGTAACATAGCGTGTATAGGTACTCCTCAACTTTTTCCTGCAAGGAACCTGAACAAGTGACAGATAGCAGTCAGCCGCTTTTTCACGTAATTGACGTGCGGAGTCCAAGACAGGTCTCTGTCAATTACGACTCCCAAGAATATGTGACTTCTGCTGTATGGTATAAGTTGTCCGTTAATAGATACGCCGTAACCAAACATTTGCTTCCTCGTGAATGCCACCATTGCGCACTTTCCGCATGAAATTACAAGGCCTTGTTCACGAAGGTAGCAAGATGTCATTGTGGCTGCCTTCTGAAGCCGAGCACGAAGCTGAAGTCGTGTCACACCTGATGCCCAAATGCAGATGTCGTCCGCATAGATGGAAAGTCGTACGGTGCTTGGCAGGTTGTAAACTAATCCACTGAGGGTGAGATTGAAAAGAGTCGGGCTAAGCACTCCTCCTTGAGGGACTCCTCGGCTACCGTAATGCTCGGACGTCGGGCCATTTTCTGTGTGCACGTAGAATGGCCTCCTCTGTAAGTAGTTGCGCACCCACATATACATCTTACCACCCAGTCCGACGGCTTCTAACGTGCTAAGGATGGCTTCATGGGTGACATTATCATAAGCTCCTTTAACGTCTAGAAACAGAGCAGCAGATATTCGCTTACAGGCCTTTTGGTGTTGCACAAATGTTATCAAGTCAACAACGCTGTCTGTTGACGAACGGCCCCGTCTGAATTCGGCCATAGCATGTGGATAGATTTCATAGTACTCTAAGTACCATTCCAGGCGTGTTAAAATCATTCTTTCCATTGTTTTTCCGACACAGCTGGCAAGTGCGATCGGACGGTATGAGGAAATGTCCAAAGGCGACCTGCCAGCTTTGAGAAGTGGAATGAGTCGAGTTGACTTCCACTCTTGCGGAACCGTACCCGTCTGCCAGGAGTCGTTGTAGAGGAGCAAGAGTGCCTTCCGAGCTTGATCTCCTAGGTTACACAGGTTTCCCATAACCTCAAGAAGGTGGCAGGCCGGTATGGTGTACCCATTGCCTTTTCTGCCCCCGTCGAACTGGGTCGACTCTGTTCGAAAACCACACGCGAGGAGACCGGTTCGCAAGGCTTTGGCAAGAAGCATAGCACGTCCTACGGGAGATGCGCTACAGGCGTGATGTATGAAATTACCCTTGAGTGCGGCAAGTCCTATATAAGACAGACTGGACGCTGCATAAATGAACGAGCCAGGGAACACGAACTAAATCTAATGAAAGATGGCGTGGCACATTTGCCTGCGCACTGCAAGGCCTGCATGTGCAAGCCACGGTTTTCTGAGATTAGGATTCTTGGCAGAAGTAGATTTCAAACAGCACGTGAGCTGATGGAAGCCTACCATGTAAAAAGAAAGGTATAAATTGCATTATTGATACATCTATCGTGCTCTATAAATCGGAAACTAGATTGTTTGACCGCTGGGTTACGTAGATGTGTGAACAACCAGCGCATGCATGTATGTGCAGTCAACAGCAAAAGTTTGCGGGATGCGGTTTCCCCTTCAAATGTGAATTCTTGCACTGTTAAGGTATGACACTTCGTATTTAATGAATCACTGTGTAGGTGGCGAAGGCTACAACATGCTGGAACATTCAGTTCGAGGCTGTGTGAACACGCTTCGAGAGAATCAAGCTTCTTGGCATATCCTACGTCCCGTAAACTTTTGCGGTTGACTGTACATATATATTCTTGGGTCACAGCCCAAAATAAGTCAGTTGGAAGTGCCGCCCGTGTTGTCTTTATGTGTCTTCCTTTTGTGAGTGTTCAATTGCGGCAAAAAACATGTCCTTTAGCATGCACCAACTAGGCCAACAAGCAGTTCTGCTGGAATATATTCTTTTATGCAAAAATACGTATTTTACATGTCTTGACAGTGCGTAGCGTTAAAGAATTCGTTTGTGGCAACTTTGACAATGGCAATGCAGTTACTATTCATGTATTTTATACCTCGACAAATTCGATTAGGAGCAAGCCGAGCCGGTACGCGACCTTCCCACCCCACTTCTCCCGCGAAGAAAATTTCCGGCTACGCCAAAGAAGTCTTGCCACCACAAGATCTATACGAGCCTTATGGATCAATCGGGAAGGTTATCAGCAGCAGGGTTTCCGGAATCAGTGCAAGTTTCGGTCGTCGAGGGGCTGCTAAAGAGGTGCAGGTCAGATAGCACAATTCAGGACACGGCAAATCAAGGGACGGAACGTAGAAGGAAGGTAGCGGTAGTGCCCTACCTGCATAGAACGGCACATAAACTTAAGAAAATGGCTAGCCGGGTGGACACAAAAGTGTTCTTTTCCGCACCAGAAAAGCTGGCAAAATATGTCGATTGACGGACCCGTACCGTAAGCCAGCTGCCGGATGCTCTACGAATCATCGAAAAGCGCCAGTGGGATGCGTAGAGACTGTTGTATATGAGCTTCCGCTGTCCTGTGAGAAAAAAATGCATCGGACAGACAGGGAGATGTCTTAACGACCGATTACGGGAACATTGCCAAACTGTGAAAAATAAGCAATACGGTCATCTGTCAACCCACTGTCAAGAATGCGGCTGTGCGCCGGTGTATGAATCCTGCCGGGTTCTTGCGAAGCACAAAGATAAAGACGTGCGAGAGATCATTGAAGCTCAGGCTATCTGGCGGAATAGAGACACGTGTGTTAGTGCCCCTTCAATCGACCTGTTAGATAAGGAAACGGCTTTTTTGGATGGGTAAGATTTGGATAAGGTGGCGCCACTGTGCATGGGTTATATAGGTGTATTTCCTGAAAATCAAGTTGTTGAAGTTAGCGCATTGTGTTGTCGTCTCCCTTCCGTCCTTGTTTGCTGGCGCTAAATATGCTTTCAATTTACCAACACGCCCAACAAATGGCAATGCTACGCCACTGCAGCACGTGCCATAGGCACAATTGTGAAACGCTACCGCGGCGGCTGGATGGATGGATGGATGGATGGTATGAGCGTCCCCTTTGCAACGGGGCGGTGGGTTGCGCCACCAAGCTCTTGCTATTATACTGCCTAATATCCTACCTAGGTTAAACAATAAAACAAGAAAAAAAAACACTACGAAGTACCACAACCAAAATTTCTAATCCCCTATTGCGAACTGTGCTTTTGTACGTGTCCGTATTTTGTCGTTTCCCTACTTTTCTTCCACCAACCCTCCAATCGCCTCTTACTAATCCCTATTGCGGACATGATTACTTTTCCACTGCTCTCGCTGAACCCAAGAGCTTCAAGGAGGCCAGTGGTGCCTAAATCGACCGCGGCGCCGTCCGATACCAGCGCCACCTGGTGGTGTTGCAAGAAACACAGTGGCGCGCGAGCCAGAGCACAGCAGCAACAGCGCCCGGCAAGTCGGGACAAGAGGCAAATGGGGCTGACGTGCTGGAATGTGGAATTAGTGCGGAACGAACCGTGACGCGACCTGGCGGCAGTCAAGAAAGTTCGCTGGGTAGTATGGAAAATACGCGGTGCCTTAGAGTAACACGAGTCTCGCTCGTTTCGTGCTTTGTTTTGAACACTTAAAAAGTGTTCGACACGTACGTAGGGCGTTGTGCGCTACCGAATGCAGCTCAGGTCATGGAGCGCGGGCGCTATTCGTCCGACAAACAGTGCTGAAGGCGGGCAGACCCGGCGAGTATACGGCAGACAGAGCCGAGCAGCGCACTCTCCCCGAGCATCGTCACTGCCGTTATTGACGCGTGGTGAATTGTCATGAGGGTCGTGGGCCTGACACGCTGGAATTCTCAACACACTGTGGAACGACTTGGTCGCGAGAGACAAAACAGGCTGGGTAGTACACAAGTCGCAGCTCTCCGCATTAAGTTACGCTGTTAACGGGCTGTTTACAGCTGGCCTCGCTTGCTTTGTGTGTGTGCAGGGTTCATTTCCTGTTTTATTTTGGTGATCAGCTATCGGAAAAAGCACCTGCGTTCACTATGAGTAGCCTGTGGATCATCTCGTCCAGAGTATATAGCCATGCAAAAAGCAGTCGCCTCTATAGGTACATGCGGATGATTTCTTTTTATTAGAAAACTGGTCACGCACAAGAATTTACACGACCTAAAGCAATTTCTTATGGTGAAACGGCCCGCCTGACTAAGCGAAAGTTCATGTAGAGCCGTTGAAACTATTTCAAAACGCGTTGATGAGAGAACAAGCGAAAGAAAATGGATCGACAGACGTGGCACAGTCAGTTGCGGCAATAAGATAGGGAACTGTACATAAAAAGTGGTGTTTAAACAACCTTTGTCACATTATATGTTACAGTAAACAAATGAACGACAACCAACAAAACTGCTGCTGCGAGTGCATCGTTCTTCCTAAAAAAAATAAAAAATAAAAAGAGGTACTGCGCGTCAGCCAGCGCTAAGGATACAGACACTCAATCACAGTTTTACTGACTGCCATGTCTCGAAATGCGCTTGTGCGGCATAAGCATGCATGTGGTCGGCAGTCTCAGTGTCAACGCATACCAAAGCTGCTCAAGCTGAGTCACGGTGCTAACTCCAGCAAGTTATATTGCTGAAGTGCTGAAGTGCTTATAGTGCTGAAGAAACACAATGACCAGCTGGTCCAGGAGATAACTGAGGCAGGCGAGATTACCAGACTTCGTGAACAATGTGTTAGCACGCCGTCCTTGTTACTGACAAAATAAAGAACTTTAGATTTTGCACGTAAAACCATTACCTTGAGTGCAAAAAAAAAAGAGAAAAAGTGCATGTTTCACATGATGTGCGATGACGTGAGTGCGACACGTGCGGGCAATGGTATAAGAAGCCGTGTTTGTTCCAAATAGACGTTGTTGAAAGTCAGCGCTTGTGGTGTCGTCTTCTCGTCTCGTGTCTCGTCTACGTTTTGCGCTGTTAACACAGGAAGAAATTATACTAGTTTTATTAACTAATTCTTTCTGATTGGGCCACGGTTCTGAGTTGCTGCACATACTTAAGCGAATATACACGTATTGCAGCAGTCTGCCGTTGCATCTTGGCATCATGCGACTTGAGCAACACACGCATAGAAAGCGGCAGCGCACCGAAAAAGCGTCTGCGACTTCTCATGCACAGTGCACGCATTCGTCACAGCGCTTTGCTTCGTTGGCGTGCTACGGTGCCTCGCATGCACGAAATTCTCCAAAATTCCCAGCGCAGCGCAGCTGAGACGAGCAGATATACCGCGACGCCATGCATTCAAAACCAGGGCATCGCGTTTTGTACTACCCGAAACCTATAGGCGCGGCATAGAGGGCTCTGTTGACCGGCGTTTCCGCAGCGCCGCCTAGTCACTCCATCAGGCCAATAAAGCTTCACTTCAAAAGGAGAACGAAGTGCTACTAGACGAACGCGACGTGCGATTTAATGCTGAGCGTCCCCCGACAACGAAGCAGCAGTCGTCTAAATGTGCAAGCATTGCTATGCTTACCTAACAAGCAAACCGTCCGTCCGTCTCTCCGTAAGACGACCGCTTTCGAAATAGCACCCGCAGCAGCGAGCGAATTCACTTCGTGCTGCCTCTCACTTCTACGCCAACGAAGCGGCGAAAACACAGCGCTCACGGAGCTCTCAGCACACGCCTCGCTCTGCCACTTTCGCAGATCGCTTTCAAGGTATGGGCACCCGCGTCTCTCTTTAACGCTAAGTAGGCGGCGAGAACACAGCGCGCGAACCTATCAGCAGTCGGGACTCTTTGTCGGCAACGCAGATCGCTTTCAACATGCGTCCGGCGCGGCGGTGCCATACCAAGCCACCGCCCGAGTTCGTTTGGTCACCGTTCATAATGTTTGGAGAAGGATGGATGAGGCGCTAAAGAGTGATGGCGGCTAAATAATGATCGGAACGTCATCAGCGCATTTGGCGCAGCCACCTGCAGTACTTTGCTTGCGTCATCAGTGCCCCTTGCGGCGCCGTCCGCACCAGTTCGTGTCACCACAGCGCTGTCGTATGCATACTGGCCGGATAAAGTTTCATAACATTGATAATGACACCGGGCTGCGTAGATATGAGGAAGTGACACAATGCTTACGCATACTTAGAGGAGTTTCAGCGCGAATTTTTCCCTCTGCTCTACTGCGCGTGGCGTGCCTGTAGAGCATGCGGGAGAGAAAGACAAATACTATGCGATATTCGCAAAGGGGTCACGGTTACCGTACACATCAATGTGTCCTTGCCTCGACGGAATGCAGATGTTCAGTCACACGATTTATTAGAACAACGAAGGCTCTTTCACCACGCCAAAGTTGACGCCAACATTTGGTACGAGAGAGTAGATGCGAGCTAAAACGCCAACTGCGCGGGTTGGTTGTTGCTTTTTCTGTTGACGTGCGATATTCAGAAAAAGTCCTAGCACCGTTCATAAAGATGACAATCTCCAAGAAGAAATATAGTTCAAGAAAAGAGGTTATTCCCAAAACTAATAACAGTACGTAATAATAATAAGATAATAACAAACTATAGAAAGCAAATATTGAGCACATGCTGTCATATTTAAGCTCCAGAGTGACAAACACCTTGAGTGAAACAGTGGCAGTCTTAGCTCCTGAACGTTTGAACAATCCTGGGAATCATGAAAGTTCATTTCTCTCGTTTGTCGTTTATTGATGATCGTTGCTGGTATTCTTGCACAAAAGAAAAAAAAATGCAGAGAAAGCGCTTTCCTGCAGTATGTCAACGAAAGTAGGTTGCAGCTGATAAAGAGAAATATGAAGAAATTGCGCAATGATCTATGGAAAAAACACGAAATGGAAATACCTCGCGCGAATCAAAACTTGCGATAAAAAGAGCATAGATTGGGAGAAATTGTGGGAACTATATCTGCAAGAATACGTGCTTTAAATTGACATATTATACCACAGTGACGTTGAAGAAAAGTTAATTTCCGCTACGAAGTGACGACGATTTCATTTCCGGACAACAGCGAAGTGAAACAGTTACATGCGCGACGAAAAAGCTTCGACGAAAAAGCTTCGAGACGCGAAAACGTCGCACGTGGAGGCTGCATCGATTCAGCGTCTGTTCCGAGGATCCAAAAGCACTGTCAAACGCTGCCGGACTACTTGGCGCGGCGACGTATACGCAGCAGCCACGTGACCGCAGCTTTCCCTTGATAGCCACAGAAAGTTGTCCGCATGTATAAAAAAATTATGGGATTTTACGTTCCAAAACTACTTTCTGATTATGAGGCACGCCGCAGTGGAGGACTCCTGAAATTTCGACCACCTGGGGTTCTTTAACGTATCCGCATGTATAGTATGCCTATGTTTACAAGTTTAAACGGCCGATAATACTATCTTTACTTCGTACAGCTGTCCACTATAATTTGCTATCGCAATCAATGCTTCGCCTTTCGGGCGAAACTGCGATTTTTTTTTAAATGTTATAGGCTCATTTTATACACTCGTGACGTGCGCCACCGCCTACCCACTGGCTGCGCCGTCAGCTGCCCAACGAGGCACGCGCTAAGCCACACGTTCAGTCAACCGAACGGCTGTGACGTTCACAATGACGCATGCACTAGGCCCACATTTAGCAAATCGGAACAATAGAGCCGCCGTGGTGGCGCGTGAGCCTGCTCGTCTCGCGCCCCGGAAGCCTGGGCTCGATTCCCACCTAGTATTCCTTTCAAGACGTTAGCTTACTTTGTTTACAGGAACCTCCCTCAGACATTTCAGGTCAAGCCCAGTATTTATTGACGTATTTTTGCTCTTTGCCGAAGGCCATTTTTTGTACCATAATTCGGTCGCGCCGCCGACTACAACACCGGATTTTCGCGCAATGGGGCATACAATGCTTTCGCCTTTATAGATAACTATACTACTACAACAACAGTTGCAGTGCCTACGTTACACTCCAAGTAGTGGGTCTGAGCTTGTGGTACCGCAAAAGGGAAAACTAAAGCACGTTGGGCAGCGCTATGTTTCGTAGCATGTTGTCTTATCTACAAACAGAATTATTCCGCTTCGTCAGTACAAGAAGCACCCGCCGCAGAAGAAGACACCCCAACATCCTGAAAGTGTGCTTGGCTTTGAACACCTCACTGAATTCTTGGAATTTTAGTGTGCCCCACACAATTAATGAGGCCGCGATTTGTTCGCTGCTGCAGTGCGGTATCAGAGGCATATCCAGCTCAAATTGTTGGGCCGAGTCGCTGCATCAGCTTTGCGAAACAAACCTGTCATAAGTGCTTCTGGAGGAACACAAATCTGTAAATCACTGACTTGAGTTGAACGTGCAGCAATAATAGGGAATACGCACTGCCTTTCAGCGGATACCGACGACAACTGACCAGTCCTACTGACGCTATAATGTAAGACCTCTCATAACCGGCGCACACAACCTATGTTTAGTAAGCAGTTCACAAAGCAAACGGCGCCGGCAGAGAGAGATAGAGGGGGATATAAGGAAGGCAGGGATGTTAACCAGTCAAGAGTACGGTTGGCTGCCCTATGCTTGGGGAAGGGAGTAGAGGAAGAGAAAGAAGGGAGAGAGAGAGATGGGGTTATAGAGACTGAACGGACAGTACTACAAAGTCAAAGGCGCTCGTACAAACCAGACGTTCTCAGAAAGTACAAAAGTGCCTTCACTGCCTTCTGAGCCGATAATCGGTGGGGACGGTGTTCTAGTATTGCCTGTTCACTCAGAGGACGATCATGTAGTTTGCTGAATGCGCTGGACATAGATGGTCATTGTGCTTCACATTGAGGACAGCGAAGCAATAAGTGGACAATGTTCTCCTCGCCTCCGCAGACATCGCATGTAGGACTGTAAGCCTTTCCTATCCTAACATATCGGAGACCCCGCCAGGAATCTCTACGGGGTCCAGTGCGAACACTCACAGGTAGTCGAGTACCAGGGCGAGGGACATCAATACCCATTACAACAACCGGTGGGTTTCCGGCGGCTCCGGCATTTGAGCCCAGTAACTCCCGCGGATGTTCTACCATTTAACCACCGCACACTTAATCCACACATTTTGAGCTTTGCCTTCACATTACTCATAACCAGCCCCTAATTTTCGCCAAATATCAACAATACGCCTTGTTTAGTGCACCGAAGATATCTAGTAAACCTACTGAGAACCTCGTAAAACGCAAGAAAATGAAAAAAACGAGGGTTCAGTAATTGGAACACTCCTAATTAACTAGAACGGCGAATGTTTCCCCGCACGTTACACTACCTACATGTTATACACGTTATACGCACCTACACACGATGTAAACTTGGTCTAACTTCTAGTTTTTCCAAGACACTGGAAAACATACCATAAAATAACCGTATAACGTTTTCGAGCACTTGCTAAAGGAATTTTTCACAAAGGCTGTATTTTTTCCATGGATAACCCCATAATTTAATTTTTAATTTAACTCCTGCGGGGACGGTAGAGTATCCGCCACCCGTGCAAGAGGACCGTGGTTCAAATCCCGGTGCCGCGCAATTCTCCACCGGGAAATACCAAAAAAATAAAAGAACCGTGTGTTGAGAAAACTGCACAAACAGGCCTGGAGTGCGGCCTGATCCCGGTGACCAGAACCGGTAACGCACTCTCTCACCAGAGCAGGATTGGCCACCCTGGTGCAGTACTTGGCCACAACCTCCTATAAAAAGGAAATAGCTGGTAACATACAGGAATTCTATAGCATTAACGAGAGGGTGGCAGGTCTTGTTGTGAAACTTAATAAGAGGTACAAATTGAAGGTAGTACAAGTCTATGCCCCTACATGCAGTCATGATCACCAGGAAGTTGAAAGCTTTTATGAAGACGTGGAATCGGCGATGGGTAAAGTCAAAACAAAAGACACTATACTAATGGGCGACTTTAATGCCAAGGTAGGCAAGAAGCATGCTGGAGACAAGGCAGTGGGGGAATATGGCATAGGCACTAGGAATAGCAGGGGAGAGTTATTAGTAGAGTTTGCGGAACAGAATAATATGAGGATAATGAATACCTTCTTCCGCAAGCGGGATAGCCGAAAGTGGACGTGAAGGAGCCCGAACGGCGAGACTAGAAATGAAATAGACTTCATACTTTGCGCTAACCCTGGCATCATACAAGATGTGGACGTGCTCGGCAAGGTACGCTGCAGTGACCACAGGATGGTAAGAACTCGAATTAGCCTAGACCTGAGGAGGGAACGGAAGAAACTGGTACATAAGAAGCCGATTAATGAGTTAGCGGTAAGAGGGAAAATAGAGGAATTCCAGATCAAGCTACAGAACAGGTATTCGGCTTTAACTCAGGAAGAGGACCTTAGTGTTGAAGCAATGAACGACAATCTTATGGGCATCATTAAGGAGTGCGCAATAGAAGTCGGTGGTAACGCCGTTAGACAGGAAACCAGTGAGCTATCGCAGGAGACGTAAGATCTGATCAAGAAACGCCAAAGTATGAAAGCCTCTAACCCTACAGCTAGAATAGAACTGGCAAAACTTTCTAAGTTAATCAACATGCGTAAGATAGCGGACATAAGGAACTATAATATGGATAGAATTGAACAGGCTCTCAGGAACGGAGGAAGCCTAAAAGCAGTGAAGAAGAAACTAGGAATGGGCAAGAATCAGATGTGTGCGTTAAGAGACAAAGCCGGCAATATCGTTACTTATATGGATGAGATAGTTCAAGTGGCTGAAGAGTTCTATAGAGATTTATACAGTACCAGTGGCACCCACGACGATAGTGGAAGAGAGAATAGCCTAGAGGAATTCGAAATCCCACAGTTAACGCCAGAAGTAAAGAAAGCCTTAGGAGCTATGCAAAGGGGGAAGGCAGCTGGGGAGGACCAAGTAACAGCAGATTTGTTGAAGGATGGTGGGAACACTGTCCTAGAAAGATTGGCCGCCCTATATACACAATGCCTCATGACCTCGAACGTACCGGAATCTTGGAAGAACGCTAACATAATCCTAATCCATAAGAAAGGGGACGCCAAAGACTTGAAAAATTATAGACCGATCGGCTTACTGTCCGTTGCCTACAAAGTATTTACTAAGGTAATCGCAAATAGAATCAGGAACACCTTAGACTTCTGTCAACCAAAGGACCAGGCAGGATTCCGTAAAGGCTACTCAACAATAGACCATATTCACACTATCAATCAAGTGATAGAGAAATGTGCAGAATATAACCAACCCTTATATATAGCTTTCATTGATTACGAGAAAGCGTTTGATTCAGTCGAAACCTCAGCAGACATGGAGGCATTACGGAATCAGGGTGTAGATGAGCCATATGTAAAAATACTGGAAGATATCTATAGCGGCTCCACAGCCACCGTAGTCCTCCACAAAGAAAGCAACAAAATCTCAATAAAGAAAGGCGTCAGACAGGGAGATACGATCTCTCCAATGCTATTCACAGCATGTTTACAGGAGGTATTCAGATACCTGGAGTGGGAAGAATTGGGGATAAAAGTTGATGGAGAATACCTTAGCAACTTGCGATTCGCTGATGATATTGCCTTGCTTAGTAACTCAGGAGACCAATTGCAATGCATGCTCACTGACCTGGAGAGGCAAAGCAGAAGGGTGGGTCTGAAAATTAATCTGCAGAAAACTAAAGTAATGTTTAACAGTCTCGGAAGAGAACAGCAGTTTACGATAGGTAGCGAGGCACTGGAAGTGGTAAGGGAATACATCTACTTAGGGCAGGTAGTGACCACGGATCCGGATCATGAGATTGAAATAACCAGAAGAATAAGAATGGGCTGGGGTGCGTTTGGCAGGCATTCTCAAATCATGAACAGCAGGTTGCCACTATCCCTTAAAAGGAAAGTGTATAACAGCTGTGTGTTACCAGTACTCACATATGGGTCAGTAACCTGGAGGCTTACGAAAAGGGTTCTGCTGAAACTGAGGACGACGCAACGAGCTATGGAAAGAAGAATGATGGGTGTAATGTTAAGGGATAAGAAAGGAGCAGATTGGGTGAGGGAAGAAACGCGGGTAAATGACATCTTAGTTGAAGTCAAGAAAAAGAAATGGGCATGGGCCGGACATGTAATGAGGAGGGAAGATAACCGATGGTCATTAAGGGTTACGAACTGGATTCCAAGGAAAGGGAAGCGTAGCAGGGGGCGGCAGAAAGTTAGGTGGGCGGATGACATTGAGACGTTTGCAGGGACAACATGGGCACAATTAGTACATGACCGGGGTAGTTGGAGAAGTATGGGAGAGGCCTTTGCCCTGCAGTGGGTGTAACTAGGCTGATGATGATGATGGAACTTGCGAAACATATTTGCACATTATCTGTTTGGGAAGCACATAAGCACATAATTAACCCACACGCTGCAAACTTTGGTACAACGTACACATAGCATGGCGCCGATTTTTTACAAATATAAAATCGCTCCTCTTTTTGGTCCTCATAGGGCAGTGGGGATACTGTGTAGGGATTTCAGATAACGCCTCTAAACAGGTCGAACACGAGATTTTACAAATTTTCGTTTATCTCCTAAATATACACACATTTCAAATTTGCCTGCACATGACAACATTTCCCACATCATTTCCTTTCAATATAAATATCGTGAGTGATCTAGTTTCTTTTCAGAAAAGAGTGAAAACGGACGAAGTTCTTGTGTAGTTCTAGTCGCACTAACTCCTTGGCTGCAAAACAGACACAGAGCAAGCGGAGTATACTAGCTGCAGAACGGAATGAACGAAGGTTCATTGTCTGGGTAATCTGTGTTCTTGGACGCGACAGAGGGCAACAAGCTTCTTGAGGGGAAGAGTGGAGTGAAAGAAAGAAAGAAAGGAAGGAAGGAAGGAAGGAAGGAAGGAAGGAAGGAAGGAAGGAAGGAAGGAAGGAAGGAAGGAAGGAAGGAAGGAAGATATAACCCGTAAGTGAAAACTGCACTCTGAAGATTTTTGACAAATTTTCAGGACGCATAGCGTGATGTAGAAATGTCGGACATGTGAGGAAAAATAGTGTCCATTAAGGTGCTCCTAGGTGGATACATCGCTACAAAGACGGCGACGAGCGGCTGGACAAGTCAATTTAGAGGCCTTTTGTGGGCTGTCGTCGATACCGCTGTGATTCTTTCGCCGAGGCCTCTGCACGCATATTGCAGGCGATGGAATCAGTGGACGGTTCACTCCCTTTCAAAGAGCGGCGCTGCAATTTGCTTCGATCCACCCGAGGCGATGTCTACCGCCGTCTTCACACGTAAGGGCTGACCGTGAGCGTTTGCCGCGACGGTAGTCGAAGAGAACCCTGCAATATGCTGCTCATAAATATTTAAAACCTTAAGAACCTGTTGTTGATACAGGCTGCGAACCTGATTGCTTGGCGCGGTTTGCTCCCTTGCTGTAAACATATGCAGACAGCGCGCATTGTTATTCTTTCTCCTTCTGCACAGGTGGTGATTTCCTTGGCACAACTGGCGTGTCTCCAATTAGAGCGCGAATAATGCCAAATGCCATTTTTTTTACCAAACTGACTCCCCACAAGCTTCATATTTCACTTTATCTAGAAATGAAAAAAAAAATTTTGTTTTAAGGTAGTGCTTTTCAATTATTCCCATACTATTCTATCGGCAAATTTTACTATTGGAACGCCCCTTATATAGAAGGAAAGAAGACAAAAGAACGGCAAGGAGGCTTCAACATCTCAAGTGTCCTGCCCCGGACGTACTTACAGTTGAGGTCCACCGTGACGCTGGCGGACACTGGGAAGGAGATGTTGTTGTTGGTGGCCAAGCAGGTGAAGGTTGCCATGAGGTCGTTGCGTCCCAGCGAGGGAAGCAGCAGCTCGTTTCTCGAGATCCCCTGAGAGGTCACGTTGTACTGGTCGTCCAGCAGGAACGACTCGCGCCACCACGTGACCACCGGCGGAGGACTGCCTGTGGTCATTGCAAGGACACGACGTATAGTAGCGACATGAATGTAGTGGATACATCAAGGTAGTGGACGCTGTCCTACGTTATACTCGATACTTACGTTATACTCGTTATACTCCGTTTTCAGACATAAGTTGCAACGCTGGTGAGGCAGAGAGACTTTTTGCAGTGGCTGTGCCGTACTTAGATATAGTTCGATGTTCTTGATATTAGATTGGGAAAACGTTTATTGAGCCTGCAGTAAAGCACGCAGGCACTGAAATTGTGCGATACTGTCCTTTATATATATGCTCAGTACTGAATGAAAAAAATGTTTTAATACTTAGAAACAAGCAAACTGTGGTATAATTTATTTATTTATTTATTTATTTATTTATTTATTTATTTATTTATTTATTTATTTATTTATTTATTTATTTATCAATACTGCAATCCTCATTGGGGATTTTAGCAGGGTGGGAAACAATACATATGTAAAGAATACTATAGCATAGGCAACGAAAACAATACAAATCAGGTTAACAGAGCTTGAACATAGCAGTGGCAGAGCAAGATAACAAATTGTGACTCAATACTTGAAACAAACGCCGAAAGTGATGATTTTAAAACTTGGTCATTGGTTAGAAGATTCCATTCAACGACTGTTCGGGGAAAGAAGGAATACTTAAAACAATTATTACGTGTACTAAATGGGGTTATTGTTCGGCTATGTCGCTGCCTAGTAGCATAACCAGATGAAAAAGTAATTATTCCCGTGAGATCTGTCTTATAATGACCGTTCATAAGTTGAAAAGAAATTTTAGTCGTGATAAACGATTTCTTTGCATTAATGTTGGTAGGTTTGCTTTTGTTAAGAGGTCTGTCACTGAAGTGCGTCCGAAGTCGTTATAAATGAAACGAGCTGCTTTTCTTTGCACTGCTGTCTAATGCGTTGTTTTAGATCTATTTGTTTTTCGTTACGTTTCTTTACGCCTTTTTTTATTGACAGCCCGTCGCGGCAGCCTCATGTGCACGCTCGCGCGAGCAAACGCCGTTGGTGTGCAGCGAAGGATGGACGGACCGCGTGGAATGATACACTTTCGTTGCCGCACTACTTGCGTACCTTCCACAGCGTAGCACCTGATGTCTGAAACGGAGTATAGGATCAACAAGCAAACGTCCATGGCCGAGTTCGTTTCCATCTCTGTCAACTTTATAATTTTTATAGCTGTGCAGCACGCGATTTCGGGTAGACGACTGCACCTGCGCAGCGCACCGGCAGCGTGCCTATCGCCATCCGAAGCTGCAGCGCTCCCCAAGCTTGTGAGCCTTTTGTCAATCTACATGCACCGGTGCGCAAGAAATTAATTACAACGCTCACTTCTCTAAGAGTTTCTGTAAGATTGGTGCCGAAGTTACGAGCACAAGTCATCTTGACATGTAAATGTATACATTTAATGAACTTTAAGCTCTGTAAAAAGACATCAAGAAATTACTCCGATCGCTCACCTCCTTCAACTTGACAAACCAGCAGCAAACGATCCCCCTCGTTGTATGGCCCGATGATGCTCTTGCTCGGAAGGATTTCCCCATTCTGGTCAGTGATGATGGGTTCGTTGGGAGGCACTGGCGGCATCAGGAAAGGAGGGAAGAACACAGCATTAGGCTATGCTTTTGTGCGAAATTTAGTTTGCATCGCCAAATCTTTAGCCAATCTCACAGCGACAACGTCGGTTCGACACGTTAGACATGCGCATCCCTCGTCTACACTTAGACGTAGCCTACACGCCTCACATCTTGTGTCGCATCAAAGGAACAATGTTTTCACATTGTATAGATTCACACAGTACACAGCAAAACATGGGAATCCATGGGCTGCCTCAGCACACCGATGAGAAGCTTCTGGAGAAAACCAACCTCCTGGCGTATGAACTTAAGATTTTTAAACTTTGCGAGGCTGATGCTGAGGCAGTGCATCGTCTTCCGCTAACGGGCGAGAAAGACACGATGGACATGACTGCCCCTGTGCTAGTCCTTTTTTCTTCGTTTGTGACAAGGGATAAGTGGCTATGCAAAAAAGAATGAACTGAATAACAAAGAATCTAAGATATTTTTAAACCAGAACGTTACAGCTCAAAATAAGGAGTTGCTATGGAAAATGAAGTCAAAGGCAAAAGAAAAGGCATACGAGTTTGCTTGGGTCAACAACGGAAAGCGCTTCGTCGGTCGCAACCTTCGGAGCCGGATTATCAGAATTGTTTCTATCGACGACTTAGAAAAAATACGATAGGCGTTCCAAAATCCGGAAGAATTGCTTACGTGATGCCGTTATCCCATGGCAAACTGCATTTCCGAAGGAGCCTATCATGACGGATTCTTTCCTCGATTGCAAGACACGTTGTGATAAATTTTCTGTATGCCACTTAAATGCACAAAGCTTACGAAATAAAAAGAAAGCGATGGATATATTTCTGCAATCAATTAAACATCAATTTGACTTGATGGCCTTCTCGGAAACCTGGTTAATGAATGAAGAAGGTGTTATTGAATTCACAGGATACAAACATACATCTGTTTTTTGTAATGGCATGCGAGGTGGAGGCATCACAGTCTACAGGAAGGAACACTTGAGGTGCAGTGCCATTTTTAACTATTGCCAAATTAGTCCTCATTATGAAACAATTCTGATAAAATGCGACAGTACATTATGTGCAGTGCTATATGGACCTCCTTCAGGAACGCTTTCTGTCTTTTATTTTCTTGAAGCAATGCTATAATGTTGTGTAGAACATAGTTCGTCGGTTGTTGTCATCGGCGATGTTAACATAGATGTCCTATGCTCTGATTTTGCTTATTGATATTTTTTTTTTCATACGGTTATGAAAATACCATTCATGTGCCAACAAGGGTACAAATACATCCGGAACTCTACTAGATTTTTGTTTCAGGAACTATATATAACTCGACCGATATAGAATCTGGTGTCATATTAGCGGACCTGAGCGACCACTTACTGATCTTTATTTTTCTAACACACCTTGCACAACATGCAACACGAACCTAGCATCAATCAATTGAGTACATATTCATTAATGAAGAAACAATTCAATTGTTCCAAAGATGAACAGCGGAAACAAACTGGGATCATGTTTACCATTCAGAAGAGCCGGTCGTAGCATACGATTTATTTATTGAGGAAATTACTGATACTTACAAAAAATCATTTCCAGTCAAGGAATTTAGGAAAAATAGCAAAGTTAGGAAGCCATGGATTGGTAGAACACTTTTAAAAAGAATTAAGGAACGTGATAAACTTTTACCCTATTTATAAAAACTAGAATTCTTGACTACCTGGGTCAATATAAGAATATCAGAAATAAGTTGGGGCATGACGCTAAAAAAGAACGTTATGCATACCATGAAAATATGTTTGCATGCATAACTAACAACTCAAAGAAAATATGGCCAACCGCGAACTACCTCAGGTCAAAGGCTCGGAAGAAAGAGCTCCAAGAATTAAGTATTGAAGGCACAATCTGTACTAGAACCTCGTTAGATAACAAGTTTAATAATTACTTCATCAATTCAGGGGCATTTAATACAATAACCACGGATAGTTATAGCCTGAATTGCAAATTATAGATGCACCCTGCCATTGCGGGCTCAATATATATGGCTCTCACTATGGAAGCAGAAATCTGTTCGCTGCTGCTAAAGTTAAATAAGTGTAGTGCTTGCGGAATCGATAATTTGAAAGCAGAGCCCATAAAAGCAGTCGCGCACATTATTAATCGTCCACTATCACATATACGCAACCTGATCCCAAGTTCGGGTGTTTTCCCTGATAAGCTAACGATTGCAAAAGTATCAGTAATTCATAACGGAGGCGATAATGATGTCTTCAGCAATTACAGACAAATTTATATCTTGCCAGTGTTCTCGAAAATAATAGAGCAAGTTATCAATGTACGCTTTCTATGTTACATTCAACAAGATAACGTTAGAGTAGAGCAGCAGTATGTGTTTCAGAAGTATAACTCAATAGAAACGACTCTGTTAAACATTAAAGATAAAATAATCGATAATCTTGAGCGTAAATTACACACCGTAGTATTGTTTCTTGATTTTAGAAAAGCATTTGACTCCATTAAACATGGTATCTTATTGCAAAAGTTAACCAATTTCGAAATTAGAGGGGTTGCCCTATATCTAGTTACCAGTTACCTGACGAACAGAACCCAGTATACTGCGGTAAACCAAGCTCAGTCTCATATTGGTGTTATCGCGTTTGGGATACCAAAAGGCTCTATGCTTGGACCATTATTATTTTTTCTTTATATTAATGACATCGTAAATATTCTGCTAACCCAAGAAATTAACCTCTATAGTAACGACACTAACACATTTTTTCAGGGGCTAATATAGGGGGCATAGAGAGACAAGCGAACACCTGGCTTTAAAAGTTAGTGTGGCTTGGCGTGAATAAATTGGTTCTAAACACGAACAAAACAAAATGTATTGTGTTTAGATTTTTAGACGAAAGAATAAATTTGTGACAGACATTGCTCTTCACTTCGGTGATCAGCAAATCGAACGCACTACATTCCATAAACTTCTTGGTGTAGTTTTTCAGGAACACTTAAGTTGGTCAGCACATGTCGCAAAAATACAAACAGACATCTCACGAACACTCGCAGTCACTTATAAACTAAAGGATCTGTTACCACCTTGGCTAAAAAAAAACAATTTTATTATACCCTAGTACACTCTCGTCTGCATTACTGCGTTCTTGTGCGGGGTACGACCAGGAAAACAAACTTAAGAAGCTTACACGTACTACTGAAAAAAGTGTTGCGCCAAATAGAGAATGTTCCGCCCTCAGCATACACTGCCCTATTACTTCAATGGCATCGAATTTTGACCATCACAAGCATTCGATGTAAAAAATTAGCGTTAGTTATTTACAGTCAAATGAAACAGAATTCATCATTGTTCTTAGAAAAATATATCCATAAAGAACACCCGTACAACCTCCGGCGTACCACTTATAACAAAGAAAAAATTCGCAAAAAATACGGTTCACAAAAATTATCATACGAAATTCCTGACTTCTTGAATTGACACAAAACAGCT
Source organism: Dermacentor variabilis (assembly GCF_050947875.1). Classification (NCBI taxonomy): domain Eukaryota; kingdom Metazoa; phylum Arthropoda; class Arachnida; order Ixodida; family Ixodidae; genus Dermacentor; species Dermacentor variabilis. The sequence goes on from NC_134572.1 coordinate 1,074,792, forward strand.
ATGACCGTTGTTACAGACAGCGTCTCAGCGCAAGCACTTAAACAGCATGAGCAGATACCTTTTGGCACACAATTTTGAAATGTTTTTCGTTTTTTCTCTCGGGGTGATAAGTGAGCACGAAATGTTGGTTTCAGTTGTGAGTTTTGCTTTTTATTGTTCCTGTTTCATTGTTTTGGTCTATTTTCATGTACATCATGACACAAATGTCATTCGTTATTAGTTGCGCATTTCTCGCGACACAGAATAGTCTTGGTTCAAATGTTTTCGTTTTGGTGCATTGTTGCCAGTGCTTTCCATTGATTTATGTTGAAAGTTTTGTCGCCAGGCAATGTAGCAATTGTTACAGTGATGTTGGGTCAGACGTTTGGGGAGTGGCGGAAAGGGGGCTGACACTCTGTAAGGTATTAATTGCCTTTATGTCTGCCTTCTAGGCAACCAATTCTAATGCGTAAATAAAAATACTTTGACTTTGACTTCCAGATGGCGCTTGCCTCCGCCGCAACAAGGCCCATGCAAGAGCCCGCGTTTTGACCGCAAAGCCCGCGTTCGTGCATAGCGTTCGCCGCGAGCGTTTCCCGGTGAACATTACGGTTACATACGCTACAGTTGCCGGGAAGCGCGAGAAGCAGCCAGGGATCTTTGAATGCTATGGCGTTCCACTCTTAAAGGCGAAGCTTAAGCGTCCTCCAAATTTTGTGGTGGACTTACAGCACGGATCATCTTCTCTCATACAACGAACTCACGAGACACTTTTACCTTATATTCCCCTCCGCACATAAAGCTAAACAGACCCCAAGCTCTCAACCTGAGGCTCTTGCAGACGGGGACCTATCACTATCCCCTATTATTACCCAAAATATTTCCCGAAGCCTTGGCTACATACACTTGCCCGCGATGCGGTAATACAGCAGACTTCGAACATGTGCTCTGGTAGTGCTCCGCGTTACGCAGCGACAAGGACAACAGCAAAGACCGGTGGGACGCAGATCTCCGTAGCCCCGGACTAGAAGAACAGACATGGGCAAGCCATCAGGACCGCGATGCGGCCGAGAGGCTAGACGTTTCGGTCTCGACGCGGGAGCGGTCCGCTTTGGGCTAGGAATCTAGAGCGACCTGAAAGACCTGAATATAGTTTTTCATACCATACCATATCTGCCTGTATCTCTAACCCTTTTTCCACCAACATGAGTCACAGGATAGTACATGGCCTAATGGGTAAAGTATCAGGCTGAGGTCCTGAGGGAACAGGCTTCGAAACCAACATTTCAACCACTGCGTGTCTGCCGCTCTCCTACGAAAAAAAAATTTCCTTTCAAATTTTTGCGAAGCTTGGCGTAGCCTAACCCACGAAATACATATTCGGATAATCTCATCATCATCATCATCATCATCATCATCATCATCATCATCATCATCAGCCTAGTTACGCCCACTGCAGGGCAAAGGCCTCTCCCATACTTCTCCAACTACCCCGGTCATGTACTAATTGTGGCCATGTTGTCCCTGCAAACGTCTTAATGTCATCCGCCCACCTAACTTTCTGCCGCCCCCTGCTACGCATCCCTTCCCTTGGAATCCAGTCCGTAACCCTTAGTGACCATCGGTTATCTTCCCTCCTCATTACATGTCCGGCCCATGCCCATTTCTTTTTCTTGATTTCAACTAAGATGTCGTTTACCCGCGTTTGTTGCCTCACCCAATCTGCTCTTTTCTTATCCCTTAACGTTACACCCATCATTCTTCTTTCCATAGCTCGTTGCGTCGTCCTCAATTTCAGCAGAACCCTTTTCGTAAGCCTCCAGGTTTCTGCCCCATATGTGAGTACTGGTAACACAGAGCTGTTATACACTTTCCTTTTGAGGGATAGTGGCAACCTGCTGTTCATGATTTGAGAATGCCTGCCAAACGCACCCCAGCCCATTCTTATTCTTCTGGTTATTTCAGTCTCATGATCCGGATCCGTGGTCACTACCTGCCCTAAGTAGATGTATTCCCTTACCACTTCCAGTAATTCGCTACCTATTGTAAACTGCTGTTCTCTTCCGAGACTGTTAAACAATACTTTAGTTTTCTGCAGATTAATTTTCAGACCCACCCTTCCGCTTTGCCTCTCCAGGTCAGTGAGCATGCATTGCAATTGGTCTCCTGAGTTACTAAGCACGGCAATATCATCAGCGAATCGCAAGTTGCTAAGGTATTCTCCATCAACTTTTATCCCCAATTCTTCCCACTCAAGGCCTCTGAATACCTCCTGTAAACATGCTGTGAATAGCATTGGAGATATCGTATCTCCCTGTCTGACGCCTTTCTTTATAGGGATTTTCTTGCTTTCTTTGTGGAGGACTACGGTGGCTGTGGAGCCACTATAGATATCTTCCAGTATCTTTACATATGGCTCAGCTACACCCTGATTCCGTAATGCCTCCATGACTGCTGAGGTTTCGACTGAATCAAACACTTTCTCGTAATCAATGAAAGCTATATATAAGGGTTGGTTATATTCTGCACATTTCTCTATCACTTGATTGATACTGTGAATATGGTCTATTGTTGAGTAGCCTTTACGGTATCCTGCCTGGTCCTTTGGTTGACAGAAGTCTAAGGTGTTCCTGATTCTATTTGCGATTACCTTAGTAAATACTTTGTAGGCAACGGACAGTAAGCTGATCGGCCTATAATTTTTCAAGTCTTTGGCGTCCCCTTTCTTATGGATTAGGAATATGTTAGCGTTCTTCCAAGATTCCGGTACGCTTGAGGTTAGGAGGCATTGCGTATACAGGGTGGCCAGTTTCTCTAGAACAATCTGACCACCATCCTTCAACAAATCTGCTGTTACCTGATCCTCCCCAGCTGCCTTCCCCCTTTGCATAGCTCCTAAGGCTTTCTTTACTTCTTCTGGCGTTACCTGTGGGATTTCGAATTCCTCTAGGCTATTCTCTCTTCCACTATCGTCGTGGGTGCCACTGGTACTGTATAAATCTCTATAGAACTGCTCAGCCACTTGAACTATCTCATCCATATTAGTAACGATATTGCCGGCTTTGTTTCTTAACGTACACATCTGATTCTTGCCTATTCCTCGTTTCTTCTTCGCTGTTTTTAGGCTTCCTCCGTTCCTGAGAGCCTGTTCAATTCTATTCATATTATAGTTCCTGAGGTCCGCTGTCTTACGTTTGTTGATTAACTTAGAAAGTTCTGCCAGTTCTATTCTAGCTGTAGGGTTAGAGGCTTTCATACATTGGCGTTTCTTGATCAGATCTTTCGTCTCCTGCGATAGCTTACTGGTTTCCTGTTTAACGGCGTTACCACCGACTTCTATTGCGTACTCCTTAATGATGCCTATGAGATAGTCGTTCATTGCTTCAACACTAAGGTCCTCTTCCTGAGTTAAAGCCGAATACCTGTTCTGTAGCTTGATCCGGAATTCCTCTAGTTTCCCTCTTACCGCTAACTCATTGATTGGCTTCATGTGTACCAGTTTCTTCCGTTCCCTCCTCAAGTCTAGGCTAATTCGAGTTCTTACCATCCTATGGTCACTGCAGCGTACCTTGCCGAGCACGTCTACATCTTGTATGATGCCAGGGTTCGCGCAGAGTATGAAGTCGATTTCATTTCTAGTCTCACCATTCGGGCTCTTCCACGTCCACTTTCGACTAACCCGCTTGCGGAAAAAGGTGTTCATTATCCGCATATTATTCTGTTCTGCAAACTCTACTAATAATTCTCCTCTGCTATTCCTAGAGCCTATGCCATATTCCCCCACTGACTTGTCTCCAGCCTGCTTCTTGCCTACCCTGGCATTGAAGTCGCCCATCAGTATAGTGTATTTTGTTTTGACTTTACCCATCGCCGATTCCATGTCTTCATAAAAGCTTTCGACTTCCTGGTCATCATGACTGCATATAGGGGCATAGACTTGTACCACCTTCAATCTGTACCTCTTATTAAGTTTCACAACAAGACCTGCCACCCTCTCGTTAATGCTATAGAATTCCTGTATGTTACCAGCTATTTCTTTATTAATAAGGAATCCGACTCCTAGTTCTCGTCTCTCCGCTAAGCCCCGGTAACACAGTACATGCCCGCTTTTTAGCACTGTATATGCTTCTTTTGTCCTCCTAACCTCACTGAGCCCTATTATATCCCATTTACTACCCTCTAATTCCTCCAATAACACTGCTAGACTCGCCTCACTAGATAGCGTTCTAATGTTAAACGTTGCCAGGTTCAGATTCCAATGGCGGCCTGTCCCGAGCCAGGTATTCTTAGCACCCTCTGCAGCGTCACAGATCTGACCGCCGCCGTGGTCAGTTGCTTCGCGGCTGCTGGGGACTGAGGGCCGGAGTTTGATTGTTGTATTCATATAGGAGGTTGTGGCCAAGTACTGCACCAGGGTGGCCAATCCTGGTCTGGTGGGAGAATGCGTTACCGGTTCTGGTCACCGGGATCAGGCCGCACTCCCGGCCTGTTTGTGCAATTTTCTCAACACACGGTTTTTTTTTTGTATTTTCCGGTGGAGAATTGCACGGCACCGGGATTTGAATCACGGTACTCTTGCACTGGAGACGGATACTCTACCGTCCCCGCAGGAGTTAAACTAAAAATTGAATTATGGGGTTATGCGTGACAAAACCACTTTCTGATTATGCACGCCGTAGTGGAGGACTCCGAAAATTTCGACCACCTGGGGTTCTTTAACGTGCACCTAGTTCTAAGTACACGGGCGTTTTCGCATTTCGTCCCCATCGAAATGCGGCCGCCGTGGCCGGGGTCCGATCCCGCGGCCTCGTGCACAGCAGTCTAACACCATAACCACTGAGCAACCACGGCGGGTCCCGCAGGAGTTGTACGCCTAATTTAACCTACAGTGGTGCCCTATTTGATCAGTCAAGGTGGACCAATCTGAGCTTGGTTATACCGCATGGATGGCACTAGGCTAGAGAACCTGGTATTTATGACCTGCACATGTGTGGCCACAAATAATTGAGGATATATAATTTTTTTTAGGAGGGTTTCCGTATAGTGATAAAATGAAGGAAAAGACATTACAAAGAAAGAAAAAAAAGGGGGGGGGGAAAGGAACATAACATGTGATTTGAACTCGTGATCCTTCAATGTTGCCCGGAAAGGTAGCTCAGTCGGTTGGTTCGTCAAGCCAACCGTTATTTTCAAGCGCCATAGCTCCTTCTCCGAGCCTCATACTTATGTGGAAAGGGACTCATGTTGTCCGCGACAGTCGATTTGGTTGGAAGGCATAATTTCTTGGAAAAATGGGCGCTAGAGGAGCAGCGTGAACTCGAGCGGCTTTAGAGACTAGGAAAACTGCCTTAAAATATTTAGACTTGAGGGGAAGCTTCGTTAACAAACTATAGCACGGCAATCAGCACTCGAATACGACGAGAGAAATTATTGAGACGTGGAAAATTCATTGAAATAAATCTGGTTTGCTAGACAAATGCTTGTATGTACTGAATCTCTTAAAAGATGAGGGGGGAAATATGCGCTCACCGAGAGGGCATCGTCAGCACGAGACCACCACCAGGCACCTTACTGAGATGTGGAGAGCTTCGTGGCCGGAACGAAGCCTCCCCTCTCCGCCGTCCAAGAGTGGAAAACGCGCTTTCCGATCGCTCAAGGTTGCGCGGACATTGTATAGCTCTAGCGTCTAGGAAAAAGCTTAAACAGGTGCGAGGGTGGCACGCATAGCGTGGGAAGCTAGCCGCCGGAATAGCTATCTCAAGTACTGCTGCTGGCGAGGGCGAAATACCTTCGTGTAATTATAATAACCCTAATAGGACTTCTTTCAAAGAAAAAAAAAGAAAAGAAAAAAAGGAAACGGCTCAGAAGGCTATACTACGAGAGCTATGACTGATACTTTTCTATATATACGTATTCATCTCATCTATGGGATCGCATGCGCGCGCTGTTGCCTTGTCTCTGCGTGTAGTAGTTAAGAGAGCCAGTTTAAGGGCGGAGAAGAAGGAAGGAGAGGAAAGCAATATTACAGCGCCGTGGTTTTAAAGCGCAACCGTGGTAGGGAAACGGAAGGCGATATAAGCATGCGTGTCCATCATACGCACACGACAAACTGCCTTACAATATTTAGACTTGAGGGGAAGCTTCGTTAACAAACTATAACACGGCAATCAGCACTCGAATATAATTATAACCCTAATAATAATTGTAAATATTCATCTCATCTATAGGATCTAAAGCGCGCGCTGTTTCTTTGTCTCTGCGTGTAGTAGTTAAGAGAGATAGTTTAAGGGCGGAGAAGAGGGAAGGAAAGGAAAGTCTCTGAAGCAAACTTGCAGCGCCGTGGTTTTAATGCGCAACCGTGGTAGAGAAACGGAAGGCGATATAAGCGTGCGTGGCCATGATACGTACACGACAAACTGCCTTAAAATATTTAGACTTGAGGGGAAGCTTCGTTAACAAACTATAACACGGCAATCAGCATTCGAATACGACGAGGGAAATTATTGAGACGTGGAAAACTCCCTTGAAATAAATCTGGTTTGCGAGACAAATGCTTGTATGTACTGAATCTCTTAAAAGATGAGGGGGGAAATATGCGCTCACCGAGAGGGCATCGTCAGCACGAGACCACCACCAGGCACCTTACTGAGATGTGGAGAGCTTCGCGGCCCGAACGAAGCCTCCCCTCTCCGCCGTCCAAGAGTGGAAAACGCGCTTTCCGATCGCTCAAGGTTGCGCGGACATTGTGTAGCTCTAGCGTCTAGGAAAAAGCTTAAACAGGTGCGTGGGTGGCACGCATAGCGTGGGAAGCTAGCCGCCGGAATAGCTATCTCAAGTACTGCTGCTGGCGAGGGCGAAATACCTTCGTGTAATTATAATAACCCTAATAGGACTGCTTTCAAAGAAAAAAAAAAGAAAAGAAAAAAAAAGGAAACGGCTCAGAAGGTTATACTACGAGAGCTATGACTGATACTTTTCTATATATATGTATTCATCTCATCTATGGGATCGCATGCGCGCACTGTTGCCATGTCTCTGCGTGTAGTAGTTAAGAGAGCTAGTTTAAGGGCGGAGAAGAAGGAAGGAGAGGAAAGCAATATTGCAGCGCCGTGGTTTTAAAGCGCAACCGTGGTAGGGAAACGGAAGGCGATATAAGCATGCGTGTCCATCATACGCACACGACAAACTGCCTTACAATATTTAGACTTGAGGGGAAGCTTCGTTAACAAACTATAACACGGCAATCAGCACTCGAATATAATTATAACCCTAATAATAATTGTAAATATTCATCTCATCTATAGGATCTAAAGCGCGCGCTGTTTCTTTGTCTCTGCGTGTAGTAGTTAAGAGAGACAGTTTAAGGGCGGAGAAGAGGGAAGGAAAGTCTCTGAAGCAAACTTGCAGCGCCGTGGTTTTAATGCGCAACCGTGGTAGAGAAACGGAAGGCGATATAAGCGTGCGTGGCCATGATACGTACACGACAAACTGCGTTAAAATATTTAGACTTGAGGGGAAGCTTCGTTAACAAACTATAACACGGCAGTCAGCACTCGAATACGACGAGAGAAATTATTGAGACGTGGAAAATTCCCTTGAAATAAATCTGGTTTGCGAGACAAATGCTTGTATGTACTGAATCTCTTAAAAGATGAGGGGGGAAATATGCGCTCACCGAGATGGCATCGTCAGCACGAGACCACCACCAGGCACCTTACTGAGATGTGGAGAGCTTCGCGGCCGGAACGAAGCCTCCCCTCTCCGCCGTCCAAGAGTGGAAAACGCGCTTTCCGATCGCTCAAGGTTGCGCGGACATTGTATAGCTCTAGCGTCTAGGAAAAAGCTTAAACAGGTGCGAGGGTGGCACGCAGAGCGTGGGAAGCTAGCCGCCGGAATAGCTATCTCAAGTACTGCTGCTGGCGAGGGCGAAATACCTTCGTGTAATTATAATAACCCTAATAGGACTTCTTTCAAAGAAAAAAAAGAGAAAAGAAAAAGAAAAGGAAACGGCTCAGAAGGCTATACTACGAGAGCTATGACTGATACTTTTCAATATATATGTATTCTGTATATGTATATGTATATATATGTCTAGTCTAAGACAAATCTATAATCTAGTCTAAGACAGATTCACGCAGGCGCCACGCGCGGGCTTCGGTTTGGCGCTCATGTCCAGAGGTGGGGAGGCGCGCGATGAGCGTCATCGGAGTCAGGTGTGGAAGAAGACGTCCACGAACGCGCGAACAGAGGCACGAGCGCCAGAGGCAGCATGGAAGCGCTGATGAGCGACATGGAATCCAGCTCTGGAAGACGACGACGACGGACGCGGAAGAGACTCAACCCACGCCCGGCGTTCTTCGGACGTGCCTCGCATGGGCTCCGCGATTTCTTCTCCTGACTTTGGCATCTCGCCCGAGATATCCTCCAGTTTCTGCTACCGAGCACGCGAAGGTGTAAGGACCTTCCTGACACCTCATTTGTCCGGACCCGCCGACCACCCTTTCACCAGGGCCTCATCTTTGGCCAGCCACGGGGCCGGCGAGCTAAGCCGAACGCTCAGCGTAACGCCACCTCGCCCGCAGCTGCACCGGCAATCGCTCACGTTGCCTCGAAGCCGCCGATGTGAAAAGTATAGTCGACGGTACACTCATCGCCCAACAAGACTTTGATGACGACCCCCGCTGGACCCGAATGCTCCAAGCCCACCGTGGGGCATATATCCAAGGGAAGCCGTTTCAGCCACGAACGCCCACCTGAAGTTCGTCATGGCACCCCCGCCATCGCTGAAGACTCACCGCCTACGCCGTCAAGTCCCGCTGCCTCGACTCTCAGCGGAAGACTATAAGATCTTCTTCCACCCTGGAGGTGGCCCTCCACCTCCGCACAACCACCAATGGGGCCCTCCTTGCCTCACTCTGTTTTAGCGCCAGCGTTGAGTACGCCGCCGCCCGTGCTGAGGACCGCGTACGCATAAACCCATACAACAACTATTTCACCGTCAGTACGCCCTCGGAGCAACGCACCCGGCAGTACGCGCATACCTCGGAGTTGCGTCTCGGCACCCCGCTTTACCCACTGCGTGCTTATGTGGCCGCACACGACAACGCCCTCCGCGGCGATCGTCGGCTCCCCTCGCACTAATTCACTCGCACATACAGCGTAGGGCTCGCGGCGTTATCGCCCTTGGACTTTATAAGGTGCATGAGGATAGCTATAGAGGCTTGTTGGTACGGCATATCTTATTTTGTTGTAGCGCAAGCTGAACAAGGACAACAGAAAGGTACATCTGACACACACAGCGCTGCGTGTGTCAGATGTGCCTTTCTGTTGTCCTTGTGCAGCTTGCGCTACAACAAAAAGATTTATACGGTACCTCACGGCGACGCCGACGGAAGAAATGCGCCTAGAGTTTCCATGTAATTGCTATGGCAATAAAAGTAGGACGTACGTTTAAGAGAAAGCTTTAGCTCGGGTGCTCCTATCTAAATACATGCAAAAGGAGAATTCGTTTTTCTCGACAACAGCACCAAATGTGACGACGTTTGTTGAATTTAAAAGCAAAACTTAAGATCTAGTGATTGTTGGTTCCGATATGTTGATTTAGGTCAACTATTTTTCGTTAAAAATTGGCAGAAATCGAAAATTTTCAGAAAACAAAATTATCAAACTTACAACTCGGTACCTCACCAAGGAAAAACGATAGCACAATTCTGTAAATTTCATCTGGTAGTACATTTAAAGTGGACAAAATTGATATGTTACACACAAATCTGGAAAATTTCGGTAATATAGAAATAGAGCTTTTGCAGAACACTTGTGCACAACATAACAAATTAACTAATTAATTAATTTTTTCGTTTCGAATGATTTGATGGATGCTGTTTACAGAACCGCGATATATGTTCTTGATGCAGAGCTATTAACTTGTAAACTTCGTGCTTCTATACTTTTCAAGTTCCGAATTGCTGAAAATCTTTTTTAAAAACATTCAGGCTTTAAATCGAAATTACGCTTCGAACAGTCACTATAACTTAGCTTTCTCTTTCAAATGCAACGAATTTCATTAAAATCTGCCCAGAGGTTATTTCAGAAAAGCATTTTTGCATTTTAAATGTATTTGAATAGGTCGCATCGGAGTTGGGTCCAAGCTAAAGGTTCCTCTTAACAGCGCACATTGCTTTGCTTGTCGGTTCATGCTTGCACATATGAAAGTATGGATCGATGAGGGCCAATCAAATATCAACTGTTAAACACGGGTCACTCTGTCTCTAGTCGTCGAAATACGGGCGGCTATTCCTGCAGTGCACCGGGCCCATCAGAGCCAGGACGCCACTCACGGATGACCTTGAGCACGACCTCGTAGTTCCTGGTGCGCGCTTTGCGGAAGTCCACCCGGCACCTGTAGAGGCCCTCGTCTTCCTCGTGCACGGGGTAGAGTTCGAGGGCTGCCTGGCCCAACTCGCTGGCCAGGCGCAGGTACGCGCGGTGGCCGAGCCAGTCGGCAGGCGCGTGGTGCGCATGCGACAGGTGGCTGCGGCGCGCGTCGCACGAGTAGATGGGCGTGGTCGAGTCGTCCTTGTACCACAGCACCAGGGACACCTCGTCGTCGGTCGTGTTGGGCGTCATGTCGCACGGCAGTGACACCCTCTCTCCCAGCACACCCACCACGTGAACGCGCGGCTCCTCTGCAGAAAAGAAAAAAAAATTATTTACTTCCGCTCGATCTAGTCATGTACGGCAAAATGATAAATTGATGAATCGTGAAAAAATGCACCTCAATAATTAAATTTCGAAGGAGAAAATGTTTAACAACCATTTGCGGTGCAGAAACAGTTATTAAATAAATCTCTCAAAATTTATTCCCACCTTACGAAGTATTATATTAACTTGAGCACGAGACACGTGGTGCGATTTTGAGTGCGATGCATCGTACATCGTAGCCTGTCCGACTTGCCGCACACGACGATTCAGGACACGTGGTACGAATTAGCGAGCAGGGAGTAGCTCCGCCCAGAACCGGCGCCCCTGCATGTACAGGCGCCGACAAAAGTGTTATACTCCACATAGAGTTTCCTACAAAAATTACTAGAGGGAACTCTGGCTCTGCAGTCGTTGTCCTACCATGGGAATGATGGGAAGTAAATGGATTTGTCTGATCTTCGTGCTTGTGGATTCAGACGTTCTTAAGGCTTTGTATATTACGCTATATAAATCTTATTGTTGTATATTTCAGCGCAATCTATATTGTTCGAAGTGCAGAAGGTGCCGGGAACGCGTACAATTGCTATTAATTGCAACGATTGAGCTTGTCCAGGTGGCCAAATCGAAACGCGCCAAGCGTCTCAAGGCACTGGCATGCCCACGATAAATTCATAAGGACGTTTCATTCGCTTGTCGATACATGCGTCCGTGGCTTAATGGTTTCAATATCACTGCAGGCTTCTGTGCTAGAGTCCCTGTGTTCGAATCCTGCCGTCTGGCAACTTTAATGATGGTTATCTAATTACTTATTACGCAATACACTGTTGAAAATGAGTTTAGAAAGTCACAAAGCCGTTTGAAGCCAAAAGGACGAAGTGTACGCAAATCCATGTACTTCCCATAAATCCCATGCTGGGACAACCGCTCCCATTACAGCTCCCATAGACACTAGCGCCAGAGTTCCCTCTAGTAGTTTTTGTAGGAAACTCTATGATACTCCACGCTGTCCACGCTGCGGGAGCCGGAACAACGGCAAACTGTATCGCAGCGCCGTCTACAGGCGGTATCTGGGATCATAACTGCCGATAATAAAGGGCACCCATTGGCCGTCTCGATCCCAGAAGCCGCCTTTAGATGGCGTCGCGATGCAGTGTGCCGCTGCTCCGGCTCCCGCAGCGTGGACTGCGTGGAGTATACCACTTTTCTCGGCGCCTGTACGCTCGGAATGCCGCGTAACTTGGCACAAAAAGTCAAAGCGAACTTGTCTGCACAGCCCTCTCGTTTTAAACAAACGATGACAAAAATCTACGGGCAATTTGGTGAGCTAAACTGTGATAGGTGAAAGCCTATCTACGACTGCCTCTGTTGCTGTTGTCTGAATCGTTCTGTGAATGGACGCCGCAGTGGCCGCGAGCATGGGATGAAATCACGGCCATATTAGCTGCAAGGTTTGTCGCCGATGTGCGCGCACCCCCACGCGCCCACTCGCACAGCGCTACCGGCATGGCGCCTCTTCTCCTTGCTCCCTTTGCCGATGATCACCGCTTTGCTGCTTCCACCACGGACTGAGCCTGGACACTCATGAGCCACTAAAGGCTTACGCATGGAGAAATAAATATAACAAGAGGAGACACTCGGCGAAAACTGGCAACAGGAAATACGTCACGCTAGTATTAACGCCAACTGTTTGCTGCCGCAAGCATAGAAAAAAAAAAGAAGGGAATGTGAAATGAGATTAACAGAAATTGTTCACATTTTTAAAAAATTCTTTCCCGGCAAAAGCAAGGCTATCTGCGTATAACTTAAATTAAACTTTGCGACTTACTTCCCTTCCCTAGCGCCAGGCGAATCGACGAATGACGAGCCAGGTGCATGGCATCATTCTTCAGACACACCGCCAAAGCGAGAGACCGGCCGCGCATGTGAGCGTTGGCCTATTCGGTGACCCGTCTGCCTATTTTTCTATTTTTGGATTTAGCCTGGCTTGGTGGGCTTCCGGCGATTTCTTGCGTTCTTTCTGAATTTCGATATGGCACCACTGCACTATTGGACTACGGCAAGGTGAGAAATTTTGTTCGACTGTTTGGGACGCATTTCAAGTAATTAGGCTAACGACACTACACCTAGGCTAGACTTGTGACGCAGTTAACGAAAAACAGCGCGGCCGTCGTGTTGCAGTTAACTTGAATTAACGAATAGTACTGGGAGAAGTTTGCGACGCTTTCTATGAGGCCCAATCTTATTTTAACTTATTCCAGTAGTTTTTGGGCACGTTAGTCGCACAGGGTGCTGTGACGCAGTTTCGCGTGTACTGAATCTTACTGCGACAAGTTTTGGCGCTTTCTCTGACCGCCAACATTGTTGTAACCAATTTCGTTACTTTTTGGGGTACATTTCAAGCGCAGTGCACGCGCCTGGCGCTGTGATGCGAATAGCGAAAGGCAGCTCGGCCTTGGTGCGCAGTTAAATTTCGCGCTTTAATGCACACACAAGTTCATGGCGCTTTCTCTGGCGCCCGACATTATTCTAACTGATTTCGTTACTTCTTGGGGTACTTTTCAAGCCCAGTGCCCGCGCCTGGCCTTGGGACGCAGTTAGCGAAAAGCAGCTCGGTCGTGTGGCGCAGTTTTTTCGCGTGTACTGACTCTTACTGGGACAAGTTCGTCACGCTTTCTTTAACCCCCCAACGTGATTGTAATTAATTTCATTGCATTTTGGGAGAATTTTAAGGTACACTCGCCGCGCCTGTCGTGACGCAAAGAAAAGAAGCTTGGCCATGGCCACAAAATTAGCTAGGCGTGTACTAAATCTTACTGCTACAAGTTCGTGACAATTTTTATCGCCCCGCAACAACTTAAACCTTCTTTCGGTGCTCACGCTTGTCGAAAACTCAACGAGCGATTGCCAAGAGTGATGACACGAGAGTGTGTTGCTTGCGCTGGCAGAACGCGCAAAAGGTAACGCCAAGGAGCTCAAACGCCAAGAACTATAGTAAATCGAAAATTCTGTCTTCTGAACGCCACCCATGCATTTGTCTTGAGTGCGAGTGGAAGGAATTCCGCGAACGTTCAGCATGGTCTGGTTGAGAGCCTGTGTTGCGGCCACCTCTTGTATTCGTAGCGTACTATCGCGTCGGTTGTAGCGAAGTTATAGTAACGCGCAGTAGCCCGTGTAGTCGTGCTACTAAAGTGCAGGAAATAAGGCCAGGGAAAAGGGGAATGCTCGGAAACAATGTTTTCGTGGTATGTACGGTATTGTTTGGGATGAGTCGGGTATTTTCTACGCCGTGTGTGTAAAAGCGAAGTGCTTTTATTTGTAATGCCGGCTATTCACCACTTTCGCACGCTTCGCCTCTACACGCATTATTTTTACATGTTATTACCGAAATGAGACTTGCTTGTAGTTTAATTTTTTCAGCTGACGTCGCCTGGTGGAGCTTGCTACGGGAACTACTGCTGCTTACCTCAATTCTAAAAATGAACCAACTAGCTCTCATCAAGATCCTACTACTGCAAAACAGCTTCGCTTGGGACCAAGATTACTTGGAACCGTGCCAGGCTCCCGTTGTACTTTCGGGAAGAGTTAAGCAGGGGGACAATAGCTCGACGTGCGGCGCACGAGGTGGGGGTCGCCGACTTGCTGACAGGTCCGGGAACGTGTTAGAAGCGCTTCTGCTCATCTTAATTTAGTGCGACGGCGATTGGATGTGGTCTGGTGAACTCGAGTGATGCTAGGAAAAAGGTCCGTATATAACACCACATAAAAAATCAACGTTAATGGGAGGGATATGTTAAACAGGATGGTGCCTTTCCAAATTTATGATTTGCTTCTTTGTCTTTTTCGTGCAGTGCCCTGTCTGTACTTATGCTTATGGAGCCTTTGATGCATCATATTTATCACATCTGATTCTTCGTTCACATATGAAGCCATGCTATGCTGTAGTCGGATTGCATTTCAACTAATCACAATAACTGATGATGTAATTATGCAAGCCGCTTCTCAGAATTATAGCGTTCATAACATAATCCGGAATGAAAAGCTACCACAGATGACAATAAATTAGATGTGTAAGATATTATGCCATCGCTCATTGCAGTTTTATACTCATTTGCTAAACACTAGATAACATTGTACATTTAATTTATTTATTTGTGAGAAAGTATAGCGAATCAATCCCAACGGCACCAGGAAACTACTTTCGTGAGGACGCCAACCGAATAGGAAATATGTGCCTCTGTAACGCATTGAGACCGGGCGGGATATTGCTGCAGAACCACGACAAGAGACGCTTAGAAACAATGGGGTGCAGCTCATACATGAACAACTTTATGTGAAATAATTAATGCTACGTGTAGCTGGAGCCCAATATTATATACAATTTATTTACAAGGAAGCTAACGGAAGGCCAAAATGGCGACGCTATATCGAGCGGGCCCACGGTCTTCTTCTTCTGAGGTCTTCTTCCTCCTCAGTGCAGCCTCACTGTGGTGGCTGTTCCGTAGCATCACTCTCGGCAGTAGAAGCACCGTGCCGGTGCTTAATCTACACATCCGCGGTGCAAGGTGTCTGGTATGGCTTTAGTCTCGCCACGTGAACGATGTCACTTGCAGCCGACGATGACGCTGACAGGTCGGCGGGGATGACTTCATACGTGACATCGGTCACTTGTCGCCCCACACGGTATGGGCCAGTGTAGCGCGACAGCAGCTTTTCGGAAAGGCCCACACGTCGAATGGGTGACCAGAGAAGCACCAGAGAACCCGGAGTAAAGTGCACGTCGCGATGGTGGCAATCATAGAGGCGTCTCTGATGCTCCTGTGAGGCCTCGAGACGGGTGCGGGCGAGCTGACGCGCGTGGTCGGCGTGTGCGATCGCGTCGCGGGCGTATTCAGTGGTTGAACGTGTGGCCTAGGGCAACAAAGTGTCCAAGGGCAACGCGGGTTCTCGGCCGTATAGGAGATAGAATGGTGAATAGTCCGCGGTGTCGTGACGCGATGAATTATACGCGAACGTCACATATGGTAAGTGAAGATCCCAGTCGTGGTGGTCGGTCACAACGTACTTTGAAAGCATGTCGGTGATGGTCCGGTTGAGGCGCTCCGTGAGGCCGTTGGTCTGTGGGCGGTAGGACGTGCTGAACTTTTGCTTTGTCGAGCAGGAGCGCAGGATGTCCTCGACGACTGCCGACAGAAAGCTGCGGACACGGTCAGTGAGTAATTGGCGCGGAGCACCGTGCACTAAAATGATGTCATAGAGCAGAAAGTCAGCAACGTCAGTAGCACAACTTGTAGGAAGGGCTCTGGTGATTGCGTACCGCGTAGCATAATCAGTAGCGACGGCGACCCATTTATTTCCGGAGCCCGAGAGAGGAAACGGTCCAAGAAGGTCTAGACCAACACGGAAAAAGGGTTCCGGTGGGATGTCGATCAGCTGGAGACATCCAGCTGGAGGTGTGGAGGGCTTCTTCCAGCGCTGACAGGGCTCACAAGCGGCAACGTATCGCCGCAAGGAGCGGGCGAGACCCGGCCAGAAGAATCGACGGCGTACACGGTCGTATGTGCGCGAGACGCCCAAGTGTCCAGCCAAGGGAGCGTCGTGAAGTTGTTGGAGGACAGTCGAACGCAGGTGTGATGGAATTACGAGCAGAAGGTCAAGGCCATGTGGATCGAGATTGCGGCGGTATAATGTCCCCTCCTTAAGGAGAAACATCCGGAGAGAGGCGTCGCCAGGCGTTGACTCCAGATGGTCGATGAGGGCTTGTAATGAAGGATCGCGGCGTTGCTCGTTGCCGATTTCAAGCAACTGGGACACAGAGAAAACGCAAGCGATGGCGTCGACATCAGCCGGTTCGTCGACGGGGTAGCGGGACAAACAATCGACATCCTGGTGCAAGCGTCCCGTCTTATATACCACGGAGAAGGTATATTCTTGCAGGCGTAACGCCCAGCGAGCGAGTCGTCCCGTGGGGTCCTTGAGCGAGGATAGCCAGCAGAGCGCGTGGTGATCAGTGATGACACAGAAGGGGCGTCCGTACAAGTATGGACGAAACTTCGCAACAGCCCACACAAGAGCGAGGCACTCGCACTCTGTGATTGAATAATTGCGCTCAGCGGGTGATAGAAGTCGGCTGGCGTAGGCTATAACGCGATCATGTCCACGCTGGCGTTGTGCTAACACTGCTCCTATGCCGTGACCACTGGCACCAGTTCGAGCTTCCGTTGAGGCAGAAGGGTCAAAGTGGGCCAGAATTAGAGGTGTGGTAAGGAGAGTAGTGAGATGCGAAAAAGATGCGGCATGGTGAGGTCCCCAAGAAAATGGGGCGTCTTTCTTCAAGAGTTCGGCAAGAGGACGTGCGATGGTCACAAAATCCTTCAGAAAGCGTCGGAAATAAGAGCACAGCCCTACGAAACTACGAACGCCCTTGGTAGACTTCGGAACAGGAAAGTTCGTAACGGCGCGAATTTTGTCCAGATCAGGTTGCACGCCTCTGGCGTCCACGAGGTTTCCAAGGACGGTGATTTGGCGGCGAGCGAAGTGACATTTTGACGAATTCAACTGGAGACCGGCGCGGCGGAACACGCAAAGTATCGCTGAAAGACGGTCTAGATGCGTGTCAAATGTGGGCGAATAAACGATGAGGTCGTCGAGATAGCACAAACAGGTGGACCACTTGAACCCCTGAAGCAAAGAGTCCATCATTCGTTCGAAGGTGGCGGGCGCGTTACAAAGACCGCAAGACATCACCTAGAACTGATAAAGGCCGTCAGGGGTAATAAATGCAGTCTTCTCTCGGTCCATGTCGTAGACGGATATCTGCCAGTAGCCGGACCGTAAGTCGATAGAAGAAACATAGGTGGCACCGTACAAGCAGTCTAGAGTGTCATCAATACGTGGCAAAGGGTAGACGTCCTTCTTGGTGATATTGTTCAGGTGGCCATAATCTACACAAAAACGCCACGTTCCATCCTTCTTTTTCACAAGTACGACGGGAGAAGCCCAGCGACTACAGGAAGGCTCGATATGGTGCTTGCAAGGACATTATAATGTCCTTTGCAAGCACCTTTTTGACTTCCTGTTGGATAACAGCTCGTTCAGACGCAGAAACACGATATGGACATCGCTGAATAGGGTTCGCATCGCCAGTGTTTATGCGATGGGTCACGACGGACGTTTGACCTAAGGGTCGATTGCCAAAGTCAAAAATGTCGCGACAGCCGTCAAGAACACGGCAAATGGCTTCAGATTGAACAGGTGTAAGGTCAGAAGAAACCATCTTCTTAATGTCGACGTCAGTACCGTGCGATGACGTCACGGTATGGGCTGAGCTATGACGACCTTCCACTGTGAATGGCTCGATCTCATCATCGTGCAAAGCGCTAATTATAGCCAATGAAATCCCCTGAAGCAGAACTTGCGCGGTTAGCGCGAAATTGACAAGGGGAAGGCAGGTGCGGTTGCCAGTAATTGTCAGCACAGTGTGCGGCACGGTAACACGATGTGTAAGTATAACTGCCGGAATTGGTGCGACCACGTAATTACCGTCAGGGACAGCTGGTGAGGACCAGTCGACGTGCGTCACAGATTGAGGCGGTAGGCGAATAAAATCCATGCAGCTCAAACGGCTTGGAGGCGGGTCCACAGGGTCGGCAAGAAGAGGCAAGTCAAGGCGAAGTGAGCCAGCCGAACAGTCAATGAGGGCCGAATGATTGGAAAGGAAATCCAGACCGAGAATGAGTTCGTGAGGGCAATGCTCGATGACGGTGAAGAGAACGACGGTGTCTCTCAGCAATGGTGAGTCGGACAGAGCACATGCCAACAATAGCGACAGTCCCTCCGTCGGCGACTTGTACAAATCGGTTCAGGGCGGGCGTCAGAACTTTCTTCAGCCGACGGCGAAGAGCAGCACTCATAATGGACACATGCGCCCCGGTTTCAATCAACGCGCACACAGGAACATTGTCGACGAGAAAGTCCAAAATATTCTTGTTCGTGGGTAAATTGAAGCGAGGATTTCGTGTCAACGTCATCATTGCAGCTTCACCTCCAGAAGCTACACTGTTTAGTTTTCCGGTCAGAGTGCGGCGAGTAAGTCGGAGAAGGAGCACGGCGTGACGGGGGTGAACGAGATTGACGGCGGGAGGGAGAAGGCGAGCGGGAGTAGCGGGGTCGTATCAAAGGTGTCGCAGGGTGTGATGATGGGGCGGGCATAGAAGGAGCGAAGGAAGAGGACGCGCTAGATGGGCGAGGGTGCTAATCAGGAGAATAGCGTATGGGAGAAGTCCAGCGGCTGCGGCAGTGGCGAGCGACATGTCCAATGCGTCGGCAGTTAAAACAGATCGGCTTGTCCACCGGTTCGCCATTCGGAGGGGTTGCGCTGTCCGTAAGAGGAGTAAGAAGAACGCGGTGGGGACGTGCGTGGAGAAAGAGGTTCCGAGCGTATGGAACGAATGGATTGCAGGCCGACGTTGGACAACTCTTGACGGACGACGGCCTGGATCAAGGAGATTGTCACCGGAGAATAATCAGGTGACGTGAATGAAGGGGCCGCCGGTTGTGCCGCTTCGACCTCACGACGAATGATGCGGGTCAAGTTGTCACATCGCGACGGCTGGTGGAAGAGGTAGTCACAGGATGACGTAGCAGCTGTGTTGGGAAGTCGCGTGATGTGCTGGGATACCCGGCGGCTTTTAGCATGCTCAAGACGGCGGAACTCCTTGAGGATCGTATCGATGCTGGTGACGTTGGCAAACACCAGTAAATTGAAGGCGTCGTCAGCAATGCCTTTGAGGACGTGATTAACCTTATCGTCCTCAGACATGGTCGGGTCAGCCTTCGCACAAAGGGCCAAGACGTCGAGAATGTAGGACTCGTATGACTCGGTCGACGTCTGTACACGTGAAGCAAAGGCTTTCTTGGCATTGACTTGACGACCGAAGGGATTGCCAAAAAGGTCGCGGAGCTTCTCTTTGAAAAGATCTCAGCTCGAGATCTCTTCTTCGTGAGTCTGGAACCATGGTGGAGCTCTGTCGAGGTAGAAAAGAACGTTCGCAAGCATTATAGTCGGATCCCACCTGTGACTGGTGCTGACACGTTCGTATAAGCGGAGCCAGTCGTCAACATCAGGACTGCCGACTCCGTTGAAAACACCAGGATCCCGAGGGGGGAGGGGGGGGGGAGACGGCGACGTAGGTCGGGGCTGCAGGCGGAGACGGTTGCGTAGATGAAGTGCTGCCAGCAGGATCCGAAGTTGCACTGTCGCCGTTGCGACCGCTGCGAAGCTCCATGACGGGTACGGGGAACGTCCACCTCCACCAAATTAATGTTACGTGTAGCTGGAGCCCAATACTATATACAATTTATTTACAAGGAAGCTAACGGAAGGCCAAAATGGCGACGCTATATCCAGCGGGTCCACGTCGTCTTCTTCCTCCTCAGTGCAGCCTCACTGTGGTGGCTGTTCCGTAGCAATATTTATAAACAAAGACCTGTGTATAGACCTGTGGCCTCACGAGAATATGCGACACATATCTAAATGCACTGCGCCCTCAGTCAGGAACATCCATACGTTGTACAGGACGTTATCAAATGAGCTGCTGTCTAAGAATATGGCACAAAAACGTTTCTTGCACAATTAATCTCCATTACCAACACCATGCTTAGCAGCTCATCCGGTAACCTCTGCCATATAAGTGCATGCGTTTTGTGCCAGAAATGCGGTTGCTGGCGAGTAATGTGGCGCATATTTCTCTTCGATCGTAGTGTCAATACTTTGTTAGTTTGCGCACGTTTGTTCAATGTCTAACTTTCCATTGCATACTTCATTTTAGAAAAAATGGACCCAATTGAAAATAAAGGACATTTCTATACTGTAATACTGATAAAACTTTAGAGCATATATTTACGTTTTATTACAAGATGCGTTGTAATGTTCATGGGCATTATTGTGATCTGATTTTATGTGTGTGTCAGTATGTTTCTCAAATTATTATTCAGTTTGTCTTGTGATTGATGAACAATGATTTTGGCCTTTTCAAGAAAGAAAATGTTCGATTTGAGTAACTCGGCGACTACAGATTACATCCGATTCACGAAGCATAAGTGCAGGAGCCCCAGATGTAAGTATTGCGAATCCCTTCTAACGTGACCATGGCTCTACATTGTGAGCGCTTCCACACTATTGGGATGAGTACTAGCGCTTTGTTCTGAAGGAGTACAATCTCGTTGTTAGGAGTACAAGCACTCTATTTGGGGGAGTAGAAACACTCGGTTTGGATGAGTAGAAGGACTCGGTCTGAAGGGGTACCTTTACAATTGTGGGGAGAGTATTAGCACTCTGCGGAAGGGTAATAGCACTCCCTTGCGGTAGAATAATAAAACTCTATCAGAGGGAGTTATTCTACTTTCTCTCAAAGAGGGTCGATCTACTCTCGAAAAGGGAATGAAATATGGGACAAGCAGATACCCCCTCGAAGTAAGTTCCTGGACCTCTGTTTTTAACGTGTATGCGAAGCGGCTCGCCTGACTGACCTGTTTTCTCATCGCTACCAACGGCGTCAGGAAAACATCGTATTTTCACTTCAGAGCAACATAAATTTCATTTTATTTCATTTCATTTTCTTACCATAAAGGGACCCTGAAACGATTTTGACGATTTTCTAAAAACGTACTGAGTCGTTAGAATAGGTCCTTCTGATCATTAATTGACACATCTAAGTGCTCCCCGTAAAGCGTGTAATTTATTATAAGGTTTTAAAAATGCATATCGCTGCCGATCGCAGCACACTGCTCGGCGGAATTTTAAGCCACCCCTACCCATATGACGGTAATCACCATATGACGTCAGTGGGGCGAGCTGTCCGATTGGCTGATGAGGGCGCGTGATCGATAATTTTTCCAACTTTCAGGTCAACAAATGATGTTAGTAATAGTTGGCATGTTAGTTTATTTGTTTTTATAAAAAGAAAGTAACATAAAGAGAATGCACAAGAACAATTTTTCAGTACACTTAAGCACTTCCGGCACACAGCGAGTGTCGTCTGCTTGTGTTACAACGTACTCCATTTTGAGAGCTCCGCAGTCAGAGTCGGTCTGAGTCTTTTCGCAAGCACTACGATTCGACTTTGTTGCCTTGTGGACTGCAAAGGTAGCGACTGGTAATATGTCAAGCTGCGACACCGTGTCCCTCTGCAAGACAGCATACGAGCGAACTGCTACTGCGCATCGGACTGCCGCTATCCGATAGGCGCCAGGATTTGCGTGTTTGTGCCCGTCACATTACACCGGAAGATTACTAACGCAATAGCTTTTCGCGAGTCCGGTATTAGGGCAAACGCAAGCGCAAGTGGACAGGGTCTGGCCGCTTGACTGTGCCGCAACGGGATGAGCAGAAGCGCAAATGTGAATGGTCTGCATGGTGCAGCCACCTGGTGGCACAGAGCTCAACCATACACAGCAGCAGTAACGAAGTGTATTCTTCTTTACTGCTGGTGTGTATTTTTCGCAGGAGTGTAATCATCAACACGTTGTTTTTATAAATGTTTAAAATGTTTTACAGTTCGTTAGAGCAATATTAGCGCGCTTTGTGTGGCTGGTTAAGCGCTGCGCCAACAGGCTGGACCGTGCAGACCGATCAGACCACTCACGTACGTTTACGCTAATGTTCCTTCATCAGCTTGAGTTTATGCCTCGAGCCATTTGCCGAAATGACCAGCTTGCCTGTGGTTACCGGAATACCAGACACGTTCGGCACTACGACAGAATGCTCGCAACGCACGCTGCTTCGATAGCTCTCGCTTGAGGTCGACGGCCAAGCGACTAGCGGAGAGGTTTCGCGCGGGCGGGGTTGGGCGCCAAAACAACCGGAAGTGGACGATGTGACGTCGCATCGTGACGCAGAGCCACTGAAGGCGGAGCTTAGCCCCGACTGCTCGGCAACGAGTTGAGGAGGAAAAGCATGGCTAGGGAGAAGGGTAACTTCTAATCACTTGTAGCTCCATTAATATGTAACGCTTCACTTAAATTGTGGTGCGAATGTTCTACTTAAGCTGTACCCTACGCGTCTACAAAATTTGTGCCAATCGTTTCAGGGGCCCTTCAAGAACCCGCGAGTGGCGATACATAAGGGGTGGGAACAAGCATTCAGATGACTTATATCGTTCAATACAATGAAAAGTGATTTGTAACAATTTCAGCAAAAGTGGATGAGGACGTAGTGACGGCGGTGTCGTTGCATAGGTCATTCCAGTCTGCTGCAACACAGGAAAAAAAATTAGGCGGCGGAAGTGAAAGTGCGGGCGCGTGGCCGGGAAACTTGAAATGGATGAGGCGTGCGGCGAGATATGCGGGCTGGCGGGACTATGTAGGGTGCGCAGCATAGTGAACCGTGAAAGAACTTGTGAAATAAGCAAAGACTGGTAGTACGGCGACGAAATGAAAGTTGTAACAACCCCGATTCCGCTTTCAAGGATGCTACACTGATATCGTATGAATATGAAGAGTAAATAAATCGGGCTGCTCTGTTTTGAAGTGATTGAAATGCATTAATAAGGTAGGCGTGATGCGGGTTCCAAATGGGTGATGCGTATTCTAACGTCGATAAGACAAGAGTTTCGTACGCTAGTAATTTTACGTGTTGAGTGGCATGGCAGCGATGACGACGCAAGAATCCAAGCATCGTATTAGCAGGCGAAATTACATTAGTAATGTGCGAGGCCCAGACAAATCGTTACGCAGGATGACACCTAAGCATTTATATGATAGGACAGACTGTAGAGGGATATTGGCTATTGGGTATAGGAAATCAAGCGAATGAGGGCGGCGGTGGAAATATAGGCATTTACATTTATCAGGATTAAGTTTCATTAAACAATCGTCGCACCACTACTTAATGCTGTTAAGGCCGTCCTGAAGCATTTCTTGGTCAGCGATATTAGTAACAGTGAGATAAATCACGCAGTCGTCGGCGAGCATGCGTATATTAGAAGATACCTTGGTCAGTAAATCATTAATGAAAATGAAAAATGGCAGCGGACCTAGTTCCGGCCCCTGGGGAACGCCGGATGTTAAAGGTAGGGTAGGGGAATTGCGAGCGTTAATAGCAACAAACTGTCAACGATTAGCCAAGAATTCTACGAGCCATTTTAAGATATAGTGCGAGATGTTCAAATAGGAAAGTGTTAGTAGTAAACGTTCATGTGGAACCTTATCGAACGCTTCTGCAACATCTAAAGAAAATGGCGTCGGTCTGTTGGTTAGAGTCGAGATTAGTATGCAAATCATGAAGAAACATAGCCAGTTGCGTTTGACATGAGAAAGCTTTCCGAAAACCGTGATGAGAAGGATGGAAAAAGTTGTTCGAGTCGAGGAAGCTCATAATATGTGTGTAGATGACGTGTTCTTTGAGCTTGCAGGACACGCTAGTAAGAGAAATGGGACGGTAATTGAGGGCTGAGTCTTTGTTACCCGATTTGAAGACTGAAATGACCTTTCCGGTTTTCCAGTCGTCTGCTAGTTGTCCAGATGAAAGTGATTGTGTGAAAAGTAGACATAGAAATTCATCACAAATATCGCTAGTGTTCTTAAGAACTTTCGAGTTCATATTATCTGCGCCAGAAGCGGATGAAAGTTTTAGGTTTTGGATTAGTAATGATATGCCCGATGGTTGGAATGCGAGTGGTATCATTACATGCTCAATCCTTGAAGGTGACCTAGGAAGTGACGTTTCTGTTTCGTTAGTAAAAACGGATGAATAAGCGGCTTTGAATAAGGCGGCAAACTCTGCGTCAGTGATGACTGCACCTGTTTCATCCGTCAGGGATATCTCGGGTGTGTGATGTGAATTTACGATTTGTCAGAATTTCTTGGGGTTACTGGTAAGCATACTAGGTAGGTCCGAATGAAAAAAAAAGTATGCTTGGCGTCTCGAATTCTAGTCAGATGTGTTTTTTCGGCTTGCCGGTATTTCGCGCACACGTCACCCGTTCCCCGAGTCCTGGCCGAACGGTAAAGACATTTCTTCTTATTTTCCAAAAGTTTCAGTGTGTTATTAAAGCAGGGCTTTTGTGAAACGCGAAAACTGAACTCGCGAATAAATTTGTTAATTAGACTGTGAAGTTCATTTTTGAACTATGACCAATTTTCGTGGGTGCTTTGAGAATGAAAACTACGAGCAAAAGCTTAATAAAATGTATTAAGTTCATTATTTATCATCACATAATTTCCTTTGTCATAAAAACGGATAGTTTTGTTGTATTTCCGGCGCTGGATCGGTGTCAGCTCAAAGCTAGCATGAGTGACTTTGTGGTCGCTAATCTCAGGGAGGCATGTAATGGGCTGAACGCTATCTAGTAAATTAGTTATCAGTAGGTCTAAAATGTTTGCGCAGTTTTCTGTTACGCGAGTGGGTTGTAGTATTGATGAGTACGATTGAAATTGTAGCAAATCTCCATAAATTCGCTTCCTTGCTCACTTTTTTGCTGTTGGTGCAGCGTGGTTATGCAAATGAATATTGGGAAAACTAAAGTCGCCAAAAATAAATATATGTGAATTAGGATGCTTTGTAATAAGTTCCCTTAGAACCTTATTGAGCTGATAGGAATAATCTTGATTGTGATGTGGTGGCCTGTAGCAGACGTCGAGTAAAACAGTGCTCGGTACAGTTTTAGTGTCAAGCCATAGCATTTCGAATTCAGACGAAGTGCTAACTGGGGAACATAAGTCCTGGCTGACTGCAACAGGCACACCCGCGCCACATGCGTCTCTGCGGTCATTTCTAAAAAGCTGGAAGTGGGGCAGGTCTGATAGTATTTCATTATCTGTAATATCACCGTTCAGCCAGGTCTCGTTTATTATCAGCAGGTTGTTGTTAGATGTCGAAACAAGATTAGAAACAAGTTTTCGCTTAGAACGATAACTACGAATGGTAATGTATATAGCGGAAAAATACAAGCTAGATAGACGGGAATCTTTAGCACGGTTTTTAAATGGATTGTGACGGTATGATTGCTAGTCTGAATGAGAAGCAGAAGTCGATATTTATTTTAGTGCTTGTGAGGATTCATGGAAAACATATCGCTTGGGCCCAATATGCAAAGTTTTATCTCGTAAGGCGTACGCAGCAGAGTTTGCCTTAGCAAAAGAAGCCTACTAATGAAGAACAGATTGCACACGCTGGCTCTAGTAAAAATCGATAAGTTCGTTCCTTTCCAACTTTCCGCCTTTCCACGTGTATCATGCGCCTGCGCTGTCCAATATGTCTCGCTATCACGATAGCATTCTAGAGGTATTCCCAAGTACTTCGTTGGGGTCGTCACCCAGGGCACGTTTGCAAAGCGGTCGGGCGTCGATTTTCATGCTCCGTGCCAGAGCCTTAGTGACGTGGCTAAAGTTCACTCTGCTGCCTGAAATTTGGCATCAATCCTCTACACATTCAATAGCCTCGGATACTCCTTCCCGACTAGTTGAAAAAACCGCCACATCATCCGCATATGCCAGCAGCTTGACTTCCGCTGTTTGTAAACCGAAAGCCAGGAATTGTCTCTTTTTTCACGATGTTTAAGCACATCGCCTCTATGTAAATGCAAAACAAAAGAGGACTAAGGGGGCAACCCTGGCGTACCGAACGCTGCACGCTAATGGGGGCCCCCAGACTCTGGTTAACGATCAATCTCGTCGCGCAGTTCCGATACGCCAGGACGACACCCTCGCGAATAACAGAACCAATAATGACATGGTCTAGTATGCAAAGGAAATTTTCATGCGCGACTCAGTCGAACGCTTCTTCAAGTTACAGTTGCAAGATGGCCACGCGGCTATTTGTAATACCACAGCACTCCAGCACGCATCTTTCTGTGTGAATATTAGTCGTAATAGATGGTCCCTTTATCCCGCACGTTTGATACGGTCCAACGATTTCCTGGATTACTGATTGTAATGTTCGCGCTAAAAGCTTCATATAAATTTTGTAATCCACATTTGTGAGTGCGATTGGCCGGTACGCTGTTACTTGTAACTTCTCTGCTTCGTGAGTTTTGGGGATTAAGACAGTGTGTGATCTTGCATAAGACGGCGGCAAATCATTAATTTCGTACGCTTAATTTCGTAAGCGTCAATACTATCACGATTCCGCGCTTAAAAGCTTTGTAAAACACCGCGCTTAACCCATCCGGTCCTGGCGATTTACCAGGGTTTAAATTGTCTATCGCCTTTTCTACCCGTGATTCGTTTATTGGCAGCTCTAACCTATTCTGCTCATCGTTGAGTCGTGGCAGTGTCCCAAGAAACCTATCCTGTTCGTGTCGGCAACATGTAAGGCGAACAACGCCTGATCATACTGAAAAAACGCACGCTTAATACGTTCGTTATCACCCAATAAGACACCTCCCCGTTCTATGTTGTCTATGTGATTTCGCCGAGCGTGGGCTTTTTCAATTCCGAGCGCTCGTTTAGACGGCGTCTCCCCAGCAGCTGCATGTGCCGCTCGCGCCCGCACCAGCGCACCGCGATAACGCTGCTCCTCTACAGCTCCTGTAGCCATCGGCGACTGTGAACGGAGCTGACACTATGAAGGCGGAAGCACGTCTTCTGTGTGAGCACCGACGTGTTTATATTAAGCTGATCATGGATCAGGCGTTCTCAGCCTTCCTCAATTATCCACTAGCCGCGTGCGCGACGAGTTCACGGCTTCGCCGGACCTCCAATAAAGTTCTTTCACTCACTATTTCCTCGTGACCTATACATTCAAGAAATGTGGTTGGCTTTCAGTACTAAAGTATCCATCAGCGAATACATTCCATTTCAAGAAATTCAACAGTCATCTAACGCCTCCTGGTACAACAAGCATCTAAAACGACTACCTAACAAGAAATGAATATTTTTATGTTCCGCCAACAGATCAATGAACGCCGCAGATGATTATCGTATACATATGCTCAAAAGCTTATACCGGCGCTCTAAATACAGCCACGTTTCACTTCTTGAACTCCCTTCTACTATCCTTAATAAATAAGGACGGCACTCTCGGGCGACATTGCAGAATTACAGCCCAATTTCCAGCGAAGTTATTATTTTTTTGCATTTTCATTAACAATTTTAGTTGCCTGAAATTAAGCCCAGTGCTTTAAAGCTTTGCCCGCATATGTGTGACCCGCTTGAAACTTTGCCCGCATATAACGCTCTCGAGCACTTTCTTAATAATTTTTTCGGGGGCTGTTTTTGATATAGACACATTAAATTCAGACAAAAGAGGAAGAAAAACAGAACCATTTTGGTCGGCGTTCTGTTTTTCTTCCTATTATGCCGTTAGTTCCCGACCAGACCTGATTTCGTCAAACTCTTGATCTCAAATTAAGTTGAGATTACATGTTTTTCACACTATTCTCCCCATTTTGGCTAAATTTTATCTTGGTGGCATTGATATCTCTCTAAGGGCAGCGGCCAAGGTTCATCATTCGTATAACGCAATTGTAACACTTCTGATTACTTGCATGTGCAATTTACTGCTGAGACCATAATTTGTCCACACACTTCGAACTTCGGCTAGGCATTACCTATAACAAGCTCCTGTTTTCAGCGAAATTTAAACAAAGTGCATTTCTTAGTTCACCGAAGACACCGAGGAGAGCTACCACAATACTTGTATAATGTATAAAATTGCAAAAAAGTAGACGAGGGTTCAGTCATTCATTACAACGCTTCTTCTTAGTCTATATATGGAAAAGCTTTACCATACACCACACAAGAGATCCCCCTTTTTCTTACCAATTGTAAGTTCGGTGTGACCGAGTTTTTCAGGGATAGTGAGTAACATAAGGTAAAATGGTGGTATACCGTTTTGTAGCAATTGCTTAACAAAAGTGTTAGCGTTATGTTGGATCCAGACACACTTCATTTGAGCGTTTCTCTCCATTTTTGCAAAATATGATATCGGCATTTTCAGTTTTGACAATGCAATGGCTAAAATCTTCCCAGGTCCTAAATCACACTCGTAAGATCTGCAGCACTCGCATTCATTGTAGATTGCGAAGGCAGCGCTTAACCCACACATACAAAACTATGCCTACATGTCGCATATAAACTGTAATTTATTTGTAATAAATATTAACAAGGTATCTTGTCTACTCCACCGAGGGGGCCATTGGAACCTACAACGAACAACGTATAACGCATGAAAATAAAGGAAGGACGACAGTTGAACAATTATTTGCAACGTTCGCAAAAGAAACGTTAAGGTTCTGTTGAATATTACCCTTAAGGAGCCCCCAATTTCTACTAAATATAAACTTATGCAACGTAGTTTTTTGGGACATTTGGAAACAGCTCAGAAAGGCCGTATGACGCTTTCGAACACATGCTTAATTTTTCTTCTTGTGCGAAAGCTGTAAATAACTGACATCTTCCACACTTTTGAAACGCACCAAGAATAAGAAGCTACTCGTTCGATCAACATTTCAGCTTTTTAGCACGTCGAGTTCTTTTGGGATATTGCGCAAGCTTCCTGCGTGGTTCTAATATACGCTTATATTCTAGAAAAAAAGCAAAAGTCATCCCACCGAAGACTTCTGTCGTAAACTTTCTTATAATGGACCTCATAAACTTCGATCAAGCAGGCATGGAAGCTAAAACTTCTAAGGTGAAGCCGTCACCTTCTTGTGGCATTGGCGGTATTAGATCCCTGTTTCTTATAACAACTATAGTGCACAGTTCCACCCCACTTGGCTTTATTTTCGCTAGATCATTTAAAGAGACTACGCTACTCATTGACTGAAAAACTAGTAAGCCGATTCCACTGTTATAAGTTTAGAGACCAGCAAAAATCATTTAATTAGAGGCCCACTTCATTAACCTCGGTACCTTGCCAAATTTGTGAACGTGTCATTTTTGCAACTCGGGAATATCTTGGAAACAAACAGTATTTTTTTTTTTTCAATTGCTCGTAACACGGTATAACAAAACTTTTTAAGCCTATGAATTGCAGCTACTAACTTTGCTAGCCACTTGCATGCGTTCTTGGACTGGGATTTCGCAACGGACTGCATTTCTTTAGATTTCTTCCAAAGCCGTTAACGAGAATGAATGAACGTGTATTAAAATAGACTGGGCACTTCCGGGCCTAAGTATTTTGAAAGCGAAGATTGGGAAAATGGTCTCAGTAGTGCTGACTCCGGCCTAGACCCAATGAATGACGCCTAAAAAAGAAGAAGAAGAAAATAAGGTGAAGTTACCGAGAAAAAAGAAAAAAAAAAAGGAAATAAGAAAAAAATCGCAGTTTCGCCCGAAAGGCGAAGCATGGATTGCGATAGCAAATCAGTGGATAGCTAGCTGTACGAAGTAAGGATAGTAGTTTTAGCAGCCGTATGAACTTGTAAATATTCGCTTAGTCACTAAATTAACAATGATAGAATATGTAAGCGTGACTGAACGAGGACGTTGTCTTTGTGCGTCTGCTTCTTTCTACGTCCTCGTTCAGTCGCGCTTACACGCTCTATCATGGATTCAAACCAACCAGCCCAGCAACGTGTCTGAACAAAATTAACCAGCACTGTGTCACGCGCGCACAGGTAAACATGAACACATTTCACTCGATGAGCGCAGAAACTCGCTGTCAAAATTCTGGAGTGAGGAATCACGGCAGCAGCAAGCGAATTGACCTTCATGCATCTCCCGTTTCAACGCGAACGAAACGTCGAAAGCACAACGCATGCGAAGCTACCGGCACTACGCGCACTCTGCAAACGTCGCAGGTCGCTTTGAAGATGAGGCCCGCGCGGGTGGGCACTTTGGCCACGCCGCAGATCGTTTCCAAGACACATGAGAGCGGCAACACGTCCCTACGGCGTCCGCCAAAGGCGTTTGTCTACTACGGCGTCCGCGATTCGCATGGCCAACGCCGTAGTAGACGCCGCGGTTGTCTCCACTGTGTACGAAGCGGCGGGCGAGGAGGACATCGGGGCACCCCGGTTGCCGCCAGAGAAGAAGGCCCCTCCTCCCTCTCCTGACCCCCCTGCGTCGCACGCGACAGGAGAGTGCACGCATCCGGGCCGCGTTCCTCGCTCGCGCACGGGAGATTGAACCGCGTTCGCCGGCTCAACCTCACACGTTTTCACTTGTACATAGCGCATACGTAGCGCGGCGACGATTTTATCGCCCTTGGACTTTATAATAAACCTCACGGCGACGCCCGTGACAGAAATGCGCCTGGAATGTCCTATAATTGCTATCGCAATAAAAGAATGATCAGAGAGAATACAAATATGATAAGATTTATGAATAGGCATACGGATACATAGGGCCCTCCATAGACAATGCATGGGGAAGCCTATAGTAGGGATGGCCCAACTGAAATTTGTGGGTGGGTCAACTTGAAATATGGGGGTGGCCGACTGAAACTTGAGCATGGTATAACTTAAATTTGGTGGTCAGCCAAGCTAAAATTTTGGGGCGGGCCAACTTAAAATTTGGAGGTGGGCCAACTTCAATTTGGGGCTGGGCCAACTTGAAATTTAGGAGTGGCCAAACTTACATTTCGGGCTGGGCCCACTGGAAATTTAGGGGTGGCCCAACTTACATTTGGGGCTGGGCCAACTTGAAATTTAGGGGTGGCCCAACTTACATTTGGGGTCGCGCCAACTTGAAATTTAGAAGTGGGCAAGCTGAAATTTGGGGGTGTGCTTGTGCATACTTACACAACTCCAGTGCACTTTCTTCATCATTGTTTTCTTCGTCACCCGTTATACTTATCCTAGCAACTCTTTAGTAACGCTTGGTTTGCTTTGTGTGACGTGCATTTGGTTTTAACGCGATAGCGTTAAGGAGCTCGTGTCGCAGAAAAGCCGGTGTCGTCGGCGTCGGTGTCGGCGTCGGCGTCCGCGGCGTTGGCCGTGAGCTATAAATCACGGCAGGCACTTCATAAATAAAAAGCAACTTCCAAGATGGGCTGGGTGGGAATCGAACCAGGGTCTCCGGAGTGTGAGACGGAGACGTTACCACTGAGCCACGAGTTCGATGCTTCAAAGCTGTACAAAAGCGCCTCTAGTGAACGCGGTGTTGCCTTAGAAACTAGCTGTTTCCAAGGCTCAGGCGTGCGTCGCTTGCTCAGGCGCACATTTCGTTGTCGCGCCGAACGCTGCGTTGCTCGACGCTCACCGCGTCCGATACGGGGCGCGTAGTCGCTGCGCCGTAGCCCATTGTCTTACACCCCTTGGCGGGTCGACGGGAACGCTGTCGCGTTCCACTCTTGAAGGCGAAGCTTAAGCGTCCTCCAATTTTTGTGCACGAGTGAACATACGAGTTCTTTTTTTTTTTTGCTGTGGGAGCGTACAAACGGCCTTGTCATCCTTGGTGACAAGTTTGTCATCAAAAATATCTAAACACTACCAAATAGCTTGTGACACTCGACCACCCATGCTGTCCTCAGGTACACTACGCCGATGATTATACTCTTGCCGAATGTATTCCAGCGTCTATGCCTGCCGCAATAAAGATGCGAACGTGTACGGGCGTGCAGAATAAACGCCTCATATTGGCAAGACACAAACATCGTTTCGTAATGACGCCACAATGAGGAGTGACGTCCCGTATGTAGGTCTCGCGGGTCTACTACGCACAACCGAACACAGGGTCTTGATTGCTGCTTTCAGATTCGTTTGAGTCGCGGTCTGCCAAGCGCTCCTTGCCGCGCTCCCGGCGATGCTCATTCGCGCATGCCGCTCGCCTTCACTACACTCGCCGGCACCGAAGTGAGTCAAGCGAGCGCTGTTTGCCTGTCCCCTTTGCTGTGTGGCGCGTGGTTTCCCTCAACGGCTCATCGTATTCGAGCGACGTACCGTGCCGCGGGCTGGCTTGCAAGCCACGGCGATGAGGCATTGCCAACGAGCCGGCCTATAAAACCACACGAACGGAACATTCATGTTTGAAGAGAGCCGACCGGGCGGCCCCCGGGGCTCCATTCGATGGCCAGTGCAGCGCACGAGGTTTGCCTAGCCGCCCGTATACATGATCAAGACGAGGTGGGGTCATCGTATGCGATGGATTTGGCACTGTTTGCTTTCAGAGTTTGTTTCGTGGATTTTGTAGGCGGCTGGTGCGGCTTTGTTTTCGTGACTTTGGATCAATTACGGGCTGTTGAGACAGCACTGATGGTAAAGGCAGCGGCGCGTTCTGCGCGAAAGTGGCGCTGCTGAAACTTTGATGAAAAGCTATCTCCTTATTTATGTACATTCTTTCCGCAAAGAACTTGGCTTTGCACACAAGAAAACTCGAAACACTTCTCCCTAGAACTGTTGTAAAATAATGATAAGTCGCAATTCTCGTTCTGTTGTCTTCGTGTAACTGTATAGTCGCAACTACATGATGAGCAAAACGCTGCAGCGATGAAACTTTACAGATGTAGTTTCTTAAATGGCCAAGTTGTTCAAAACGTTCTACCACTTAAAGTTTATTCACACATGCAGAAATGATACAGATATTTCCTAAAACAATATCTGTACGAGACAGGATGAGCCCGGCCGAAGCAAAATGTTCAAGTTCCAAACAAGTTCTTCTGCCGCTTCGGATCGAGATGCTTCGTGAGGCTTGTCGGAAACAAATCCGAGAGTTAAGAAAAGCAAATATGTAGTTAGTACTGCTGAGAAAGAGAAACAAAGATTCAAGATTATTTTACGCAATAGTATTTCGCGTAAGTGAGGTGAATGAAGTGAATGAGGTGAAGTGAATGAGGTGAAGTGAATGAGGTGAATGAAGTGGCCGCATTTCGATAGGGCCGAAATTTGAAAATACCTGTCATCTAGGTGCACATTAAAGAACCCCAGATGGTCCAAATTTGCTGTGGCCACTGCGGCATGCCTCATAATCACATCGTGGTTATGGCACGTAAAATCCCATAATTTAATTTTATTTATTGATGTAGAAAAATTGCTTTCGGTTCCCTATTGCGGATTCAGGACTTGAGAAGCGTGGGGGATGTGCAGCAAGGCTGGTGTTACATCATGGGTAAGGGCATTAATTAGACGTTTAATGCGAGGCACTCCACCCATTTATCAGCGTATATCCAGAAGTCAACGCAGCTTTGACACCGACCATTGACGAGTCAACAAAAGGCCTCTCTACCTGCACCTGAAAACCTGATCTAATGATGGAACGGGCCATCGTCGAATGCTACCGTAGGAACGGCTTCGACTTCAGATTTCCAGATTGCTACCCGTTTGCGAAATATACAGAGGCGAAAGTAGAACATCGGAGGCGGAGTTCGGTGGGATGGTGCGATAACATGGGCGAGATATTGCGACCAATTCGACAATTGTGACTCCTCGACACAGTAATCAGATTCCCTAGTCTAATCACGTAGGGAAGAAGCGAAGGTATTAGAAGGGAAGACCTTTAGTGCAGTGAGAGGTGCTGACGTGTCCTGACGTGAAGCCAGGCGTTTAAGATGCTCCTGCATGAAGTGGGCTTCCGTATCTGGAGTCAGTGTAAATAATGTAAAATAAACCCTTTTACAGCGAAGCTGTTACGGGCTACTTTCCCCAGGATCGCGTCCGTGTGTTAACACAAACCATCATTATTACCACTGGCTGGAGCGTCGTCGTCTTCTTCCACAGCCGGCTCGTTGGCAACCCTCGGCGCTACCGCGCCAACGCGTTCGTGCCAGCGCTCCCACGTTCGTCGTCGTCATCAACGAACTTATTAATTATTTAATTAAAATTACAAGGACGTAACCAATTCTACAGCGAATCTGCTAAAGGCTAGTTCCTCCAGGATCGTGTCCATGTGTAGACACAAAATTCCCCATACGTGGGTCGATCCCGAAGATAGCGTAATGCCTCGCCGACTCGCGGCGGACTCGCGGCAGTTCGCCAATAAGGGGCCCCCATACACAGCTTCGTTGGTCATCCTACTTCACAGAGTGGAAAGGCACTGAGCTTTTTTTCCCTCCATTCATACTACCAGACGTGCTCGTTGATAGGCTTGGTGGATTCCTGGCCTAAACGCCACCTCGATCCGCAACACTGGAAATCGGGTTTTGGATCCCCTGGGCACGTATTCCCCAGACCCCCTTACGTTCGAGTTATACGGATGAGAAAAATGCTAGCCAACCCTGATCCTGGACACAATATCAGCAAAGTTATACTTCATGAGCAATTCTGTTCCGCGATTTCTCAAGAGCACTTGGTGCCTCCAAAATGCATAGCGCGATGGTGCGTACGAACGCTGAAAAACGTGCCATTCGGCAGCGTGCCTCCTTTATAGCGCTCCTTTCTGAACACGCTCCGCCATCTAGTGTCACTGCCGAGAAGTCCGCGCGAGGCCTCAGAACTGTCCGCTTGCTCAGAACTGTCCGCTTGCTTACTGCACGCTCTGTGGCGCATACACAGTGAGCCGAGATGGCGAGTGGTTCATGCATTCAAAAGCGGCACATATCCTGCGCATTTATTGCGCAGCCAGCCACATTGACAGGTTGCTGTCCTTGAGGAACGCGTGTGAGGTGGTTTTGATTCCGCTCAGCATCGGACACATTTAAAAGACCTGTTTTTTTTTCATTGTAGAGCGGCACGTACCTACTGGCACACACCCAGTGAGTTAAGGTGGCATCAAAGAGGGTGAATGCGACACCAAGGCGAATCCGGTGCACCATGCTCGTGTGGTTTCTTTTGAACTTGTGAGGCATACGAAATCTCATTTCTTGGTCCCATTTGTGTAATCGCTTGTGTCGTCGATCTGGTTGGGTCCAGTGTTCCAACGTAGAGTTGCGGTTTACGCGATGAAGTAGGGCGCTTGTGTCTGTTCGTGAGAACGGAATGCGTACTTCACAAGCATTATCTAAAGCAGTTTTCGCTTCAGCGTCTGCCTGTTCGTTCCCCATCACGTCACAGTGTGATGGTATCCACTGAAAGGTGACATTGTGGCCATTTCTAGTTGCGTGGTCGAGATACTCTGTAATTTCTATAGCCATAGAATAATACGGGCCCCGTCTGAGGACACCGTCAATCGTTTGCAGAGCTGGCTTGCAATCGCAGAATATCGTCCATGCGTGAGGAGGCTCCTCGGAGAGAAATCGAAGTGCCTCCCGGATAGCAACAAATTCTGCGGCAGTTGATGTTGAGCTATGGTCTAGTTTAAACCGCCGAGCGATGATCATATGTGGAATGACGAAGGCTGCAGTGGAGGCATATGGTGTGACAGAGCCATCGGTATACACATGTACAGTATCTCCGTACTCTGTAGAAATGTGCAACAGGGTGAGTTGCCTGAGGCCAATAGATGCAACGAATGACTTTTTAGTAATTCCAGGGACCTGCAGTGTAACGACAGGTTTAGGCAGAACCCACGGGGGTATTCTCGGAATACAGTTG
This sequence comes from Dermacentor variabilis, assembly GCF_050947875.1. Taxonomy (NCBI): domain Eukaryota; kingdom Metazoa; phylum Arthropoda; class Arachnida; order Ixodida; family Ixodidae; genus Dermacentor; species Dermacentor variabilis. Next base: position 1,110,818 of record NC_134572.1, read on the forward strand.
GGAGAAAATCTTGACGGCAAAACACTCTGATGCCACGATATAGTCCTTGAAAAGCTGGAACCTGGGTGGGTGGTAGGGAGCGATGACAGAGGATGGTGCCTGTGTCGGGTCAACACGCGAAGGTACATTCGAAGAAGCTCTCAGAGCAAGTACACCCGAATAGGACAAGCACGACCTTCCGCTATTGTTCCATTGGTTGACGTGCATCGTGGGAGGCCTAAACATGTGCGCAATGCTTCAGCTTGAATGCTCTCCAGCGCGCGCACACAACTAAGTCCCATGCTTGAGTGCGCCGGCATGCTGTACCGTATATACCCTACGAATAGTGCTTGGTACAATTGGAGTAATGACGACTCCGAGGGGCCGCATCTTGTTCCTGCCACGACGCGAAGGACGTGAACAAAACTCTTCAGCTTTGACTTCAGTGCGGCGACGTGTCTTGACCAAGATAATCCCCGGTCTATGCCAAGGAATCTGTGGTGTGTAACCGTAGGTATCGCTACGCCGTTAACAATTATCGGATACCTGGTCATTCGTTTTCGCGCGAATGTAATCACGGAACATTTTTCTGTTGAGAGTCGGAGGCTTTGACGCCGAAGATACTTAGCTGTGATTGTCACTGCACGTTGAAGCCTAGCACGCATTTGGGGACGGGTGGCTCCAGATGCCCATATGCATATGTCGTCGGCATATGTGCTAATCTTCACCGTGCTAGGAAGTTCGGATACAAGGCCAATCAATGCAACATTGAAAAGAGTTGGACTGAGAACTCCCCCTTGTGGAACACCTGGATGTATATGGTACTGTCCGGTGTCGCCATCACTTGTCGACATATACACCGTGCGGCCACTGAGGTAGCTAACAATCCATGCATATAGTCGGCCACCGATGTCTAAATCTTCTAGTGCATCAAGGATTGCATAATGGAGTACATTATGCACCCTTAGTATCCAGAAAGACAGCTCCAACTAACCGACGTCGACTTCTTTCCTGTTCAACAGTGGAGACCAAGTCGATAACTCCGTCAATCGAAGAACGGCCTCTTCTAAATCCGTGCATAAAATCAGGAAAGCAATTATTTCTCTCTAGAAACCATTCCAGTCTTGACAAGACCATTTTTTCCATTAGTTTGCCGACGCAACTGGCTAAGGCGATCGGTCTGTAGGAGGGAAGCTCGTTAGGGCACTTTCCCGGTTTAAGCAGCGCTGCAACGCGACTGCATTTCCAACAATCTGGAACATTTCCTGTCTCCCACGTCGTATTATAAAAAGATAGGAGAAGACGTCTTGATTCGGTGCCAAGATGGCATAGTGCAGCGTACGTGATTCCATCTGGTCCTGGTGCCGATGAGCGTCGAGAAACTGAAAGCGCAGCGTCAAGCTCTTGCATCCTAAATGGTACTTCGAGTCGCTCATCAGGTGACGGGGGTCCGATGGTGACAAGGGATGAAGTCACTCCATTAGATGCGTCCACAATCAGTTTACAGTAGTCCTCTGCTACCTCCAATTCGGTCCGGCGTTGATGTAGAGCCACCGCACGGAATGGGTGTCTTTGCTGTGGAGTTGCCTGGAGACTTCGTATGACCCGCCAGATCTTAGATAGAGGCTGTCTTGGGTCTAGGGATCCACAGAAAGCCCTCCAACGCTGTCTGTTAAGCTTCTCCAGATGTCGAAGAACATGTCGTTGAGCTCGGCGACTGCTCGAAAGATCTGACGGTGACGTTGTTCTTCTGTATCGCCGTTCCGCGCGGCGATAGATCGCACGAAGGGCCTCATATTGTATGTCGACCGATGATCTGTGCCTCGGTATGCTGACTTCTCTAGTTTTGTCCCGCAGGGTAGAGGCAATGATGTCCTCTATTTCGGATGGAGATGTCATACTCTGACAGGCGGTGTCGACAGAGGTCTTAAATGCAATCCACTCTGTTTGACGAATGCAACGTGAGGCTGAACGGCGAAACCAGCTAAAGTGAACGTAAGTGGGGAGGTGGTCACTACCATGAGTCTCTAGATCCGTCGACCAGGATGCTGAAGACAGAAGGCTCCTTGATACAAACGTTAGGTCAAGACAACTGCTCTAGGACGTGCCACGAATAAATGTATGAGACCCGTCATTGAGCACATTTAGTCCCCGACTACACAAAAGGCGGCCAAATATTTGCCACGAGAATTCATCGAAGTGCTACCCCACAGGGGATGGTGCGCGCTAAAGTCACCAATCACAACATGAGGACCTTGCGATGCTTGCAGCAGAGACATCAGGTGGGAGCAACCGATCCTCGCTCTTGGGTGGATATATCCTCCAATCACTGTAACCGTGCGACATCTGTGTTTTATGGTGAGGCATACGTAAGCATTAGTAGCATGCGATGGGACGTCATGTCTGAAATACACCAGGTCGTGACGTATACAAACTAATACTTTGCTCGAGGTTTGGTCGTTACGAGACCGCATCTGGACATAACCAGAAATACGGAAAGAAGAATCCATATTAGGTTCACAGATAACAATAACTGGAAATTGGTATTTAAATACCCGCTGTCGGAAATCCGACAAACGACCACACAGACCTCGAGCATTCCATTGCATAACCAGCGATTGACGCATCCGTTCTTCAAACACTATCGCCATACTTGCTTAGTGAAGAACCACTAGCAGTGGTTCCAAGACTTCAAGTAGCTGCACAGCGGCCTTGGCAGCCGGGGTATTAAGGCCGGAAAGAATCCTGCGCATGGAGCCCATCAAATTTTTCACCATACTCGTGACGTCAATGTCATCCATCTTTTCATTTTCTTCAGTGCGTGTAGGAGCGGTGCATAAGGGCGTTCCCCCAGGCCTTGATGGTAACGAGCGCCACTGAGTCTCCGATGTGTCTGGTGCCGATGATGGGTCGCCTTGTACTTTCGCGGCATACAAAGGCTTTGAGGCACGTGCTTCTTCATTCCTGAGACGAGGAGGGGGTGGATGTTGCACTTGAGCTGTCGTCCCTCCAACGCGAGGAGGGTTGCGATCCCGTTGATGTCGGTGTCGTGAACGACGTCTGCAGTGGCGGATAGCCCTTGCCGCTTCCCTGTGCGTGGAACGATCTCTACCCATCTTCTTCAGAATACCCATTTCCTTCCTGATCTTTGGGCACTCTTTTGACGTTGCGTCGTGAGCACCAGAACAATTTGGACATTTCGCAGCAACGTTGCAATTGCTGTCTCCGTGAGGTCCACCACATCGTTTGCATGTTATTGCACCCTTGCAAACTGCACTGACATGCCCAAGTTTCATACACCTGTGACATTGTAAAAGCCTCGGCACGTAAGGACGTACCGGATGCCTCACATATCCAACCTTGACGTGTGTTGGCAAAGTTTCAGATTGGAACACTAATTTCACACATCGGGAACGTCCAAAACGGTGAAAGCTGAGCACAGGAGCCGAGGATGATAGTAGTTTCGCCATGTCAGTGTCTGTAATATCAATGTCCACATCGTAGATGACGCCTGTCGTCGCTTCCTTGCCGTATGTGGGGAATGCGCGAACAGGGATGCTTCCCAACTGAGTGATGTTTTTCAGTGACTCCAGTATTGTCGGTGTATTGAATTCCACCGAGAGGATGTTCTTTCGAGCGTTTATACGTATTTCTTCTACTTGACCATGGGCAGCTCGTTCAAAATATTCCGACAGGCTCTGCCTGTTCAGTGAGTTGAAGTTATCTGTTGTCGTTGTTGGTACATATACAATAGTGTATGATTGCTTGCCACTTGCCTTTTTCGTCGCCTGGCGACTGGTCGGTGATGTTCTTCGTATCTTTCTCTTCAGACGTCGGCTTGACACCACGGTAAAATCGCTGTCCGAGCCCATCTCATAAGTAGAGGAGCCATCAGATGACTCAATTGGGACCATGCTGAGGTCGAAGCGGTCACTCACGTCACCGGCATAATGAACTGGCCGTTCAGGACCAAACTGCTGGGCGGGGTTTGGGTCCCCCATTGTAGAGGACGACGTCCCCCAGTTTTCTTGTCACTGATTGCAGAGATCACAGAAAATAAAATAGAAAATGCAGAAAGCTCGAAGCTGAAGCTGCTCGCTACGATCACTTCTTCTTCTTCCAACCTCTCTGTTTCTCTCTCTGTTTCGTACGTGAACTGAATGGCATGGCGTACACGGTTCAGTGCAGCGTGGAACGCAACCAGGTTCGCCTTTTCCAAAATTACAAAAGTGTCATCCACGTACCTACGATACATTTTTACCCAAAAGCGCAGCGAGTTCAGTTCTGCATAGTAGCCCCTTGACAGCTGTATTGATCTGTGACTCCCCGAAATAATCACTGCATAAATTGCACCGCTTACCTTTCTACTAATGCGCAAGTCCAGAGGGAGGCTAGATAGAACGGTAGAGAGGAGGGGGAGATGAGGCAGAGAGAAAGGCAGAGATGAGGCAGAGAGGTAGAACGGACGCAGTCACGAAACGAATGAATAACAGCCCTACCAAGGCAGAGCTGCATTCAAGAGCACCGTACGGTCTACGCGACACTACGGAAGCGGTCACACGTCATATCAACACTTCTCTGCCCGCCGCAATAAGTTTGCGGGCTATGGCATTGCTCGAGGTCGCGCGTTTGATCCCCGCCACGGCAACCGCATATTGACAGGGACGAAAGAAAAACACGTTTCCTGCGCTTAGATTTGGGGACACGTTGTAGAAAAGCAGGATGCCAAAATTAATCCGGGGTTCACCACTGCGGCGTGCCTCATAACTCGATTATGGTTTTGGCACGTACAGGCCCAGAATTCAATTAAAGTTTAATACTGCTGCCACGATGCGATGTGCCATGTGAGGCATTGAATATTCTCAACCCTCTCGGAGGTTATGAAGTCTCGCGGACAACAACGCTGCAAGCAAACACTGTGTGCTACGTAGACAAACAGCAGTGCTCCACGCAAGGCAACGTTTAACATCAACTCACCACTCCCGTGTTGGACAAAACGTTGAACAAGTAGCCGTCAACATCACCGTTAATTACTGTCAATCAAAGCAAACAGCCCAGGAAGCTTCACTTACATCGATTCCCCTAATGCGTGGGATCAGCATAATTTTTCAATCATGAATTCACCCGGCTTTTGCGACATTTTCTTGCATTTCCAAAGATGGCAAGTTTGTAAATGCCCAAGCAGTATAATGCAGCCTGCAAGTGAGCTCCTAATGGGGCGGCGGCAGCAGAAAGTACGGTTGAAAAGGGTTCCTACCATCGCAGTCGCGGTGAACGTTGATTATACAAAACATCTAGATTGCGTAGGCAGGTGCACAGCCTCAATAATTCACTTTTATCTGTTTGGCTCACCACATTAAGGCCAGCGATGTACACAACCAAGTAGACACAGAGGTTTTATCATATCTAAATGCAGAAAAGCGCTTTCTTTATCACTGCAAAGCCACTCGTCTTGCCATTGAAGCAGCAACGCCATTTCGAACGCGAAAAAAAAAGGAAATACGAGGACGTGACAGGAGTGTAAAATGGAGGGCAGGCTAACAAAAAAGGGGAGCACTGACAGGTTTTGTTTTCTTTCTTCTTCCAACCCGCTTTATTCGCGCTTCCGACGTCCTGCGCCAAAAGCGCGAAAGGAGAACCAGTGACCGCGGTGATCTACGTTGCCCCGAAGGTAGCATTAGAACGCTCCGCGCGACTTGAAACTCGGGTCACAGCGACACGCTGTGGCCGCTGATAACAGGATATCGGCAAAGAAATCAGAACAAAATCCGTGACGGCGCAACAAAGAGGCGCGGGCACAACGTGAAAAAAGCCGAACATCACTGAAAACTCAAGAGTTCCGGCGGACAAGAGTAGCGTGCCATCTGAAAGTAGACGCATTACGGGTGGGAAGGGAGGTCGTACACATGGCAGACACGCTGCGAATGGCTGCAACGTTACTGTAGCCGTCGCTGAAAGCTGGATTTCCTTTATTTTGGCCATTTTTGTGATCTGCTGTGGCTACGCGTTTGTAGTAAAAATCTCGGTCCTGGGTGCGCTGCGCGAACACGGGAAAGAATTCGTGCATCCACAGAAAGAGTGCGCCCAGTGGTTCTCAAGATAAAAGGTTTTCACAAAGGGGGCAGAATGACCTGTACGTGGTCATCTTGTGACACGATCTGAGACGGCACGGAGTGAGACGGGAACAATGAAAATATAGCGGGCAGAGTTGACTGCTGCCTTTGCTATTTCATGAAAATCTTTTCAATAGATAGGAATGTATGTGGATACACTTTTTCGCATTTCTCCTTGCTTTGCTCGTCAGGGCGGCTTCACTGTACAATTGGACTTCCTTCTCGAACCAACTGTGATCGCTTATTTCATACTGCTGGCTACGTGATTTCAACCTCGACTCTGACTTGACCTCTGGAAGAGAATGCCGACGAGCGTATATATCACAAGTTTGCCATCGCTTCTAAAGACTTTATTCTCTTACACACCTTCTCCTCTCACCAAGACGCGAAGCACGGTAGTTTATGTGTATCATCACTGACTGATAACAGGCTCGGCAAACATTCATTAGATGAACGTGACCATCGTCATTAGGATGGCTGCCTTACACAAAGTCTGCTTTTTGTCAGCTATCAAGAGAGCGGTGGCTATCACTGCAATTATCAAAATAAAAACCAGCTGAGTTCGCTAGCTCGCCTCGCTGCAATGCTCTACAGAAGGGGTGCGTGGCAGTAGGCAATGGTGAGTTATCGTGTAAGGCCATGATACAACCTCTCAAGTTTATGAGCACTTCCCGAATTCCTACAGAGACTTTTTTCAGAATTCACAGAGAAGTTAAGTCTCCTATAATGACTGCAAATGACAACGCGTTCAGCAACGATTAAGCAACGACCAGAACAGAAAGTTATTTTAAAGCAATGTAAAACACATGTAGTTCTAATTATACCCGACTGCAACTTTCTGTGGCAACGCAGCCAAAGCAACGCCAAAGCTAGGCAACTGAAGTGCGCTTTTCTTATAACACGCCTGTATGTATTCCACGAATTTAAACGTCTAGACTACGTACCGTCATACAAAATGTACCGATATTAGTTTATATTGTTCTTCAATATTTATTTCTTCAACATAAATTTTAAAGATGGCTGAGCTTAGAATTTTCGTTTCCCGTAGTTTCTGTTTTTCTGCAAGGTAAAGTTGTTGGCCAGTTGGATAGAATTGTGAATAAACCGCTACAGGCACAGTACGGAGGGAGGCACAGGGCGGTTTGCTGCCTTTCCTGTGTCCGCGTCTGGTTTTACTGCTCCTGTAAACAAAGCTGGTGTTACTGTGTTGAAGCAAATATAAGCGAGTGTTCGTAAGTTGGTCTGAAATCATCTATCAGCAGCAAATGAAGACAGCGGTGTGTTGTGGAATATTTCGTTGGGTACATACGATGAGTAAAGGAGCTGGTTCGTGTGCAGCTGATGATCCCACCGTGCAAACTATCATAAGCGACTCCAAAAGGGCAATCGTCAACTATTTGAGAGGCAGCATAGGCGTCTGTGCAGCGAGAGTGCTACGGGACTTTAAAAATGAAAATACTGTTGAACTCGTATGGGTCTCTGCCCATTTGGCGAATCAAGGGAATGAGGAGGCGCACTGGGTAGCCCGAGGTCTAATTAACCGGGAGGTGTGCCCCTCAGACTCGGATCCCATGGATGAGGCACCGACGACATAACACGAGATAACAAACTACTACACCATTTCACCATTTCACGAACACAACTTGGATCTTGTGTCTATAGTTTGGGAAATATTAAACTTCTTATGGGCGTTTTACTGTCCAGAAAAAACTACGTATGAAATTGAAAGATTATAATTTTCAGTCTTTCGTTCTTGTTTGTTATCAAAGTTTCATAAATTTGACTTGCGAGAGGTTGCTTCATTACGTTTCTTGTAGAGCATATTTTTTTGTTAGCATGGCACAAAACTATTGCTACTTAGTAGCGTTGGTCTCTTCAGCAGCACTATGGACACAAATGACTTCTACCATTTGGTCAGAAAATTGCCATGCAGAATACACTGAAGTGAAGTGCATAATCATATTTATGTATTGCTTTCTGTGCAGGTACAGCATCATACTTCTGGCGATGGTGGATCATATGTACCGATTTCGGTACATAAATATTGGAGCTCCAGGCAGATGCCACGACGCCAACGTGTATGCAAGGTCGAGATTGTCTACGTTGGTTGAGGGCGCATACTCCTCATTGCCCGTAGCTGTGATTGAAGATGTTGAGGTGAAACCAATTATTCTGTGTGACCAGGCATTTCCACTTAGTACTAACCTCCTGAAGCCATTCTCAAATGCCTTGCCCGACACATACGAAGCTGCTTTCAACTATAACCTGTCAAAGACGAGGCGCATTGTTGAAAATGCATTTGGAAGGCTGAAAGCTCGCTTTAGGTTTATTATGAAGAGAATGGAGTGCACCTTGCCCAATGCAACCCTATTGAAAATTTGCCCGATGCTGGGCATAGTGGAATCCATCATCCATCATCATGGTGGATTATGGTAGTGGGTGGCATGCTGGGTGACGGGTGGCATGGTGGGTGCTGGGTGACATGGTGGGTGACGGGTGGCACGGTGGGTGCTGGGCGGCATGGTGGTTGCTGGGCACGGCGGGTGCTGGGCAGCATGGTGGTTGCTGGGCACAGTGGGTGCTGGGCCGCACGGTGGGTGACGGGTGGCACGGTGGGCACTGGGTTGGATATCATCGTGGGCGCAGCACGTCAAAGGCAAGTTGTGTGATGAATTGAAGGAGCAGCCATTGCCATTCGGAAGCTCATGACGGGTTATCTTTATGTGATGTTGAGTCTTGTGAAGTGTACAGTCTGTATATACATGTTGCCAAGATGCGGCTATTTTCATGCCATAACAAATCAATATGTAAAGCACCATACTACGTAGCATATCATCACACTTTATTGAAAAAGCATCACTGGACTTGTACTGTATTTACTTTTCCACTCGCTTGCTCTGGCGTCCTGCTTGTGTAAAAGAGAGCTCCAAAGGTGCTTTCGCAGGGAAGCAAGGTGGTTCTCCGGATGTGGTGCAGGTGGCATCATTGGATGGTCACTTATGTATTTCGCCAGGCAGTCTAAAAGGAGAGTGCAATAAATATATAAGTAAATTGTTTTTCCAATGATTTCTAGCAATAAGTGAATGAAGGAAATCTGCTCTTATCACTTCAAAAAAAGTTTCAGATAACAAAATGCAGCAAATGTTACACACAAACATGCTACCCAATGCGCAAAGCCAGATCAGGTTTATTTGCAGTCAGAATACATACACATGCATCACATTGTTTTGCAGATTCACATGGGATTTTTGTATGTTTTTTGCCAAAGCCACGCCTCTTCTCATCTGGAGGTTGGCTTAACTGCAAAATTTAGACACATGGGAGCTGTACTCAAAGCCTTATGGGGTGGATATTTGGCTTCTGATTTTGCATAATTTGTCTGCTCTTCAACCACCCAAATACCTGTCAAATTCAGAGAGCCACAATTTGGCTACACTGTCTCTAACGCATGCAGGGGAGCTGCAAGGTGCAAGCTGTCTGATTTGTCCATTCTGTCATTTGTTAGCTTTACTTGTTGCTCGTGCAGTTGGTGAGGAAGTCGTAACTTTAGCATTTGCCATATAGGCATAAAAGATTTCATGTAAAAGCTGTATAATGGCTGGCTTGCAAGCTTTATTTAGCTGCAAATGATGGCAACTAATGTTTTAAAGTGAAGCTTTTTTTGCCTCTTCTCCCAACATTACGGGCGCTGCAGCTGCTATGGTCTTGTCATGCGTGCCGTTGGATTTCTTGCAACATTACTAGATGGCGCTCACCTCTGCACATCCTGACTGGCGCTGCTGCCCCAGCATTTCACCGTTAGTGTGTATTGCGCGTGCTGTGCTGGTTTTAATTTCTATGCGAGAAAAATGCAGCTGCTGGGCTGTGATAGTGTAAACATTAGAATCGTCCTTTGTCTGAAGAGAGCGCTTTGAGCTGGAATCTCAACAGTGTGTTGGCCATGTATGTAGAAGGAGCCCATTAACACGCGCCAGCAAGGCGTGCACTCGACGTCGAGGACACCCAGACTTGAAAGAAGTGTCACACAGAACAGGAGCGTCTTCGCTACGCAGCGAAATGTAGTGCAGACCGCGAATTTATGTATACATTGTATACATACAATTACAATAGCTAATTGAAGTATGCACAGCCTCATAATTCAATTAAAGTTTAATATTTCTGCCATGATGCGGTGCGCCATGTGAGGCAATGACAACGCTCCATTCCTTCTCAGAGATTATGAACAATGACTCGCAACAACGCCTCAAGCAAACACATCTCCCTGTGTGTTCTGTGGGCTATGCAGACAAACAGAAGTGGTGCATGCAAGGTAATGCTTAACATCAACTCGCCACTTTCGTATTGGACTAAACACTGAAAAAATTACAAACTTGCCACTAACATCACCGTTAATTATTGTCAATCAAAGCAAACAATGTGTGCTTCGTGTACATCGATTCTCACAGTGCATGGCATCTGCCATTTTTTTTCTACTTTTCAATCTCCATATTGCTACTTTGCTAAGGTAACCTACATCTTCAATGTAAAAAAAGCCCAAAGAAGCATCTTAACGTAATACAGAGCAATCTTTCATGCTCGTCTGTTTAAAAAAAACATATTTATGTAGGAAATGAAATCTTCGGCTGAGTGTTGATGCGACTACAAGAGTACCTGGTACTTTGATCCATAAAACAATTGAATCTTGGCAGAAGAATGCCAGTTACAGCCACACTATACAGTCCTTTCTAATCCAGGCTGGCGGAAAGCACTGGAATTCCGCATGATGCCCAGCACCTTGCTTTTCTTGGCACCGACAAGAGGCATGAAAATTTTAGGATGCTTTGCGTAGAACAAGATCAGCTATGCAGATCAGAGCGTACATGCGACTAATGTTCGAGGTGCTTTCTTTGTGTAGCAGTTCTTTCCTCATTCTTATGCTTAAATAAAATGAGATCACTGAAAGTATGCCGAAAGTGCTGATAGGCCATGTCTTACAAGCTTCAATAATCAGAACATCTAAAATCAAGAAAGCGGCTGACAGATGGAATAGCACACAGTGGTATGAAGGTTATAAACATGGATGAGGTGCCTCAGAAAGGCTGACCAACTTTTGAGCTATCTTCGTCAAAAGTGGCCTGGTCAGCCTTGCCATGTTAGTTTTAAAGGACTAGTAGGGTGACATCACGTGCAGTTGTTGTCAGTGGCAGCTGGTTGTAAAGGGAGAGACTTTAAAGAGAATGAGCGCTGTCGTCTGACGTCTGTAAGCATGGTTCCTAAGACGAGGGCACAAGACCGTGAGAATAGGAAGGCGGCGAGAAAAGAAACAAAAGAAAAGGAGAAAAAAAGAGATGCCAAGAGGCAAAAAAAGAAAGACAAGAAAAAGAAGGGCATGGGAGCGTGTTAAGGAAGTGAGGGGTTAGGGAGCTTTCAGGAGTGTCATTGGCGGCATCTTTCTGCCGTTTTAGAAGAACTGGTCAGGCGGTCAGTGTGCGAGTAACAAAAAAGACCCCAAAAGATATCAGTTGAAAGAATGACTTGAGTAGCGTAGCAGAAACGCGTCGGGTAATGTTGAAGAAATTAAGATGGCGACAAGGAGTCTGGGATGCAATGTATGTGGTAGCTGGCAGGCAGAGGCATGGTGTTTTAGGGATGTCAGCCTCAGTAGCTCAACGCAGGTGTCGTCACAGTGGTATATAGAGCTGGTGATACCCTGTGTGACTGATGCGCAGAAAAACGTATCCTGGCATCTGGGATTTTGGATTGTGGTGGTGAGGGTGTTCAAAAAATATGATAGAAAACAGACAAAAGGGGGGAACTGAAAGTGGAATAACAAATAGGAGGGTTACATGAGCAAAAGCGGGCGGAGGCAGGTGTACATGGGAAAAGGGGTCATACAGTTGATATAAACATTAAAACACGAAAGAATATATTAAATTGAGTAGTAAGCAGGTAAAAATTAGAAACGGTGGAATAGGTGAGGTTAAGAATTAAGTTTAGCTGGTGGCACAATGTGTTTTGCGCCTTGGTTGATGACATGAGGCTTTCCGATTTAAGTTACAGCTTTAAAGTTTTTAAAGATTCTAAGTTGCTGTGTTAAATTGATTCCCATTGGATGTAGGCATTTAAACTTGTTTATGAGGTATGATTCCAGATATTTCCTCTAGCGAGGTGAGCGGAAATTTGTAGTCTATAGAGCCTTGCTTTGTCACATATGACATGTTCATTGAAGTGGCTGGCTACTCCTTTAGGTAAATTGTTTTGTATCTGCGCGGTGACCGTTCAGTCTTTTATGATTTTTTGTCCTGTCTCACCTATGTATTATTTGCTACAAGTGGCACATTCTAGACAGTAGACTACATTGCTTGATGTGCAGATGAAACTCGAAGTTACGTTGTTTGAGTAATTTGATGCTATACTTATTACTGTAGTAGTAGATTAAATATGTTTGCATGTAGAGCACCCGGGTGGCCACAGGGACTGGTTCCTAACTTCGTTGTTGTTTTTAGTTTGGCACATACAAGAATATCCTTAATATTATAGTGTTGCATCTCAAGACTACTCTGGGCAGAGCGGGAAAAATCTTGTTTCTGGTTGCTGGTGAGAATTGGGTAGTATTTATTGAGGATGTTGTTCATGTTTGGGAGTGTGAGAATTTAGTAGTAAGAAGAGGCGCTGTTCTTGTGATCCTAGGGTGGGGCTTGAGCACGTCGGCTCAGTCAAGTTTGGTTGCATCGGTGCAGGCTTTCTGAAGGGCACTCTTTGGGTGGTTCCCGTTTGATAGGGTTTCTTTAGGGTGATCAAGTCTATCTATGTAGTCTTGGTTTTCAACACACATGTGACGTAGCCATGTGCTTGGCCTTTAAAGATGCCTTCTTTGCAATGTGGCTTGATGGTGGCTTGTATATTCTAGGTACTGTTGTTTGTCAAAAGGTTTCCATACAGCATTGTCATTAGTGTCCCAGTGTCAATGTATATTGTTTAGTCCAGAAAGTTTATGCGCTCCACTGAAGATTTTGATGCGAATTTTATTGTTGGCTGAAAAGAATTTAGAAATCCTACATATTTATCTAGGCTGTCTTGACCATGTCACCATATTATGAATATGTCGTCTATGTATCGTAGGTATGTGTGGGGCCTGTCAGTGCAGCGCAATAGGAAGTCTGTAGAATCCCCATAAATATGTTCGCATAAATATGTTTTCCCATGTACATCTGCTTCCGCCCGCTTTTGCTCATGCCACCCTCTTATTTGTTATTCCAATTTCAGTTCACCCCCATATTTGTCTGTTCTTTATTCTATTTTTTCGAAACACCCTCACCAACATATTCCAAAATCCCAGGCGCCAGGATACCTTCTTCGGTGCTTCAGCCACACAGGGTATCGCCACTTCTGCATACCGCTGTGACGACACCTACGTTGAGCTACTGGGACTAACGTCCCTAGAAAGACCGTGCCGCTGCCTTCCAGCTACCCTATGCACTGCATTCCAGACTCCTTGCTGCCATCTTAACTCCTTCTAAATTATCCGACGCATTGCTGCTATGCTACTCAAGTCATTCTTTCAACAAATGTCTTTTCGGGTTGTTTTTGTTACTCGAGCACTGACCACCTCACCGGCTCCTTTAAAGCCACAAGAACATGCTGCCAAAGACACCCCTGAATGCTCCCTAACCTCTTGCTTCCCTAACACCTTCCTATGCCCTTCTTTTTCTTTTCTTGTTCTTTCTTTCCCTCTTGGTCTCTTTTTTTCTCCTTTTCTCCCCGCCTTCCCACTCCCACTATTGTTCCTACGTCTTAGGAATCATGCTTACAGACATCAGGTGACCGCGCTCATTCTCCTTCAAGTCTCTCCCTTTACAACCAGCCACTCCCGACAACTGCATGTGACGTCACTCTACTAACACTTTAAAACCAACATGCCGAGGATGACGAGGCAGCCTTTGAGAAGATAGGTCCTCCTAACGAAACGTTGGCCACCCTTTCCGAGGCACTTTATCCCTGTTTATAACTTTTACATCCCAATAATCAGAATAGTGTTTTGAAATTGCATGGCTGTGAATGCTGCAGATTGTAAAGCAGCACATCAGTTGACCACAGTCAACACTTTGGACGGCAGTAGTTTAAAAAGCTTCTTTTAGACCATACAATTTGCCAAGCTGTGTCGGAACCCAATTTTCTTGAGAAGCATTATTTCAAAAAAGTGAAATGAAAGCTGCAGCGTGAAAAGCTACAATAACGCATGCCAAGTCTACATTAGAAATTTCAAAGACAATGAGGTGCTTAAATGTTCACTTCTGTTAAGACAATGAGCAGCAGGTGAATGCAAGCTATCAAGGTCCTGTCAAAATTAACCGCTCGTGTAGCCACCCGACTTTCTTGATTGTTTTTAATTGAAACTGATTATGGGGGAAACTTTGTGGGCGTTTTTCGCCGGAAACCCATATCCCGAAATTATCTTGTGCTGTTTTTCATACCCACAGAGACATTTAAATTGTGTGTCGAGACACAGTGCATATACAGCAGAAGAAAAAGGTATAATATATAGGCACTTGCCTCATTCTTGCTTTGGCATTTCTTGTCGCTCTGTATACATCATGTAATGCTAACTCATTCAGATAACTTGTAGATATGCAGTTATGTTTCTCAAATGAGGTGACTGTTGACTTACTCTTCAAAGCAGCCACTTTCTCCGGTATTGCCGGAAGCTTCCAAGATGCGCGGCACATTGTCCGGCAGGCCTGTCCAGTCAGGCTGCTTTCACCTGCTTGCACTGGTGTCCACAGGTGCCATGCCACCTCTAATGGGCACTTTCCGTCGGAAGCAGACTTGAATATGTAATGCCACTTGTTGAGTGGCATCACAAATCCCACACCAATCTGTACCTGCAACAGATATGAAGTGTTTTTTTCCTGAGCAGTATTCTTAACACTAAAACGCACTTGTATAAAACAATATGATATAGGTTAATTAGATCCGTCAATTTCTGATGCAACTCTATAATTTCCTATTTCTGCCCCTCGAACAAGTTTAAAGAAAACTGGGGTTAAACCCAACCTCACCAAGAAATTCATTTTTGTGTAAAGGATTAAACTAATAAAATTTTCCCATTTTAAGGGCAGCAAACACTCATATTTCGTACAGTCTAACCTTGCAATAATGAAATTAACAGAGAAAGCGAAACAATTGATTCAAATAGGCGCACCGCCATGCAGAGAACAGTGCAAGAACGAGTGACGTCAAGGCCTCCACGATTGCAGTGTCACACGGAGAACAGTGCAGCACGTTACCTAGAGACCTACGCGCGCCAGTCTCCAAAATCCACCACCATCACACACTACATGGCCTTGTTCTAAAGAACATTGGAGACATGCCTTGAAAGTAAGATTACCCTTGCATGGTTGAAAACAAGTGAATTCCCTTGTGGGCTCTGAAAACCACTCGCACCACTCACTCATCTCAGCAGTTATATTTTCGTCATGACTAAACTGCAGCGACGAATGCGCCAAGTTCCGTCACAACTTCAAACTTCAGAACTCAGTGTGCACGCTCCTTTTACTGCGACCAGGTTTAAAATGTTTGTTGTAACAGTACAGCGCTAGTACAGCGGCAGCGGAATTCTCTTTAGGGACAATTGCACCTTCTACATCTTTTTGTAGGTTTTTGCGCAATATGTGCGTTGCTGTTTTTTGTCATTAAGCCCTTCAGTTGATGTCTAGCACCCGTTCAGACTGTGTCTCTTTGTGTGTGTGTGTGCCCTTGCACTTGTCATGATGTCCAAGTTCAGCTACCACCAACTAGAACTAACTTTTGCATTAATCAGAAGTACATATTAGCACGCTTTATAAAAAGCCAAAGGATTAGCACTATGCTGACCGGAAATGAGAAATGGTAAAAATATTCTGGCTGAAAACAACATTTCATGTTTATCAACACTGACGGGCAAGTAATTAAGAAAGTTGGTGTACGTTAATGTTTACCTTTTGAGTGATACAAGGGACAGAAAGAAGACAACAAGACACAAAAGCTACCAATTCAACATTAATTTTGGTGCAAAAATTTAAGATAATATTTATACTGCGTGTGCCCTTGCACTGCACAAGCGATCTTTTAAGACAAAGGGCACAAGTTGCAATACAAATGTACAAAATCATGATAAACAGTACTTGCATAAAAATAGAACAAATAAGCACGGAGTGATCACTATTCCGTGTCATTTAGAGAGTATTCCTCTTTGTAATGCAATCATAATGAGCACTGGCTGACAGATGTCCCTCTTTTTTAAATGGTATGCCTCAGTGATATTGTTGATCAATCGGTTGCCTTAAGTAAACAAAAGAGATGAACAATCTAAATCTGGCGTACATCACCAGTTGTGTCAATGCATTGTCAAGTGGGACGAGCATGCTTGTCCCTTGAGTGAATAATGGTGCTCTCCTGGGCACATGCTTATACAGCGGCCAGTCTGCCCCATGTACAAGACCGTCTATTCTTAGTACGAAGATGGTGCAGAGTGGCCGAACTCCGCGGATTGCCAGCGCGCATTGCATGGCTGTGCAACGGAGCTAAGCGGCGCAGGCGCACAGGGGCTTAGAGGTGGGACTTCATGTCATGTGTCATCCGCTAAAGCATGGCGTGCTCCCGCACTTCAGCAGATGACACGAAGCTCCACATCCCCCCTGCGCCATGCACGCTGGCACTCCGCGGGGCGTGGTCACGCTGAGTCGTGTTCGTGCCAAGAGTTGACGACCCTGTGAATTTGACCAAACATACACATGAACAGAGGCATAGAATACACTACTAATGACGGACACAAGACATATTTAGTGGTAATTTATACAAATCTCCTTTCCCTGGACGCCTTTCTCAATGCGCTTGTGGAATGCTATGCACACATATTTCGAGAGAAAAAATAAAGTAGGCAGGTATGCCGCACAGTCCACAAGTGAACTGAGAAAAGCGAGCAGGCAAGTGAGGTACGCTTGGTTAAACATACCACGAAATATGTCTAGTGTGTGTTAGGGGCAGTGTACTGCATTCCAATGTTAGGAAGCTGACAGGCCAGGAACTAAATATGTACCAAAGAAATCACCACATTTTACCGAGAAGACCGGCATGCTCGTCTGACTTGGCCGTGCATTGCCGCGATAGGGCTTTAGGCCAGATTAAATTAGTTTATCTGTTTCCACCCACGGTGAAAAACTGACAAGAGAAATCAGAGAGGCATACCACAAGACGTGTGAGCAAGCCCCCATTATGAATGCATGAAAAAAGGCGTCCTTTCTAGATGACAAGGGATAGAAATTAGTCTCGACTATTCACCTTTTTTTACGCAAATACTGTTTATTGTGATTTTTTGCCTTTGTATTACAACTCACATTTTCCTTCTGAAGGAACTTGTGCACAATATAAGCACACATTCAGTGTTATTTTTATTCCTTCTATCAAAATATTCAGTCATCACTGGTCATGTTGTATGGTCTCCCTTCCTTCACTGTGTAAATTTTGTCCTCAAGTTATATGAACTGACTTGCAAACTCAAAACGACACTACAAATTTCACCTAGAGGATACGGCTGGTTCTCAGAAAATGCACCAATACGGCGACAGGTGTCTGTTGGCACACTGTAGCAATAATGGGTGGAAGCTACCTTTGACATTGCTGCAATACATCAGTTGTCACATGGCTACAACCCTTAAGAAACAACAGAAATGTAAGTGCACAGCAAAAACAAGCAGGTTCATCAACCACAAATTTGACTTCAGCAGCCAGAACATAGACAGTTTCATGTAGCTAAAGCATTAGCTAATATGTGGAAAATACATGCACAAGCACCCTTAGCTTGAGATACCTGCATACCAACATAAAACCATGAGTTGCAGTGCATATGATGCTTGTTCTTGACACTAGTATTTTGTGAAAAATACTTTTTGGATTACGTACCATGCTTTCAATTCATTTGCCCAGTAATCAAAGGCTTTTGACAGCATTACACTTTGTACTTGCTAGTTGAAAATATTCTCACGTGAACAGCACCTAGCAGAATAAATAGAAAACTGCCCACTGTGCTAACCAAATATGTGGAGAGACCCAAAGTAATAGAATTATTTCTGGACCGCTGTAGACTTAGAGCTTGTTGGCTGATAGTCACTATTAAAATTACACCACTGCCAAGCAGATGTTCTGTGTGGTGCTGTTGAAATCAAGTTCACTTGATGAGCAACATAGCAATAACCAGCAAATGCTTTAGCAATAGCGAGCAGGCAATCTTGCATGTGCAAAACTGCATGCTTATTTAATGATAGTGCATCAATAGACTGAACTATGTACCAACTATGTGGTCTATGCAGTATAGACAAAGTCGAAAACGATGCAACTGGACACAGACTCTGCCACAATGCCTACTTGCATGAATGGGTATAGCTTAAGAAGAATATAAATAAATGTAGAGAAAGAAAGCAAGCTTACTAGAAAACTCTTCACTGCTGTAGTACTTACAGCACAGTGAATACTGGCCTTCATTTACCATTTAAAGAAATTCAAGCTCGTGTCTATTGTTCTGGGAACTTGAGAAATAATTGTGAAAAAATGGAGAAGGTTGGGCTAGTTGGCGTTGACACAGCTCCTGTGACATAGTTACTAGCACAAACAAGGCGTACGGAATAAAGGTCGGACTAGCCAAAGCGGTAGACTTCAACTGACAAGCTTTATTCAGAAGAAACATGCAAACAGGCCACCGCATGCTCAGTTAATGTGGAGACAGATGTATAAACGAATGTGCCACATAGGGGATAACGAAATGCACATAGAAGCTGATAAGCATCCACAAGAAGCCATTACAAAGCATTCACCAGATTTTTCTGAAGACACAACACTTATTTATTAGCTGGTACCAGTGATGGAGTGCTTATGCATTCATCAGCAGCTTTCGAAATGCAAAACACATCAAACATTTCCCTATATAACTGCCTGGCAAACTGACTGAGCACTTGTGTGCTATGAAAACATGGGGAGCACTTATGAATACTTTAACAGTGATCAGCCAAGTAGCCAGCGCCTGTGAGAGCATTTACAGCATTCCGGTACTCCCCAAGCCACTCATTCAGGCACCTGTTTGTTCAATATACCACTTTCCACAGGGAAGTGCAATGTAGCATACCACCACTACATTTCAGTTAACAAAGCAGGTGACATGCTCCTTAGTGCATGTACTTTGACGCCTGGCAATGTTTACCAACTTGCATATTCTTGTGAGCATTAGCGGTGCTGAAAAAATGCCTACACCAAACTTGTTCGCCACCTTTCTTCTAGGCGGTGGGACACCCTGTGTATGTATGGCAGAGCTGCACGGCTACCACTGGGACATGCGTTACTGCACGTCCAGTGGGCAATGTGGTAGTGCCAGTGACTTTCTTGTGCTGGCTTTGCTGTTAAAAACATTGTGGGTGTTCAGTAGGACTCAAGTTCACACATGAGTTGCCAGAAGATGATCACCTGCAATCATTCGATATTCGTATAATTTTAAATCATACTTTCCTTATTATATATACTCTCGTAGAAAAACGAAGCCCTTGCTCGACTACCGTTTGGCATACTCCATGTTAAAGGATGCATAGCTCCTAGCTGCCCGAGAGCTGTTCTGGTTAAATCTTGTGCACCAGGTTTCCTGCAGCGCTCAGCAACAAGCGAGCCATTTATGTAGGGCCGGGTATCTCGTTAACACCTTGGTGTCAACTACTGGGAGCCTCATTAAAGAGGTAAAAACAGATCTGGCAGCTGCTCGGTGCAATAACGCACGTGCCAGTGGGCGCCCTGTGGCTGTGCCATCTGTACATGGGGTGTCCCACCACCTAAACAATGTGGCAAACCAGTGCAGTGTAGGTGTTTTCTTCAGCGCCACTAGAGCTCGCAAGAATGTGCAAGTTGGTAAGCAACGCCGGAAATCAGGGTACATGCACTAAGGAGCATGTCACCCACTTTTTTAACTGCAATGTGGGGGTGGTATACAAGATTTCACTTCCCTGTAGAAAGTGCTGTATTGGACAAAAGGGCAGGTTCTTGAATGAGAGGCTTAGGGAGCACCGGAACGCTGTAAACACTCTAGCAGGCACTGCCCATTTGGCTGACCACTGCTGAAGATGTGCTCGTAAATGCTACCTGTGTTTTCAAAACAAGCAAGTGCTCAGACGGTTTGGCAGGCAGTTAGATAAGGAAATATTTGGTGTTTGGCATTTCAAAGGCTGATGATGAATGTGTAAGCACTCCTTCACTGGAACTCACTGATAAAGGAGTGTTTGTTGTACCTTGAGAAGAACCTGCTGAATGCTTTTTAATGGTTTGTTGTGGGCAGTATTGGCTTTGTTGCGCATTTGGTTTCCTCCCATGTGGAACATTTATTTATGCATATTTCTGCAGATATTTTTGAGCATAAGGTGGGGCCTCATTGCGTGTTTTCTGAATAAAGCTTGTAAGTTGAAGTCTAGTGCACTGTCTTGTCCAACTTTTTTCAATTAGTCTTGTTCGTGCAAGTAAACCTCACAATAATTGTAATACCAATGTTAAACAATGGTAAGCATGCTGCATGCTTAGACCTGTGACATATTTGGCCCATTACACTTTTAATCCTTACGTGTGCAGAAACTGCACAAGCGTGTAGCCTAAACGAAAAAAAAAGTGGATATAAAAGGTGTAACACAGGAAAGTTTCAAATCAATAAAACAAAATAACAAGAGGTAGATATAATGTGTACTAAGCAAAATAAAATGTAACGTGCAGCCAAGTGATTGATGCAAGAAAAAATAAACCTCAAGACATGTTAGGTCTAGTTTTAAAGTGAACAAGGTAATGTGTACATAATGTCTACAGACACAAATAAGCAGCAAGTTGAATAAAGTTGAGCAGATATTTAGCCCATTTAGTAAGCACTGCTGAGTAATATGTCCATAAACTTATTGACGAATGATACCGAGATCCTACTTTTGCAAACACATACACTTCAGTCATACCTGACCAGACCATCCGATTACACACAGTGCTGCTGCAGCCATAGCTCCTCCCTGACTTGGACACTGTTGTTGGTCACGGCCTTGCCCCTGCAAGATAGGTTCTGTGTTAACTTATAGCAGTGGCACTTTAAAGAAGTCATTGTGAACACATGCAAGGAGCACAGAAAAAGTCACAAAAACAATGTTTGCACCACTGCAGGGTGGGAACAGAGCACAAGTCAAAGTTACTGATGAATATTGTGATAATAGGGACCTTTTCATGACAATAAAATTTTTAAGACCTACAGCTACAGTACATTACAAACAAATGTTTGTTTGCGTAACAATTCATTTTTTTTTCTATCAGTTAAGCAACTTTCCCTTGTCATCTCTAGTTATGTCAAAGTTATGTCAAAACACCTTGTCTCAAAACGTAAGCTGTAGTAGTAGCAAGCCGTAATTGCTTAAATTTTTTTGCCCGAACCCTATGAGGGAGATTTTGTGCGCGACGGCTTTGAGCGAGCAAACGGGCCGTCGCGCGAACATATCGCTCGTTCTTTGTCGCCTGGTTCTGGAAATCTAGAATTCGTCGCTCGTCGCCCAGAAGTGCTATGAGCGAACAGACAATAGCGCGAAGCCGGAATTGTACGTCAGTCGAGTACTACCGCTTGTTGCACGGAACAAGCAAACGACTATTTTGATACGTGCAAGGTTAAGAACCTACTGCAAGACTTTAAAGAAATGTTTTACGCTGCTCCTTTGAGTAAAACACAGCAAACTAAATTAATAAATCACACTTTTGGCGCGTATTTGCTGCCCTCATACCGGCAACACCGGGGAGACGGCTCTCAATGTCGTCGCTCGCATAGGGTACGACTTGTACGGAACGAGCTAGCGCGACACCCATCTACATCGCGTCTCTGTAGCGCGCAAGACCGCTCGCATGGGGTACGACTTGTAGGGAACGAGCGAGCGCGACAACCATCTACATCGCGTCGCTGTCGCGCGCAAGATCACTTGCATGGTGTTTATACTTTTTCCCAATAACTGCTCACAAACCAACAACCGCGTAAACAGACATTATTTTCAACCTCGAAGCATAAGTAAGAGAGGAAACGTCATTGCAGTAAGAATAGGTAAAGAGGCAGATGAGTCTTTATTATCCAACTTTAGCAGAAAAGTGGCAGCTCGCGCAAATGAGGACTGTTGCCGAACCTAATCCCTCTCACCGGAAGGAAGCGCTCACCAAGACTTTCAATTTAGCATTAAGCCAATAAACTTGCGCAAGCAAATTATGTCAACCAACGATCAGCAAGCATCGGCACAGTCAATGTCGTCGCGGGAGTTCGATTTCTTACGCTCGCAAGGCACTCTAGGCACACACGAGAAGCAAGCACAGCATGCGTGTACTCACCTTTTAAATGGTACGATGTGGTCGAAAAGCGCCCTCCAAGTTGCCGGAGCTGCAAAGTTATTCCCGCATACATGCAGTTGCGTAGTGGACGACCTGCGGAACGCTAATAATGCGCATCACTTCTTTGCGGCGCCCACCGAACTCTCCACAACCACCACGGACAAAGGGAACGCACTCCATGGCATGAAAATCGTTGGTCCACGTTTGCCTGGCGCACGACGCATACCGCGAGTTTGCAGCGAGACACAAGCTATCTTCTGGCACTTTTGTGCACGCGAACTATGTCACAATTCATTACAGCAAACGCAAAAACACGATCAAACAAACACATCGTAGCAACTCGTACGACCGACAGCACATGTAAACAAGAGAACAAGATTGGTGGATGGATACTACGAGCAACCACTTTGAAACGGGGTGGTGGGTGGCGCCACCTGTGAAATTGGGAGTTTGGTTGGCCTCCGCTATGACTAAAATAATAACCAGCACACACTCGCTTTGTGCCTTGTTGCGCCCAACTGCATATAGATGTTGCAATACATAAACAACCATCGCACAGTTTATATTATTCGCTATACTTTAGCGCAGAAAGAAATTCTATGACGTGTTTTCGATTTCCAGGAGCTTCCGTCGCATGCGGGCAGTAAAAAGATGGCCTTCGAGATTCGCGTATGCCATTCTTAGGAAGCCTTCTCTGGGCTGTAATTTGAAGAAATATATATAAAAAGGTTTAGTAAACAAGAAAAAAAAAAGTGTGGAAAGTGAGGGGGTGGAGCCCCTAGCCCAGAACTCCTCTGGCTTGTGCGGTCCGCCGTGCCTGGTCGAGGCTGGCGAGCCAAGTCTCCCATTGCTCCCTTCCGGAAAGTTTGCCGCCTACTTTCAGCAGTTTTGAAGCCCATCCATGCCCACCCACGACGCCTTGCGCTACTGCCCGTGCAACCTGCGCCGTCACTTCGTTTTAAACGACTTGTTGCTTTCGTCACCCTCTACTGTAGCAATAGAAATTGTTGACATGATCTCGGAGGTACACGTCCAGTGTGCGATGTTTCCGTGCGCGTTGTAACTTATTCAGTCAGAAAGCATCAAATCTACGAGAATTAATCGCTCGTGTGGCGCGGGTTACACCCGTGTCATCTGCATTGCTTTCGTTTTGGTGTGGTGAATGTGTGCGTATTGCGCTCCTGTCGTGCATGCCTTCTGTATTTATCGTGCGGCGCACGAATATTCCTGGAAAAAACCGCATGTCTCTGCCGCGTGAATGTGTCCTATGTGGTGGTGCCAGAAATGTGCGGCGGTGTACAATATGTTCGCAGCCAAGTGCTACCGTGCATTCCAGCGAATAGACGCGGCTGCTTATGCACGGTTTTATTCAGTGTTTCTTCATTAGCTTTGTGATTTACTTGCGTCTGCGATAGAATCCACAAGGTACCCCAGTTGAAGAAGACAGCAGGAATTCATGTCGCAACTAGAGAAATTTCTGTTGTACGACAGAAGTTCCTCACGTTTCCGTAGTTGACAGACATTCCTGACGTTACGACAGAAATTCTGATGTCGCAACAGAAGCATTCTGTCGCGAAGACCAAGATCTCTGAAGTCGCAACAGAAACGTTCTGTCGCGACAACAAGAGTTCTGAAGTCGGAACAACAACTTTCTATCATGACAGCGACTCTGACATTACGACAGCAATTCTGACGTCGCAACAGAAACATCCGGTCGCGACGGCCAAGAGTTCTGAAGTCGCAACAGAAGCGCTTTCCGTCGCTGCCCTTTAAAATTGTTTGTCAGTTTCGCATCGGTGGTGTGCACTGTACTTTTCTCTCGCGCGGTATTCAACCGTGCTTCTCTCAAGCCGCCAATGCTGATAGCACCGACACCGGTATTAAAGTCGACGTGGCCAATTGTTATAATTGTGCCGTGACGACGCGGCACCTACCCGCCTCCTCAAAATCGGCCACTGATCAAAATCATACCATCTGCGGGAATGGCTGCGTATCCGTTTTGTTTTATTTGGTAAGATGTGGCACACAAGCCTGTGGACTTACAGGTGCGGTTACACTGTCACATTAGTTAATTTCCCAGAATTATTGCAGAAGCTTATGCGAAGCGGAAAAGAAGTTTTCGGTTGTTCCACAAAGTTGCGTGAAAACTTGTCTCACTCGGGTCTCATTAATCTGGTACAGCGCTGCCGTGAGAAGCCAGTATGCAGTCAGAATGAAGACTCATCCACGAGTGTTTATGTAGCTATTTTGCGTTGAGCACACGAATTATGTGCGCGCTCAAAAGTGTAAAGAGCGAGAGACAACTGTCGAAATTAGCAGTAACAACCCTAACAATGTCCCCGGTCGCCGTTGTCTATTTCTGAATTTCTTATTCAATATGCATATCGTACAGCAAAATCGATGTTCTATCACTCCACGATGTACTACCTGTCGATGGTAACAACACTTGTGCTCTTCTAGAGATGCGGCAGCTGACGCGGTGGAGGGAACCCACATCTTGGCCTTTAAAATACAAATGTAAACAGCAACAGAGACAGTGGTTTTTACTGTTGACACAGCCAAAATGTACGCTGAGAGATAACAGCGCCGTGGTGCAGTGGTAAGATGCTAGGCTCGTGATCCTTAGGTCCCAAGTTCGAATCCCGGTTGAGAAAATATTTTTTTTATACTTTTCTTTTTTTGTACTAAGAAATTTACATTTTCCTTAAAGAGGTCTCTCAATTTTAAATTAAATATTGATCAGGTTGTGTTTTTAAAGTGGGACATGACGTCACATTGTGACTGATTTTGTCTTCTTTGCCTTCTTCAATAAGTGTCCTGTTCCTGCTTGACAGTAAAATGCCTCTAGTGGGGTTGAAATATCATAGCAATCAAGCTGTAGAAATCGTACTATAAAGCAAAATTTTTCTTCACTATGTGTTTCACGAACCACCGAGTACACCCACCATTCACCCAGCATGCACACCATTTACCCACCATTTACATTTGACCCAGTACGTACATGCAGTATTCACCCAGCACATCCATCATTCACCCACCATTCCCACAGTTCACCCAGTATGTACCCGCCATCCTCCCAGCACGCCCAGCATTCACCCACCATTTACACAGGTCACCCAGTAGTCATCCCACCATCCACCCACTACACCCACCATTCACCCAGCCCGCCCACCATTGAGACAAGTCACCCAGTATGTATCCCACCAATACATCCCACCATCTACCACTGTACCCACCATCCACCCATTATACCCACGATGAATTCCACCATCACCACCAAGTTTTCCATCATGCCCAGCACATTTTACATCATGCCCAGCATAAAATTCATGATGGGCAATGCTGGGATTTTCAATAGGGAAAGCATGCAATTAGGGCATCGTGTATTTTACACAATATTTGTGAAGGTCTGAGAGACACTGTGGAACAGCAGTGGGAAAATGAAGCCACTGCATTTGATGCTCTGTATGAGCAACCATCGCATACCACCACTGCATCCACTGCGACAGGTCATGAAGTGAGAGCTGCCCTTGCTCAATATTTCTGGAAACGGGCACAACAAAACACAATGAACTGAAACCTCACAGTAGGAAGCATACTTCGGAGTTTGTTTTCTAGCATGCCTGAAGGAGTGTTTGGCGTCAGTTGAAGCGATCACTTGAAGCAAATGGAGAAAATGGAAAACAGTTTATTTCAAAATATCACTATTTTCCAACATTTTTTTCTAACACCGCTATCAAGCGTTCTTCCCGCTGGGCAGCAGCTTCATCGAGCCTCAATTGCCGCTCGCGCATGCGAAGATCCTTTTCTTTTGATTTCTCCAAGCTGAGACGAAGCTGCCGCTGCTCCTCGACAACTTGTGTCAACAGCAACTGCTAGGAGGGCTGCCGTTTCTTCAGGGCCTGTCTTTCGGCTCTCTTGCGAGCTGCTGGTGGTGTTAGCGCTTGCGAGCCCTCGCTGTCGGACACCAGAGGCGACGGGTTTTCACTGGCGGTGGCCGAGCCCTGTGTTGACGACAGAGCTTCGGCGTCTACAAGGGCCGCATCACCCACCGACGCGTCCTCGTCGCTGCCAAAATCATTTCCATATTCCATGCTCGTGATGAGCTGAAAAGAAAGAATACAATAAAAATGCAATTCATTGTTACCCAAATGTTCCTGAGAAACTTCCGATGATTTCATATACATAAACCTGCACACGTGAAACATTTCACAGATTAATAAACTTTAATATTAAGGATGCTGCAAATGTTTCAAATATTCATTTCTGGTATGTCCCTCCAAAGTTTGTTGTGCAGACAATAGCAATGGAAGCACCTTGAAACAGAAATAGTTTTGCTTAGCGCCAATTATGATATAAAAAAAATTCGCATGCTTGAAGACATGACTGTTGCAAAAATTTATTAGAAAGTATTGTACAATATGCATTGAACTTACCTGTTCCACTGTGCTGCTGCTGTTGCAGACACTGTCATGCAGCAGGCTGTCATTAATAGGCAGTGCCTGGAGAAATTTGTGTATATCCCAATAAAAGGGCCACGTTATCTGGCCACAGCCCGTGCCCTTTTTTTATTGATGTCTCTGCAACAGAAATAAAGCAAAGCCACGTTTCAACTGCATTGTCGGTTATCAAGTTCATATTTTGTGCCATAGGTTCATACAACACACCCGAATAGCAGTAGCAGTACGATACAGGTACAGCACACACTCGGAAGGTCAACGTAGCGAAAAGATGATGTTGCTTGAAATTAGCTGTTCCCTGACGCGCACCGAGATACTCTCTTACATTTTGCTATTTGGAAGTGAAAGTCGTCGCAGCACGAAAAATACCAGTGACACAGGGCACTTTCAATCCCGAGCGGACACGATCCAGAACGCGCCCCGCATTTCTCTATGCGTCCCGAAGGACTGGTGTATCACATTTCGGGGCGTCCCCAACTTACGTATGTGTTAGATATTAATTTTTTAAGACTTGTCTTCACAATCTATCTCTGCCTCATCCACCTTAGCATCCTCAATTCAAAGCGGATTGTTGTATGCCTGCTGGTCCAGTATGCTAAAAGATACACAATGCGTCCGATGAAGGTATGCGCTGCGTGAAAGAAAAGTGCGCCGCGTCTATTAGCTCTTTCGACAACGCCAAGTGATGATACTGGCGTCCGCTCTAGAAAACAACCTGGGACGCTATTTCGCCCAATATATTCCAGTTATTTCTTTCTTATTTAATGAACATGCACAGCGTCAAAAATAAAAATCGTACTTGCCTGTATTTGTTTCCAAGGTTTTCAATCTTTGTTTTTGTTTCTTTCAGACTCTTTTCAACGCCGGCTTTAAGAAGCTCTTCCACAATGTGCGCGTACACTTTCTGATTCCTTTTGGCACGACGCAGGTCGCTTAGGTTGTCCTCCCAGATTCTAATTAACGTAAACGTGTCCGCTTGGCTCCAATGTGCCCGTCCCGCTGCCATTGCTTCTCCCGCTGCTCCTGATGCCTGCTTGAACGAAACATGCAACGAGGCGACCGACTGTTTGCAATATGGCCGACGAGCAGAGTGTCGGCGGCCAGACGCTGCTGAGCTCGAGAGTATAACATTTTGCGACAGCCTGCCGTACATATTTTGTCTCTTTAAAGTAACAAGTTCATTAAAACATTTAAAGCTTATTATTTCTTTACGAGTATGGCTTTCAATTTGCAAAAGCTCTGTCGTGTTTTGCTGTGATTCTGGGGTTGAGAGTACACATTCGCTTCGAAGTGAGAAGCCAAATGAGTTTCTCGAACTCATTCGATTGCGGAAGTCATTCGGTGCTAATGACATTAAATATCGCTGTGTAGCAACTGAACAATGTCATTCGATGCTAATGCCATTCGGTTCGAATGACATTAAAACTCCCAGTGTGACAGGGGTATAAGTCGTTCCCCAGCCCACATTGGCTGGCCATAATTACCAACGGGCAATGGAGCCCAATATATCAAAACTGCAGAAATAAAACATTGGCTACCCAAAATCACATTCTTTGTGGGTGCGAGGGCTTACCCTCTCCCAGCTCGCTCCTGCCAGCTCCCTCACAACAGACGTGAAAGGAGCTGCTCAGAACGCCGGATCAAAAACTACAAGAAGCCCTCGTTGCCTGGGCCGAAAGGGTCATTCCTCGTGAGGGGCCATCCTAGGAATCGAGCCTGCCAGATCATAACTGAGTAAAATCTCAATAAAGTTGTCACCACCACCACCCCAGATAAGCGCGTCGCTGGTGGCGATGGCCCCATCGACGCCGCCAACCCGGCAGTCTTCAGTGAGTCAGCTAGCTACGCAAGCTAAACTACGATTAGAAACTGAACGCAAAAGAAACGAACAATTTCATAAAGCCCAGGGCATAAGGGGCGGTTCATTGTTGCGAATATAATCACTTCG
This sequence comes from Dermacentor variabilis, assembly GCF_050947875.1. Lineage (NCBI taxonomy): Eukaryota > Metazoa > Arthropoda > Arachnida > Ixodida > Ixodidae > Dermacentor > Dermacentor variabilis. The sequence continues at coordinate 1,139,692 of NC_134572.1, forward strand.
GCAAGATTTCGCGTGTAGCACCGGACGCGTCAACGTGTATGGGCGAGAGCGTTCCTGGCACTTGGCGATGACGGCGCTCAACTTTGGGGATACTTTGCAATGTTTTGCCTGTAGCAGCAGACGCATCAATCTCTGTTATACAGTCGACAACGTTCCTTCTACTGCGCAAAAACAGCATGCTTGGTCTGTACGAGGAATGCCGCAACCCGTAGAAGCTGACACGTCCCCAGCCTACAACGCGAAATTTCTGGAAAGTTACTCTATCCCCGACAGTGAACTAAAAATGGCGACCTTGTATGCCACGGAATTTATGAAACGGCCTTTTACGTAGTAATTTTCATTGCGCATTTTCTGGGTGAACCACCATTTCTAAAAATAAAAATAATAAGAAACTTCAATAAATAAACAAGAACAAAAAGAAAGAAAGGAGAAATAAGGAGTGCTTGCATAAAAAAGAAAGTGACTCCTACGCTCCTTTGCGTCTTACCAGTACTCACCTACGGGGCAGAAACCTGGAGGCTTACGAAAAGGGTTCTAATTAAATTGAGGACGACGCAACGAGCTATATATATGGAAAGACGAATGATGGGTGTAACGTTAAGGGATAAGAAAAGAGCAGATTGGGTGAGGGAACAAACGCGAGTTAATGACATCTTAGTTGAAATCAAGAAAAAGAAATGGGGGGGGGGGGGCATGGGCAGGACATGTAATGAGGAGGCAAGATAACCGATGGTCATTAAGGGTTACGGACTGGATTCCAAGGGAAGGGAAGCGCAGCAGGGGGCGGCAGAAAGTTAGATGGGCGGATGAGATTAAGAAGTTTGCAGGGACGACATGGCCACAATTAGTACATGACCGGGGTTGTTGGAGAAGTATGGGAGAGGCCTTTGCCCTGCAGTGGGCGTAACCAGGCTGATGATGATTATGATGACGCTCCTTTGCAACAAAATTTATTGTCCCGCTGCCTATAGCGCATTATTGCAGTGCATTGTGCGTGTTTGCACCTTTAGTTGAGTAGCGTGCGTCTAAGCGCGAACTCGGAGGAGACCTTGAAGTAATGTGCTTTGGGGAAGAGATGCACTAACAATTCTAGTTATTTATTCGTTCAGAAATTATAGGAATATTGACGTTCACTCTTCCGAAAGGTTATGCATATCCGATTTACCTTGACACTCTTTCACGGATAGTATTGGTATACAAAGCAGGCTCAATTAAAAGGACCTACGTAAAATGAAAAAAAAATATTAGGAAAGAAAATTCTCATGTGCTGAATGCGCTGGTAAACCCGACGAAACCGAGACCGCCCGAAAAAAACGTTCGATTTACTTACTCTTACCAGAGTAAGACGTTTGGTAAGCCAAAAAAAAAAGCGCAAGAACGAAGGACGGGTGGCGACGCCTCCTAGAAGTTCCCGCATCTGGTCGCTGTGACGTCATGGATTTTGATCGGATCTTCTACGGCCTACTTATACAGCGGTACACATTGACTACATTGTGTTCTAAAGGAACCAAATATTAAACATAGCAAGTTTCAGGAACCTTTACTCAACCAACGCGGCCCAAATGCGAGAACATACTTTGGAATCCGTGACGTCACATCGAAGTACCGGCGTCGGGGTTTCGGCGCGAAATTCAAATACTGATACTTCGACCTCCATTTTATCATCTAATAATCAAACCATTATTTTGAAATGTGTGCCTGCAGGGTTCTGAAAGAATTCTTTATTAGCCTAAACTGATCTATTGCTTCGCTTTAGTGTCCCTTTAACATAAACTTGCACTTTTGTGAACTTTCGCTAGAACCGTATTTTATTGTTTTACTTATTTCAGCTATGTCAGTCTCATGTCAATTACAGTATAAAGAAACAGCTGCCATAGAAGTGTTTTTTCCTAATAACTATCGGGAGGGACCCCTTACCAAATTTGTTTTTCCCCAAAGTGCGTACTTTTCAATAGAATACGTTATTTATGGTAAATAAATATTCAAACTTTCATCACAAAACAAAAGCTGTCCTACTTCCCCTCCGTCACAGACAAATCCAATTGCCGCACATTGTGTTGAACAACACCAACATCGAAACAGTAAAGACGTTTAAATCACTGGTGTATACTTTTCAGAAAATATGACATGAGATGAACACGTGAAGTATATGGTTAACAAGTTATCAAGGACTATTGGCATCATTTGCCGCCAGTGTTCTTATATCGCTACCTCAGTTAATATCTTCATCATCAGCACCCTGTTTTATGTACACTGCAGGACGAAGGCCTCCCCCTGCGATCTCCAATTACCCCTGTCCTGCGCCAACCGATTCCAACTAGCGCCCGCGAATTTCCTAATTTCATCGCTCCACCTAGTCTTCTGCCGTCCTCGACTGCGTTTCCCTTCTCTTAGTACCCTTTATGTAACCCTAATGGTCCAAAGGTTATCTAACCAGCGCATTACATAACCTGCCGGGTTCCATTTTTTTTTTCTTGATGTCAATAAGAATATCGTCTATACCCGTTTCCTCTCTGATGCAAACCGCCATCTTTCTGTCTTTTGACGTTATGCCTAGCAATATTCGTTCCGCCGCTCTTTGCGCGGTCATTAACTTGTCCTCAAGCTTTTTTGTCAGTCTCCAAGTCTCTGCCCAATATATCAGTACTCGTAAAATGCACTGATTGTACACCATCCTTTTCAAAGAAAACGGTAAGCTTCCAGTCAGGAGCTGACAATGTCTGCCGTATGCGATCCAAGCCATTTTTATCATTCTGTGAATTTCCTTCTCATGGTCAGGGTTTCCTGTGATTATTTGACCTAGGTAAACGTACTCCTTCACAGACTCTCCAGGCTGGCTGGTGACCCTGAACTCTTGTTCCTTTGCCCGGCTACTCATCATTATCTTTGTCTTCTGCATATTAGTCTTCAGCCCCACTCTTACACTCTCTCTTTTACGGTCCTCAATCATTTGCTGTAATTCGTCTGCATTGTTGCTGAATAGAACAATGTCATCGCCAAAGCGAAGGTTGCTGAGATGTTCGCCGCCAATCCTTACTCATAAGCCTTCCCAGCTTAATACCTTGAATACTTCTGCCAAGCACGCAGTGAATAGCATTGGAGAAATTGTGTCTCCCTGTCTGACCCCTTTCTTTGTAGGTACCTTCCTGCTTTTCTTGTTTAGAATTAAGGCAGCTGCAGAACTTCTGTAGATATTTCCCAAGGTATTTACGTAAGCGTTCTGTACTCCTTGATTACGTAATGACTGGAATCTCTACTGAATCAAATGCCTCGTCATAATCTATGAAAATCATATAGAGAGGCTTATTGTACTCTGCGGATTCCTCGATAACCACAATAATGACATGGATGTGATCCATTGTAGAGTATCCTTTCCTGAAGCCAGCCTGTTCTCTTGGTAGACTGAAGTCCAGTGTTTCCCGTATTCCATTGGATATTATTTTGGTAAATATTTTATATAGTACTGGGAGTAAGCTAATGCGCCTATAATTTTTCAATTCTTTAACGTCTCCCTTTTTGTGGATTAGTATATTATTTGCATTCTTCCAGTTTTCTCGGACCCTTGCGGTCGATAGACACTTCGTATAAAAAGCCGCCAGTTTTCCAAGCATTATGCCTCCTCTATCTTTCATTAAATCGACTGTTATTCCGTCTTCTCCTGCCCCTCTTTGTCGTTTTTTGTCTTGCAAGGCCCGTCTGACCTCATCGCTAGTTATAGGAGGAGTTTCTCTATCCTGCTCATTACTATTTCTAATGGAGGTATCCTGATTCCTCTGGGCATTGTACAGGTCACTATAGAATTCTTCCGCTTTTACTGTATCTTGGAGATTGCTGATGATATTACCGCACTTATCATTTGGTGCATAAATCTTGGTTTGTCCTATGCCAAGTTTCTTTCTAACTGATTTCAGGTTGCGTCCATTTTTTACCGCTTTTCCAGTCTTTCTCACGCTGCAGTTTCGAGTATCACTTATTTTCGCCTTGCTGATTAGTTTTGACAGTTCCGCGAATTCTATCTTGTCTCTGGAGTAGGACACATTCATTCTTTGTCGTGTCTTTGTTAGGTTCTTTGTTACATGGCACAGCTCGCCTACTGGTTGCCTTGGTGCTTTGTCTCCCGCTTCAATTGCTCAATTGCTGCCTCTGAATACAGCCTAGTTAGCGTTTTATTCATTAGCTCTATGTCATTATCATCTCTCTGTTCTAAGGATGCATATTTGTTTGCAATTACCAGCCTGAATTCGTCTGCTTTTACCCTTACTGCCTCTAGGTTGACCTGTTTCTTCCTGACCAATTTTACTCTTTCTCTCGTCAAATTGAGGTGAATCCTAGCCCTCACTCACCTATGATCACTGCACTTTACCTTACCTACCACTTCTACATCCTGTACTACGCTGCGATCAGCAGAATCTATGAAGTCAATTTCATTTCTTGTTTCACCATTAGGGCTTTTCGAGGTCCACTTTTTGTTGCTACACTTCCTGAAAAAGGTGTTCATTATTCGAAGCTTATTCCTTTCTGCGAATTCTACCAGCATCTCTCCTCAAGGGTTCCCAGAGTCAGCGCCGTAGTTGACAATTGCTTGTCCACCAGCCTTCTTTTCCCCCACTTTTGCATTGAAGTCGCCCATAACTACCGTATACTGAGTTTGAACTTTTCTCTTCTCAAATTCAACATCTTCATAAAATTGATCTACTTCCTCATCATCGTGAATGGATCCTGGAGCGTAGGCTTGTACAAACATTGTACTATACCTCTTATTATGCTTGATTAGGACTACAGCTACCCTCTCATTAATGCTGTAGAATTCGTCAATGTTGCTTTTATGGATTAGGAATCCTACCCCGTATTGTTTCTTATCTAGGAGACCTCTATAGCAGATGACATGTCCGTTATTCAGCAATGTATAAGCCTCACGACTACTGCTAATCTCCCTAAGGCCGATGATAACCGAAAAAATGTCTGATAGTTCCTCAAAGAGTCCTGCTAAGTTAGCCTCACTCGACAGGGTTCGGGTGTTAACCGTTGCAAGGGTAAGTTTCCAACATCTGCAGGCCCATATGGAGTGACGCCTGCCGCCGACAAAAGTTGCCGTGAGCGAGTGGGGTTACACTTATCCAGGTACAACCAAATTAGGAAGGCCAACTAAGCTTCAAGAATAAATTCCCTCACCAGAACAGGAATTGGCCTCCCTGGTGTAGCATTCCGCCACTCTCTCCTCAAATGACTCACTCAATTACTCAATGGCCCTCAGTCCCCAGCAGCTGCGGAGCACCTGACCAAAGCGGCGGTCAGACCTCTAACGCAGCAGAGGGTGCTAATATTCTTTGGGTCCGGACAGGCCACCAGTGGAAACTGACCATTGCAGTTAATGTACTTTTAAATAATTCTTTATTTTCTTCTACATTAAACTATGTCTTTTTAGTATTATCCACAACCACAGCTGCGAGCATTATCAGCTGTTAATATTGCAGAATAAGGTCTTACGCCTGGTCTGCAAATTTCCGTATGATTCCCATACTACAGACCTATTCAAAAACACAATATCGTTCCTATAACATCATTGTACAATTACAAACTATGCCGTCTTTATAAATCAAGAATATTGAAAAATAATGATGCATTAATTCACCTAGCCCGATTGCAGAAAAAACCACTACCTATAATGTACCTTATTTGGAACCATGGTACGTCACCAAATGCCGAACAAAGTACGGGAAACAAATGTTAAGATATTCATTGCCGACGGTTCTAAATCACATCTTTATGGATACAAATAACGACACATCGACAATTTCAATGGCCGATCAAGAGCAGATCGCGAGCTGACTATGGCCCGCGAATCAGTCGAGAGGGCTCTGCGAAATTCGCAGATTCGACCGAACGTATGCGTGACGTAGTTTCTTGAGCGGCTGTCGAATGGTCCCTGTAGAAGACGATACCATATTCCAATCATTCTGCTGTAGCCACACGCTATACTATTGGGATACTTTTCATTATTGCGAAAGTCGCGATTCAGAAAACAGCCTCTCCGGTGGTTGAAGCCCCAAGGAATCTGGTTTGGGCAAAGGCGCTAACGCTTGTAAACGCGCGTTTAGTTGCACTTGGTACCCGCGCCGCTAGATGGCACAGCGTATCCAGAGAAATGCGCGTTAGAGGAGCGCGGCTGGAGCACACGGCTCATACATTACGCTCGAGGAGGACATCGAGGCACAGCTTAGCAGCCGCCGGAGAAGAACGCCCCTCCTCCCTCGCCTCACCCCCCTGTCTCGCGCGCCATAGGAGAAGGCAAAAAAAAAATTGCCGACGATTACGTTACTTCCTAATGCGAAATTTGAGCGCAGCAAATAAGCTGTTTCACCTTTTCGATAGATTGAGGCAAAGAAATCGAGCAACACATGTATGCGCTATCACAGAATTTTTGTTTTTATTTTTCACACGTATTCCTTTAACAAAGACTCCACTAACAGTTCTTGACAGTCATGAAGGAAGCTTTGTGGTCGGAGAAATAGACTGATATATGTTCGACTTGGTACACCAATGCTTTATTCTCAAAGACGAGATCTATACAAGTGCCTCGCGAGGTTGTCACAGCCGTGGAACGCGTTACGAGCGAGAGGAACGGGATATTCTCCCGCATAAGTGTTAGGAAATTGCTGTTTGTCTTTATGTCAAGCCGCCACCGATCTGGCTCTCTGATTGCCACCGCACAGGGCGAACGGCAGCGGCAATTTCGGCTCGGGCGGTGCACATATACAGATCCGCCGCCACCGATCTGGCTCTCTGATTGCCACCGCACAGGGGTTGCATTGGAGGAGGAGCGAAGAAAGGAATTAAGTTCGAGCCGGCGCTTTGACAACCGGAGACTCGCAGGAAGAGGGGGGAGGGGGGCGGCGTGTACACCCAGCGGCAAACGATGGGGGCAGAAGCGCGCGCAGCAAGCGGACAACACGATAAAGGGAGGAGGGAAGAGATAGCAGCGACTGACTGATGCCGCTGACGCCGATAGTGAGTCAACCCCAGCTGCGGAGTTGGTTTCAGGGACAACGAATAACCGGCGCGTCGGCAACTGAAGAGCACCCTATCCGCCACACAAGAACAGGGGGGGGGGGGACCCTTTCCTCCTCTTTCTGCATGGCGGCGACGGTGTTCTATGCAGTCACGTTATCTTGACTCTCTAGCGGCGTCAGCGGCATCCAGCGGTATCAGTCGGTCGCTGCTAGCGCTAGGGGGATGAAAGGGGGGCGGAGCTGGTTACGAGGCCGACGACGACGCCGACGCGAAACCCAGGAACGGACGCCAAAGAGCTGCGCTCTAAAAGGACAAAAGAAGGCACACATCCGGGGCTCGTTCCTCACTCGCGCGCGCGAGATTGAATCGCGTTCGCCGGCTCACCCTCACACGCTTTCACTAATACCGAACCTCACGGCAACGGCAGAAATGCGCCTGGAGTGTCCATGTAATTGCTATCGCAATAAAATTACGAACCTTAGTTCTCGTGGTTGTCTGTTACTTTGCCCATTGCTATCAATGCTTCTTCTTTCGGGATAAGCTGCGATTTATATGCTTTGACAAGACGCCATTTTTATGCATTGAATGATTGATTCATGGGGTTTAACATCCCGAAGGAACATTGTGGCTATCAAAGGCGTCATGATGGAGGACTCCGGGTTAATTTTGATCACGAGGTTGTTTAACGCGCAGCTGAATATAAATGTACGACCGTTCTTGCATTTTTCCGCCATCAAACCTTGTACTCAGCAGCAAAACGCCGCAGCCATTGAGCCACCGTGGCGAGTGTTTCATACGTTGAAGCAGAAAAACAATTTGAACGCCAGACTATTTCACCGCTCACAGTGGGAATGAATATCGCGAAACTGGTGGCAATCTGAAAATTCGAGGCAAATACGGGCCTTGCGAACTTACCGACTACAATTCGTAAATTGCAATCGTAGACTAGTAGCTAAGGCATTTTGACTTTTGGAAATTTTGTCCGCGTCTGAGTAATCCAGTTCAAGAAGCAGAATTGCGCTACATGCCACGGGTGATTTTTAAGGTACACTGTGGAGTAAACACCCGCTATATGTACAAGCGCAGCTCCTACGCGCTGCCATGGGCACTGAAGCACCTACGGAGTGCCAGGTCCCCGAAGCAAAATGTACCGATGTCTAGCTCCGAGGACAATGCCAATAGTAAAAACATACAAAATAAAACAATAAAAATCATATCACTGTTTTAACAATGTGCCTAAAAAGTTACAATAATGTGGCCTCGTACGTGTTAATAATACTGCACTGCCATCACATTAGCAAAGATACCCATAGCGATGCGTTCTCCGTAATTTACGCAGGAAATGTATAGAAACGTTTCACAAAAAATTTATTACCACAGTGTTTGGGACCTGCATAATTCTTATGATGCGAACGTATTATCGAATCATACGCAGACGTACCAGGTTCTTAACGGAGCTAGGAAGAGAACACATCCAGGTAAAAAAGAGGAAATGCAGCAGAAAAGAAAGAAGAGTACATGATAAAGGTATGCTTAAGGCGACACCTTGAGCCCGCTTCAGAATAACAGCACATAGAGTAGAAAAACTACATACTTTCTGGCACAGTTGCAAGAAATCCTGCCGTATTTCCTCTGACAGTCTTAGTTTGTCAGGTGAGAAAAGCCAGCAGCAGCAAAATATGTCCTTACTATTTGCACAAAATGGATCACCTTCCCGAGTGGCTTTAGGACCGCGATAAAAACGGTCGCTATCAACGAGTGAAAAATGTTTGGCGCAAGCGCACCGAGAGTTCTGAAGAAAGCCCCACGGGATAAACTCGAAATCCACACTTGTTCTGAACTATCCGTGGACTCGAATCACGGAGGAAAATGTGGACCTGCTCTCCCGCTCAGCGCAGCAAAGCCGGTGCACACGCTCTGTTCCGCTCGCTTCGCTTTTATTTCAGTCAGCGAAGAAGCTGTTTCGTTTCCCGCTATCATAAAGCCTGAAAGAAAAGCAGAGCCGAACTGTGGGACAAGGAAAAGAAGCAAGTGGTGGAAGAGCGTACATGCTCATAGAAGCCGGGCGGGATGTTGCCTGACGAAGTCGGAAAGTCACTCATCTCACGACAGCAGCGCAGATCTCTCGGAAGTGGTCATGCGGGGTCGGCAAATACTCTAACCATTGAGAAGCAAAAACGTATTGCGCAGTTATATTGACAACCACTGGAGAAGTAATTTAATGCCCTGTTGCATCGACTGACGTTGATGCTGTTCACCGTATGGCCAGTAAAATATCATCGCGCGTTTCTATTCACGCGAAAAGAAAGAAAAATGAATTCCTTCGTAAAGCGCGTTTGCGTACGTCTCAGATCGGGAGATGTCTGGATGTAACGATAGTCCTGTTTTTGTCAGTGAACATCTTACTATGACCAATAAGAAGCAAAGCGCTTGCTCTGAATAAAAGGAAAAGAAATGAGCGTTCATTTGGACTGATAATTGTCATATTAAGGTCGGTAAGTCTCATGACAGCAGGGTCTTTTGGATAAATGCGGAATCTGATCTTCGCGTATTCATTTGACGCTGATTTTTCCTATTTATAATATTTGGTTTATATCATCATGGCAGTGCTTTCAAATGAGGAAACAAAATCGTTACTCTCTAAATCTGCCTGTTCGTTACTGCACATCAATGCGCGTAGTTTGTGCAAAAGCCATGACAGCATTGCTGACTTATCTGGATCGCTCTGTCTTTCTTTTTTCATTCATGTGCATTACTGAAACGTACTTAGGCTCTTGTGATGGCAATCTGTATGGTTTTCGCTCGTACAATTCAGAATATTGTCACCGTGATTCTGGTTGCTACGGCGGCTCGGATATATCTACATCGTCTGAAATTAAGTACAAGCGTAAGTTTGACTTTTATTTGGATGTCTTGAACTGTGCATCCGTGTGGATTGAACCTAATGTTTCCACTTCTCGCAATCTTAACGATTTCATCATTGCCTGTAATTACCGTTCCCCATCTTCATCTATCCCAGATTTTCTACGCAATTTTGCTGCAGCACTCAATTTCTGCTAAAAACAAGAAAGTTGTACTCGTTGGTGATATCAATATTAATTTATTGGGCACACATAACAATATAGCATATACTGATAGTTTTTTTTTTTTGGTTTCGGGCTTGAATCCCTACTTTCATCCCCTACGAGATTTTCACCCAGTGGAAATGGTGCTCTTCTTGACCATGGCTTAAGCAATATCACACCAACGCCACGCGCAGGAGTCATCGATGTACTTATCACCGACCTTCTTTCCGTACTTGTAACTTTCGCCGCAAAATTAGCTCACTATAACACGTGCCATTTTTCTTCTAGGTTAAATCAGGACAACTTTATCAATACATGCTGACTGGGCTTCCATTGGAAATTTCCGTGATCCTGAAAGAGCCCTAGAGAATATCTGCTCCTTGTTTCTTAAATCTGTGTATGCAAACAATAAGAAGGTCAATTCCAAGAAAATATTTAAATTTCAGCATAATCCCTGGTTAACGACATGTTTGTTAACTAGCATGTGAAAGAAAGATAATCTATATAGGAAAACTAAAGAAACAGCCTTTCAATGTGGGAATGAGGGGGTAAAACCTAGGTATCAAGAATATAGTAATCTGTTGAATAACCTTCTAAAAAATCTAAGCGACATTATAACAAAAAAGAATTTTGTATGACAAAAAATAACCCCAAGAAAAAATGGAAACTTTTCAATGACTTCTTGAGTAGACCACAGGTTAGTAGAATAATTGATAAAATGAATTATAAACAAACAAATCTCCACTAAGGCATTCGTAATTGCAAGCTTGTTTAGTGATTATTTAATGAGATATACTATAATTGGCCTGCAGCTTCGTCTTATCACCTTACACGTCGTAACCATACATTTTTTTCTCTTTCCTGTCACCCCTGATGAAGTTTGTTCTACAATCCTGAATCTAAAGAACTCTAGCGTCGGGCTAGATAATATATCTGTTTATCACTTAATGTTCCTTGCTTCATATATTGCGGAAGTATTAAGCAATATAATTAATCTCATCTTTAAATGTAGTACCTTTCCACGCTCACTTAAGAAGGCCAAGTTAATACCGGTGCATAAAAAGGCGATATTACACAGGTCCTAAACTATCGCCCTATCTCTATTCTGTCCTGAATTAGCAAGATTATTGAAAAATTATTTCTGAAACGCATTAAGAAGCACCTAGACAAATTTAAGTCATTAAAGCCTTGATAATTTGGTTTTTGTGCAGACAGTTCCACCAACTTAGCTTTGCTATCATTAATGGATTTCTTGAAGTCTTCCATCGTCGGTTCTGTATTTCTTCATTTTACTGAAGCTTTTGACACCGTTAATCATAATACCTTATTTACTAAACTACAATAACTGGGTATCGCTGGTCCACCTTTAACTTTTCCTTAAAAGTTACTTACTTGATCGCGAACAATCAGCCCGCATAGGTGGCGTTTACTCAAATGTTAAGGTCATTAATCAAGGGGTACTGCAGGGCTCAATACTTGGGTCTTCATTGTTTTGTATCCACATTAATAATTTACATGATTGCATTATTCTTCCTAACGTTGTCCTTTACGCTGATGATACGACCATTTCCATGTCACACAAATCGTTAACAACGCTAATCATTAAAATGAACAACGAATTGACCAAAGTTATTGAATGGTGTTCTTAAAGCGACCTACTTCTTAACCCCCTTAAAACTCAGTTCATTATTTTTAAATCATCTCAAAAAGATCTCCCTTATCTACGCCAAGTATCCATAGGCCACCATTTATTCCCAGCGGCCAAATGTGTAACTTTCCTTTGCAGAAAATTGGATCCTAACTTGAAGCTCGATGATCATATTGCTTCTGTTAGGTAAAAAAACTGCTTTTGTTATAAGAGCTCTCATTAAATCTAGTCCGTTTCTTTCTGTTCACGCTTTATTCGTCTTTATACTTTGCCTTCATACATAGTTACTTTGCATATGCATTACTACGTGGGGAAATACATATAACTGTCATCTTTCGTCCATACAGCACATTCAGAACCAGGCCAATCGGGTTATTACCAACAGTTCTTTTTACTCTAATGCTGCTCCGCCTACTTCAGGCTAACTTCATTCTTCTTATATCTTGCTTGTTTAAATTTCGTTTACTTATCACTCTATTTAAGTTACTTAATAAACAGCTCGCGTTTCAATTAATTGATTCTAGGTGGCTCGCAAATACCAATAGCACTAGGTTTGGCCACAATCAGAACTTTCTAGTATATAAAAGCAATACGAATTATGGCAAAATGACTTCCTCCTTCTCAGCGATTCAACTTTGGAATGACTTACCCCATGCTCTTAAATCATCATAATCCTTGCATGCATTCAAATATGAACTCAAAAATTTCATTTTGTGTAACTAGTTGTCCTGCATGATTAACTTACTTTGCATATAAAGTATGTACTTCATTTATTAAATAGGTTATAACAATTTAGATTGGTAATGTTCAATTTTTTTTTCATGTATGGCTCCTTGTATAAAAATCGAATGTATTCCTTTTCACTACTTCGTTCACTTTTTATTTACTTATATATTGCATAATTTTATACTGCTGTAGTAATTTATTATTTTGCACCAATCTTGTTAACCGAGGGTCCCGCTGCAGTCATTTGACTTTGGGACCCTCGCCTGTATAGTATTAACAACCAACTATGTATCTTAATAGAATAATGAACTGAAACTGAAACTAATGAGATTACCTATGCGACAAGCGCACTTTAACCGGCTGCAAGTAACGACGGCGCGCTAGTTAACTATCTGCCATTATGGCTTTCATTTATTGACTGCAAGCACGAGACATAATGTAGTGGAGGAAAGCACGCAGGACTAGACATTCATTCGTATCGCCCATTGTGCTCCCACACAGAGCAGTATATAGAACCTAACGATCGGCCGGCTGAAATATTGCTCGATTGTTTTATCTTCAATAGATCAGTAGCGGGTCAGTAAACATTCATCTAAGAATTTCCAGCAAAAACAAATTCGTAAACTCTGCGGCAGAAATAAAACCACACGAAACAAACTTTATGCCGCAGTTCACACACTATGCACGAACTACTCACAAGGCAGAATTTCGCCGAAGGCCGAGGCTATACTCAAAGCCAATGCGAACTATATCAGCGCCGAGGAGATGGAGGAAGGACACATTACATGGTTCCAGGCGCACACGTCCCCCGACACCCACGTACCCAACCTCAACGAGGAGGTCCATCCACCGGGTAGCGCGAGGTCTCGCATGCCGCGCCTGCGTAGAAGGATCCCCTCTGGAGGATGGACAGAATGAGCAGGTGCTGTGACGTTACAACATTTTATTAACTCAGGCGCGTTTATCTACCCTTTAACCCCAAACTCCTCAGGGCCCAAGCTGTAGACTGCAAGCAATTACAAACCAAGACCTTCCCCAAGCCTGTTCATCTCAGGAGGATATATCCGGCAGGGGTCACGCATCTCTTAGACACATTCTCTGGGAATGTGAGGTTATATGCAGAGAAAATTCAGCCTCCCCAGATGAAGCTGCGGCGCGGTGGATGGTCGCGCTGCGCAGCTCAAACCTCCAAAACCAACTCTGGGCGGCCATCCAGCAAGCCTGCGAGGTGGTCAGTAGACAGGATCTCCGGAACTCCTCGGGGGCGGCCTAGGCCCAGGCTTCGAATTTGCCACATTTTCAATAAAGTTGTTATCACCACCTGTTCACCAACAAATGAGCCATACTATGCGCGAGCTAATGCATCACAACAGGCAAAGTATAGATAATAAATTACTCGTGCAACACAAAGTATAATGCAAGAGAGTGAGCGAGAAGGTAACTGCGACAGAACGGCAAAGTGTAAAATAGCAATAAAAGATAGATCTCTCGTTGTGCTACTCTTGACCGAAAGATATAGGAAAGCGTACGTGATGTGCTTCTTGGTGTCTCTATACCTGAATTGTTAGTGTCTACATTGTTGTTTGCACTGGCCATTGTCTGTGTAACATCTACTCACAATTATTCATTCCTGAACCGCGTATTGAAGGACGACCGATTGTACCGAACGCCACCCGCCATAGTGCCACATGAGTCATGCCCCAATACACACAGGCGCATCTTATGAAGCGTACGCAATATTTCACCTATTGTGTTGCACGCCCTCTGAAACTCGGCACCCGTCCTTCAGCGGCCTCCTTTTCCAATACGTTTAAACGGCAGAGTCGTCTACAGGGCGAGTTCGTAAGACTCCATAACAGAAAAAGTCGCGTGAACGAGACAGAAACACAAAGTAAACGTGACACGCTCCGTCGTCTTTACTTCTTTCCTGCCCCGTTAGCGCTCCTTTTTGAAGAATGCTTTAGCTAGCGAGTGAATCCCGCGTTTCCGTATCGAGTATGGGTGTTTCTAGCGTCTTTCATGGGGCGTTCCCAAATATATCGCAGTCTAAAAATGCAAGCCGATCCTGAAGGTTACGCCGTCTAAAAATGTGGCAGGTTCCCGTCGGTATGAGCTGTCTTAAGATGTAGACCGATCACGAAAATAGCTCAAGTATATATATATATATATATATATATATATGTGAACGTGTAGTTATCTTTATCGGGCAACCACGTTTCGCCACCTAACAAATGTAATCGCACAGCGTGGAACGCGCCTGCATGTATCCGAAGTTTCTGGAAAGTTATCGATGCTTCTATCCGCTGTCTGTTGTCGCCGAACCTTATGTTATCTGATTTCATCACCTGACGCGAATGGTGTAGAACTTTGCGGAAGGCACAGGGGTCCTAACGATTAGTCTGGAACATTCGACGACTGCTCTATAAAAGCCGACGCGCTTGACCCGCTGATTTCCGACGATCGCCGACCGTGTTCGCCGCTATCGTTGTGCTATAAGTGTAGCCTGTTTTTGTGGGCACAAGTTCGCCCAATAAAAGCTAATTTTGTATTCCACCGTATTGCTGCTTTCTTCACCGTCACTACCACGTGACATCTGGTGGAGGTGCTTGTGCGTTCATGTACCGAACGCCCCCGCAAAGCCGCGATCCAAGCCCGAAGCCAGAGGACAGAACCAACATCGCCCAAGACCAGCGTGCTATCCGCAGACAGCAAGGACTGCCCCCAGAACACGGACTTCTACCTGAGACGACAAAGAAGATCGTGGTCAAGACAACCCCAATGGCTGCCCCAGCGTCCCCCGTTATCCTACAATAACCTCTGGACCCACCAACCTTCCATGGAGCAGCGACAGAAGACCCGGAATCATGGCTGGAGACCTACGAACGAATCGCGACATTCAACAACTGGGACTCCGACGACAAGCAGCGGCATGCTTACTTCGCCCTAGAAGACGCCGCCCGAACGTGGTTTGAGAACAGGGAGTCGACCTTGACAACGTGGGACCTGTTCCGTAGCGGCTTCCTGCGCACATTTACAAGCGTCGTGCGCAAGGAAAGGGCCGAAGCTATGCTGGACGCCCGAGTGCAGCTACCAAACGAGAACGTTACCATCTTTACGGAAGAAATGAGCCGTTTGTTCCGCCACGCCGACCCGGATATGGCCGAGGAGAAGAAAGTCTGCCTACTGATGCGTGGTGTAAAAGAGGAACTTTTCGCTGGAATGGTAAGAAGCCCACCGAAGACCGTCGAAGAGTTTCTTCGTGAGGCGACGAACATTGAGAAGACACTCGAGATCCGAAACCGGCAATTCGAACGCCGCACGAACTCTACAAACTACGCCGGGGTTCAATCACTGGCTACCGACGATTTACGCGAGACTATCAGAGCGGTCGTACGGGAGGAGGTGTAGAAGTTCTACCCAAGGACGCAGTGCCAAGTGGAACCAATCACTGAAATCGTCAAAGAAGAGGTTCAGCGATCGCTTGGAGTTTCTGAGGTGCAACCACGATCACCGCAACCTCAGCCGGAAGCGATGACCTACGCCGCCGTCGCCCGCTGTCAAGGTCCCCCTCCGCAACAACGCCAGGGCCCTGTAACGCCGCAATTCCGTCGTCCACCGCCGCCGCCGCCAGCACGCCCACCCGTCGCCCATCGCAGCTACGCGAGGAAGACGGACATTTGGCGAGCCCAAGATCACCGCCCGCTCTGCTACCACTGCGGCGAAGCCGGCCATGTGTACCGCCGATGCCCATACCGCGACCTGGGATTGCGAGGGTTCGCCGTCGATGCACCGCGCCCTCGGGAAGGTGAACGCCCTCGTGACATCGCCGAATACCTCGCCGCTACTCAGTGGAGCCTTCGATGACCGTCCCGTTCGCCGTCACCAGACGGCTACCTGTCACCGCAGCGCCGACCATACACTGGCCCAGCCCGGGGCCGGTCAGCGAGCCCATATCCGGAAAACTAAAAGCAGCAACCGATGGAGGTACGGTTGCTGTTCGTCGAACTGACGAAGATCCTCCGCCGCCGACGTAGACGACGAAGAGACCATTTCGACGACATAATAACGACACGCCGCCGTCCCGACGAAGTCAGGACGCCAAGACTACACCGACGAAAGACGACTTGACGACGCGACGTTCCAGCTTCAGTTCAACACGACACAGCCGTGATCCGATGCCAAGACCTAATTGAAATGCCAGACAAAGAACCACCGACCTCGACGCGATTCTCGACGGCCACGCAGTCACCGCTTTAGTGGACACAGGAGCCGATTACTCCGTCATCAGTGGACCCATCGCCGCGCAGTTGAAGAAAGTTAAAACTGCATGGGAAGGCCCTCAAATTCAGACCGCTGGAGGACACCTCATCACGCCGACTGGAATCTGCACGGCAAGAATAACCATTCATGACCGGACTTACCCTGCCACCTTCGTTATTCTCAAACAGTGTTCACGAGACGTCATTCTCGGTATGGACTTCCTGGACCAACACGGCGCAATCATCGACCTGAAGTCGAAGTCAATAACGCTGTCGGAAGAGAAAGCGATGCCGCCGGAGAGCCCTCGTAGTCACCACGCCTTGAGTGTGCTCGAAGATCAAGTGAGCATCCCACCTCGCTCCAGCATTGTTATTTCGGTCGGCACCGAAACACCCGCTGACGTAGAAGGCGTCATCGAAGGCGACCAACGTCTACTGCTAGACCGTGTAATTAGCGTTGCAAGAGGGATCGCCCGACTGCATGGAGGGAAAAGTGAAGTGTTGCTGACAAACTTCAGCCGGGTGTTCAAGCACATCAACAAGGGCACGACGATCGCGTACCTCGAGGAAATTCTGGAAACCAGTAACGCGTTTGTCTTCTCGGATTCCGCCGCATCTACCCCGACGACCATGGTTCCAGAACCAGACTACGACATTAATCCAAGTCTCCCCGTGATTAAGCAGCAGCAGCTGAGAAGTCTGCTCCGACGATACAAAGGCTGCTTTTCGACGTCATCGAGGATTCGACTAACACCAGTCGCCAAGCATCGCATAATCACCGAGGAGTGCGCTCGACCACTCCGCCAGAGCCCTTACCGAGTTTCGCCGCGAGAACGCAAAGCAATAAGAGAACAAGTCGACGAAATGCTGCGCGACGACATCATCCAGCCGTGGAAAAGCCCTTGGGCATCCCCTGTTGTCCTGGTGAAGAAAAAGGACGGAACCCTATGTTTCTGCGTCGATTATCGTCGTCTGAACAAGATCACGAAGAAGGACGTATACCCCCTCCCACGGATAGACGACGCATTGGATCGGCTCTGCAACGCTAAATACTTCTCGTCGATGGACCTGAAGTCTGGCTATTGGGAAATAGAAGTCGACGAAAGAGATCGCGAAAAGACCGCCTTCACCACCCCAGACGGCCTCTACGAGTTCAAGGTTATGCCATTTGGACTGCGCTCGGCGCCTGAAACGTTTCAACGCGTGAAGGACACGGTTTTAGCAGGATTGAAGTGGCAGACCTGTCTCGTTTACTTGGATGACATCGTTGTCTTCGCCGGAAATTTCGACGATCACCTTAGGCGGCTTGCAACAGTACTAAAGGCCATCATGTCATCAGGGCTTACTCTGAATCCAGAAAAGTGCCGCTTCGCTTACGATGAGCTTTTGTTCCTAGGCCACGTCATCAGCAAGTCTGTAGTCCGCCCCGACCTGCGGAAGACAGCTGCCATTGCAAAGTTCCGGCAGCCCATCGACAAGAAGGCAGTGCGTAGATTTCTTGGCATGTGTGCCTACTACAGGCGATTTGTCGAGGACTTTTCACGCATCGCTGAGCCGCTGACAAAGCTAACTAAACGTGATGTCGAGTTCAAGTGGGAAACGCCGCAGGCCGACGCATTTCAAGAACTCAAACGACGCATGCAGTCGCCGCCCGTACTTGCGCACTTCGACGAGCACGCTGATACCAAAATACACACTGACGCCAGTAGCCTAGGCCTCGGTGCCGCCCTAGTCCAGAGAAAAGATGGACATGAACACGTGATAGCTTACGGTAGCCGGTCGTTGTCAAAAGCGGAAGGTAATTATTCTACATCCGAAAAGGAATGCCTCGCCATCGTTAAGGCTACAGCGAAATTTCGGCCTTGCCTCTATGGCAGGCCATTCAAAGTGGTCAGCGACCATCACGCGTTGTGTTGGCTAGCTAACTTTTTTTTTATTTATTTATTCCGTACTGCCAGCCTGTTTTAATGGCCCTAGGCAGGAGTGGGATATACATAATGGCTTTAAGAGCCAATAACATATGAAACACAAGAAAGAAAAGAGAAAAAAAAGGTGGAAACAAGCAAAGCGTCATCTTGGTACAATGCAAAAGAAAGACAACAATAAAAAGGAAGGAAGATATCAAAGAGTTCTGCGATACAGCACATGTTTACACAATGGCTTATACACACACACACAAAGAAATTAACGGTGCCCTTAACATGATATGATCTATATCACATAGTGTATGGATTAGGGTAGAAATCGTGGAAAACGTTTCGGTTCATAGATTAATGAGTGCGTGAATGAAGGACGATATGGTGGAGCTTTAAAGAACGTTTTCAGGCAGGGCGTTCCAGTCATGGATGGTTCGGGGGAAAAAGGACTGCTTAAATACTGTGGTATGGTACGAATACTCATCTAACCTGAATGAATGTGATGAACGCGTTGGGCGCCGGCTACAAGGGGTAATATACAATTTTTTTATCTAGTTTTACATGCTCCCGATGAATTAAATATAACATTTTAAGCCTGTCTCGATACCGTCTTGCCTGTAGGCTTTCCAGGTTCGCCTGCTGTAAAAGAGCGCTAACTGATGTATGACGGCGGTAGGAATTAAAAATAAACCTGACTGATCTCCGCTGTATCATTTCAATCATATTTATGCTTGCTTGGGTGTAAGGATCCCAGACAGGAGTAGCGTACTCTAACAAAGGTCTGATGAAAGTCTTATATGCTAATAATGCTAATAATTTTATATTACATGTAGATTTAGCCGAGGTCCTCCTCAGGTATCCGAGCTTATTCATGGCTTTCTTTTTAATGTGAGCTACATGACTATTCCACCTAAGGTCCGACGTAATTGCTAAACCAAGGTATTTATATTCTGTAACAGAGGATAAGTTATGGCCATTAATGCTGTATACGAAGGTTAACGGCTTCTTTTTGCGTGTAATGATCATTGATACTGTTTTTGTTAGGTTAATGTTCATTTGCCACTCTAAGCACCAAGTCTCTATTGCTGATAAAGATGAATTTAGAATCGTCTGATCTGCTTCGCTGCGAATTTCATGATAAAGTACGCAGTCATCTGCAAACAGTCGAATTTTAACTGGTATATTATTCACTATATCATTGATAAAAACTAGAAAGAACAGAGGGCCCAAGACTGATCCCTGTGGGATTCCAGATTGCACATCGGATAAGTCTGATTTCGCATCATCAACAACGACTGTCTGTCGCCTGCCCGTAAGATACGCCTCAATCCAGTGTAGTAGTAGCTCGTTTTTGAGAATAGGTTTTAACTTTGATAACAACTTTTGGTGGGACACACGGTCGAAGGCTTTCTCAAAATCTAAGAATACCATGTCAATTTGGCCTTGGCCGTCTAGTGCTGCCGCGATTTCATGCACTGTTTCTAATAGTTGTGTTACAGTGGATTTCCAACGACGGAAGCCGTGTTGTCGCGGGTCACAGAGGCCATCACTTTCTATGAAGACTGAGATGTGCCTAAATATTATGTGTTCTATCACTTTTCATGAAGTGCAAAGTAGGGAGATAGGACGGTAAGATTGGAGCAATGAACGGTCGCCTGATTTAGGGATGGGAATTATTTGTGCATGTTTCCAGTCACGTGGAATTTCTGCGCATGAAAGTGATTTATTATAAATAACGTAAAGATATTTGGCGCACCATTCGGCGTATCTCACCAAAAAAGCATTAGGTATTTCGTCGACGCCTGGCGACTTCTTTATATCAAGATCAAGAAGCAAGGACAGTACACCTGCTTCGTTTACGTCGAGATCATCGATGGGTGGAATATCATTTAAAGCAGCTATGTGCGGTGTGTTTCCATCATCCCTCGTGAACACAGAGCAAAAGTACTTGTTAAGTGCATTTGCAATCTTCAGTTTATCTTTCACTATGAAACCATCCACACAAATATCAGACACGTGGGTTTTCTTTGGCGATAAGTACCGCCAGAACTTATCCGGGGATGACAGAAGAAAATTTTTTAAAACAACATTTTGATAATAGTTTTTCGCTTTCGAAATCCCAGTTTTTAGCTGTAGACGCAGGTTTGTTAGCTTTTCGGCGGTAGCCTTTGAGGGTCGTGCTTTATGTTGCTTTCTTACTTGCTTTAGTTTTCGCCCAAATCGTACGAGGTCTCTTGTCATCCACGGATTCGTTTCACATACAACTTTCCGCTTTATGGGCACGAAAGTGTCGATACAGTTGTGAACAATATTTTTAAAGAAACACCATAAATTGTCAACGGACACAACGTGAGATTCTGAAAGAGATGCAAATTCAGAAAATTTACTCTCTAAGGCATCAAGTATGTCGACATCACTAGCGCGCAAGAAGTCAGGAATCGAGTACTGGTTTTTAGAGGGCTTGAACGTGAAATTTAGCTCTAGTGTAAGGCATATCATTCTATGATCCGAAATTCCCTGGAATATGTCAACACTCGGATTACGATTGAGGACTTGGTCGTTTACAAGAAAGAGATCTAATGTGCTTTGAGCGCGAGTCGGTTGTTTTACCAGTTGAGTCAAAGCATGAAAAAGAACGATGTCAGTTAGAGGCTCAGCTGCCGCGCAAAGGGCATCAGGGAAATCAGTTGACCAGTCCACTGACGGGACGTTGAAATCACCAGCAAGCAAAACATTCTTGCCCTGTGTGCCAGTTGTACACAAAAATTCATTCAGAGCGTCGAAGAATGCGTCACAATGTGGTGGGCGGTAAAAACCACCAATTATAAGATGGAAATCGTCCGAAAACACCTTCGCGATGACGCATTCAGTGCCGGCAATATCAGGTCACCTTTGTACTTGCAAACAGTCTTGAAACAACAAAGAGACTCCGCCTCCGCGGGAATCTCGATCTTTCCTGTATATTTTGTACCCTGGTGGTGTTAACTCGAAGTCCAGGATGCCAGAGTGCAACCAAGTTTCAGTTATTATTACATGTGGCTCATGCGCCACTGCAATGCTATGCAAGTCGGACAGCTTGTTTACAATGCTACGTGCGTTTAAATTAAGGCATCGGAAGCTTTTTTGAGTGCCCGAAGAAGTTCACTGTTTCTTCCTAGGTTTTTTGGTGGGTGCTAAAACGGGAATTCTGTTCATTTCAGTAGCGTCCCAGGTATACATTTCTCCGTTTATAACGATTTTGTCATGCACAAGCCTCACTTTTTCGCCGCCCTTTCTGATATTTGCCGTGCTTTCCCATAGATGCCTTCTTATTTGCCTAGTTTCTGCAGAAAAGTCTTCTGCAATCGAGATTTCTTTTCCTTTTAGCTTAGAGCAGTTTCTGAGCACTTTAATCTTTTCACGGTGGTCAATTAGTTTGAGCACAACTGGCCTATTTTTGTTTCGCTTCTTTTGTCCGATTCGGTGAATTCTTTCGAGTGTTGACACTTTTACACCGAACATATTCTCAAATATTTCGGAAACTAGAGAATTTGTTAGCGATTGAAACGTGTCATCAGGACGTTCCGGTAAACCGAACACGAGAAGATTATTGCGCCTGCTCCTGTCCTCGAGGTCGTTCAATTTACTTTGCATGGTATTTATGGTTGTCTCAAGACTACAAATCTTGGCCGTAAGTTCTGTAAATGTTACTGTGGAATGTTCGACCTTGGACTCGATAGTGTCAAGTCTTGCTTGCATGGTTTTTTGACCATCAAGTATTTGACGCAATAGCTCCTCTGTGCTCGGCCCGGGGTTCGATTCTATGTCACCGCAAAGCATGAGCAATGAAAATGCAACGTCTTGCACAAGAGAACATAACCCGTTTAAACAAGTGGGGCACGTCAGCTGGATGAAACAACGGTTGCTAGTTTTGATAGTCGAGTAGCTCTTACTAACCTGCACAAAATACAGAAACGGGTTCATGCTTGTTGGGGAGCCGCTGACGTGCCCACTGAAGAAGCTGCCGTGCATCCCTCTTCTTATAGTCCTCGGCTCCGATGACGTCGATCTGCGGGGCGGATGCTCCTGGTCACTGCTGCCGCCGAGGTAACAAAGAAGCCCATCTGCGCAGGCGCCTCCAGTAGTATCTGCCGATCGGGTGGTGTCCCTTTCCGTTACTGTAGGTGCGCCGGTCAGTCCAGCCGAGCAGAGAAGTGCAATCTGCACAAAATACAGAAACGGGTTCATGCTTGTTGGGGAGCCGCTGACGTGCCCACTGAAGAAGCTGCCGTGCATCCCTCTTCTTATAGTCCTCGGCTCCGATGACGTCGAACTGGGGGGCGGATGCTCCTGGTCACTGCTGCCGCCGAGGTAACAAAGAAGACCATCTGCGCAGGCGCCTACAGTAGTATCTGCCGATCGGGTGGTGTCCTTTTCCGTTACTGTAGGTGCGCCGGTCAGTCCAGCCGAGCCGAGAAGTGCAATCTGCACTTCTCGGCTCGGCTTAAAGGACCCTTCAGGACGGCTGGCACGGTGGAGCCTCAGACTACAAGAATACGACATCACTGTAACATATAAGTCCGGACGAAAACACTCAGATGCCGATTGCCTATCGCGCGCCCCCATTGACTCGCCGCCGCAAGATGACGAGGATGACGACGCCTTCCTTGGCATAATAAGCGCGGAAGACTTCGCCGAACAACAACGAGGGGACCCGGAGCTAAAAGCCCTAGTCGAGTATTTGGAAGGGCACACCGACATTGTTCCTAGGGGATTTAAGCGTGGATTATCTTCGTTCACGCTTCAAAACAGCCTACTCGTGAAGAAGAACTTCTCACCAGTCCGCACCAACTACCTTCTTGTTCTTCCGTCGGCGCTGCGTCCAGAAGTACTGCACGCCCTACATGACGATCCGACCGCTGGGCACCTCGGTTTCTCCCGGACGCTATCGAGGATACAAGTGTCATAATATATGGTACGCGGGAGGGGAAAGTATAAACTTACGAAGACAGTGCGCCATGCGGTGGCGAAGATGACAGCGACTCTGTGCGAATACCCGCAAGAGAGCCATCATCATCATCATCCTCATCATCATCGACACCAATTTGGGAGCGTCGGCAGTGGCGCTTCGAAAAGCGTGGCGCGAGAGTGTGTGGCCCGTGGCGTGAGAAGTGCGCGAGGTTCGGCGGTCGACGGAAAACAGCTTCCTCGCTGGGCGTCTGGCCCAGAGGAGCTATCGCCGCCCGCGCCAATACGCCACACCCGAAGCAACACTGTCGCCTGCTGGGAGGTTACCTCGCCCCGCTCTTCCGCTGGGCACTGGTCCAGGAGGCTGGCAGTCCTGAACCGGGGCGGTCGAGCGTTCGGGAGAGCGGCCACATGGCTACCCCGCCAGCTGTGGACGCGACCCGGTGACTGCGGCCGGCTACCTGAGCCCGCGACGCGGTCCGACCCGGCCGTCCGACCCAGCTGTCCGACCCGGCCGTCCTACACGGCTGTCCGACCCGCCGGCCGACACTGCTGTCCGAC
Organism: Dermacentor variabilis; assembly: GCF_050947875.1. Classification (NCBI taxonomy): domain Eukaryota; kingdom Metazoa; phylum Arthropoda; class Arachnida; order Ixodida; family Ixodidae; genus Dermacentor; species Dermacentor variabilis. The sequence goes on from NC_134572.1 coordinate 1,163,825, forward strand.
CCCGCTGGCCAGCATCAGTTCCACGAGGTCTCAGACAAGGCGACACACGCTTCCGCCGGAACTGTAGGCCAATCATAATCCACCCATCCATAGAGATAGTGCATGTCGCCTATGAGGCATTGTCACGTGTGTGTGCCGTTATCTGTGTCGTGTACGTCAATACAAGTCCGATGTGTGTTTGTGCTTTCGCGTGCTGCTTCTCCCTTTTTCTGGAGTGATCCGGCCCCAATAACATCACAAACTGGCGAGCCTGCCAGGATTCACTCGCAAATACAGTGAAAGGGGGCAGTTTCGCTTGAGCGCAGACACACATTAGTAGACGGCACCATGGATTTAGAGAAAATCACGGCTATAGGACTCCAAATAGGATTGTCAGGCGCAGAACTTCGCAGATGGATTGAAGCCGAACAGGCAAAACAAAGGGACGAGAGAGCTGCGGAGCGAGAGGCAACCAAGGAAGCTGACGAGAGGCAGCGTGAGATCCTCCAACTAAAGCTTCAGCTTCAGGAAGGAGCTCGGAATATGCCGGCAGCGGCTTCTGAAATTTTGACTACTCCCAGCACCTCCTCGTCCACCCTCAATCCACAGAAGTTACTTCCTTTGTTCGACGAGAAACGCGATGACTTACACGCGTATTTACAGCGATTTGAGCGCGTAGCAACAGGGCAGGACTGGCCACAAGAAAAATGGGGTCTTGCTGTGAGCATGTGTCTAACTGGTGGAGCATTAACTGTGATCGGTCGGATGACTGCCGCCGATTCATTAGATTACCCGAAGGTAAAGAAAGCTTTGCTGCAGAGGTTTCAATTCACGGCTCAAGGCTACCAAGAGAAGTTTCGGAAGGCACGAGCAGTAGAGGGCGAAACTGGAAGACAGCAGCAAGAATTTCAGCCTATTTTGACCATTGGATTGAGATGGCTAATGTGCCTAAAACATATGAAGGTCTACGAGATCACATGATCTCTGAACAGTTTCTGCGTTGTTGTGAGCCAAAGCTAGTCATTTTCTTGAAGGAGCGAGAGTGCAAATCCCTTGACGAACTTGCTAGCTTGACGGATCGCTTTCTTGACGCGCAGAACTGGACAAACTTAGGAAAAGGTACCGACAACACAAAGGATTTTGGTGGGAAAAACATTGAAGCTCCCAGGAAACCGCAACTTATGTGCACCCTCTGTCACCGGTTTGGACATTTGGCTCCTGACTGCCGTGCCCCACCTAAGCGTATGCTGAAGTGTGAGTTGTGCGACAGAACGGGACATACAGCTGAGAATTGCCGAACTCGGTACGGGGACAACAAACCAAGTTCTGCGTGTGCATTCACCGAATATCGACCAGTCCGGACTCATCCAATGAAAGAATCAAAGCGTCCAGGAAAGAAGACTCGCCGGTCAAGTGACAGCGAGGACAAAAACCCTGGGACCGCTGTAACTGTCCTCATCGACGGGATGCCAGTGGTTGAAGGCCGGCTGATGGGAAGAAGTGTTCGTGTATTACGAGACACCGGTTGTAATACCGCAATTGTCAGACGGGAACTCGTTACAGAGGTGTATATGACGGGAAGAAAGAGGAATGTTGTTCTTCTGGACGGCTCAACAAGCTACCTGCCTGAAGCTGTCGTGCAAGTGAACACGCCGTATTTTACAGGCAAGTTAACAGTGGCATGTATGGACGAGCCCCTCTACGACCTCGTTCTGGGAAATCTTCCAGGCGTCAGAGGACCATACGATCCGGATTCTGACTGGAAGCACCCCGCTGCTCCCAACGCTGAGTCGTCGCCGATAGAAATGAAGCTGAATAAGGCGCCTAGGAAGCCTAAGCATGTATCGAGCGTGGCTGAAGCCAGAACTGAAGAACAAGGCAAGATTCGTCCCTTGTGCGTTCCGACAATCGTCTTACGTGACGTGACAAAAGGACAACTCATTGAAGAACAGCGGAAAGACCCGACGCTGAAACATATTTTTGCAAAAGTAAGCAAGTCGTTTAACTCGGGAAAGGGCCACAGCTACGAATTCGTGGAAGAAAAAGGATTGTTGTATCGCCTTTGCCACCGGGCCACTGGCAGAACCTTTAAGCAGGTGGTCATACCAAAAGCATTTAGACATGGCGTATTAGAAGTGGCTCATGAAAACATCATGGTAGGACATAAAGGTATCAGGAGAACAACCGATCGTGTCCTACAAGAATTTTATTGGCCAGATGTGCACAGAGACATAAAACGCTTCGTGAAGTCGTGCGACAAGTGCCAAAAGACAACCGCTAAAGGGAAAGTACAGGCCGCTCCACTTCCTCGTCAGTGCGTGCTTGTGTGTGCCTGCAAAAATACGACCAGTTCGTTCGGTCCTGAAAATTTAGAAGCGCCGACACAAGATCCTCCGAAGTCGAGAAAGCGCCGGGGACCAGGACAGCGGAAACAAGCCCACAGAGGAGCGTGCCAGGCACGTCAACAGAGTGTTGCGTTGGAGTCTCCTTTTGCAGGAGTATTATTTTGCTATTAACTATATAAAAGATTGTGACAATGTTGGAGCTGACAACTTCAGTCGCGCGTAATCACATGCTCATTTAGCAAAATGCGATTGGACAATGCGACCATTCAAGTATTTAATCTTTATTTGAAAGCGAACAGACTTGTGCATTAGTACTTTATCTGGGCGCAACGCCCTGTGAACAATGTGTGTCGTGTGCGTACATGAACAAGTGGACAAACGTACACGGCAATTTTCCTTTCTCTCTTTTTTTTTCCATCCCGCGTCCTTGTCTTAGAATAGTTGTGAACAACTTTCTTGAGAAGGGGGGTATTGTCATAATATATGGTACGCGGGAGGGGAAAGTATAAACTTACGAAGACAGTGCGCCATGCGGTGGCGAAGATGACAGCGACTCTGTGCGAATACCCGCAAGAGAGCCATCATCATCATCATCCTCATCATCATCGACACCAATTTGGGAGCGTCGGCAGTGGCGCTTCGAAAAGCGTGGCGCGAGAGTGTGTGGCCCGTGGCGTGAGAAGTGCGCGAGGTTCGGCGGTCGACGGAAAACAGCTTCCTCGCTGGGCGTCTGGCCCAGAGGAGCTATCGCCGCCCGCGCCAATACGCCACACCCGAAGCAACACTGTCGCCAGCTGGGAGGTTACCTCGCCCCGCTCTTCCGCTGGGCACTGGTCCAGGAGGCTGGCGGTCCTGAACCGGGGCGGTCGAGCGTTCGGGAGAGCGGCCACATGGCTACCCCGCCAGCTGTGGACGCGACCCGGTGACTGCGGCCGGCTACCTGAGCCCGCGACGCGGTGCGACCCGGCCGTCCGACCCAGCTGTCCGACCCGGCCGTCCTACACGGCTGTCCGACCCGCCGGCCGACACTGCTGTCCGACCCCGCTGGCCAGCATCAGTTCCACGAGGTCTCAGACAAGGCGACACACGCTTCCGCCGGAACTGTAGGCCAATCATAATCCACCCATCCATAGAGATAGTGCATGTCGCCTATGAGGCATTGTCACGTGTGTGTGCCGTTATCTGTGTCGTGTACGTCAATACAAGTCCGATGTGTGTTTGTGCTTTCGCGTGCTGCTTCTCCCTTTTTCTGGAGTGATCCGGCCCCAATAACATCACAACAAGAAAGGTATTACTGGCCGCACCTAACCGCCGATGTCGCCCGCTACGTCAAGACATGCCGAGACTGTCAGCGACGCAAGACACCACCGACAAGGCCAGCGGGATTACTACAGCCGATCAAGCCTCCTTACCGACCTTTTCAGCAGATCGGGATGGATTTGTTAGGACCGTTTCCGACACCAACATCCGGAAACAAGTGGATCGTCGTGGCGACGGACTATCTCACCCGCTTGGTTGAAACTAACGCTCTACCGAAAGGCAGCGCAGCCGAAGTGGCGAAATTTTTTGTCGAGAACATCCTGCTGCGACATGGTGCTCCAGAAGTCGTCATCACCGACAGAGGAACGGCTTTTACAGCAGAGCTCACGCAAGCCATTCTGCAATACAGCCAGACAAGTCACAGGAGGACAATTGCCTACCATCCGCAGACGAATGGTCTCACGGAGCGCCTGAACTAGACCCTGGCCGACATGCTAGCAATGTACGTCGACGTCGAGCACAAGAAGTGGGATGCGGTCCTGCCGTACGTGACATTCGCTTACAACACGGCGGTGCAAGAAACAACACAGATCACGCCATTTAAGCTGGTTTACCGACGACGACGCTCGAAGTCATGCTGCCGCGCGTCACTGACGAGGAAAATCTTAACGTCGCTACCTATCTCCAGCGCGCAGAAGAAGCGCGACAGCTCGCCCGCCTGCGAATGAAGAACCAGCAGAGGACTGACAGCCGACACTACAACCTCCGACGACGCTTCGTCGAGTACCAGCCCGGCGACCGTGTTTGGGTTTGGACCCCTATACGCCGACAAGGACTGAGCGAGAAGCTTTTGCGTCGCTATTTCGGACCGTACAAGGTCATCCGACGTACTGGCGCACTGGACTATGAGGTCGTGCCAGACGGCATTTCGCTATCACAGCGGCGCCGCTTACGATCCGAAATAGTCCACGTTGCGAGACTCAAGCCGTACTACCAGCGTTAATGAACTTTGGGGCTTCGCGTAACTGACCTTTGGTCTTTGTTTCTTTTCGTTGTTTTGTTACTTATGTTAAGAATTGTCCTTTTGTGTTTCGCTCTCTTATATTTGTAGCATCGGGACGATGCTTTTTAAGAGGGGAGTATTGACACGTGTACTTATCTTTATCGGGCAACCACGTTTCGCCACCTAACAAATGTAATCGCACAGCGTGGAACGCGCCTGCATGTATCCGAAGTTTCTGGAAAGTTATCGATGCTTCTATCCGCTGTCTGTTGTCGCCGAACCTTATGTTATCTGATTTCATCACCTGACGCGAATGGTGTAGAACTTTGTGGAAGGCACAGGGGTCCGAACGATTAGTCTGGAACATTTGACGACTGCTCTGTAAAAGCCGACGCGCTTGACCCGCTTATCAGATTTCCGACGGTCGCCGACCGTGTTTGCCGCTATCGTTGTGCTATAAGTGTAGCCTGTTTTTGTGGGCACAGGTTCGCCCGATAAAAGCTAGTTTTGTATTCCACCGTATTGCTGCTTTCGTCAACGTCACTACCACGTGACAAAAAGAAAATATATATATATATATATATATATATATATATATATATATATATATATATATATATATATATATATATATATGAAAAGTCGTACGCTCACCCGAGGTCTGACGCGATATAGTGTGTGGTGCGCAATGACTGCGCCCTATTCAAACACCAAACGCGTTCAGGAAGAGATTGACTTTGGTCGACTTGATCGACAGGTTGAATCGCTTTGCAGCTTTTTCTTTACATTATGACGTGCATGCGCTTCGCCATTCTCTGCGCTAACGAACGGTGAGCGCTTCGCTCGAGCGTTTCGGCAGCGTGGTGCCTTTTTGCCGCTTCGGCACTGCGACGGCGTCCGCTCCCTCATTAGGCAGGACCTGCATAGGCCGGACGAAGTTTACAAATTAATAGCTCTGCATCAAAACAGACATCGCGGCTCTGTAAACGGCCCCCATTAGATCATTGAAAGCGGACAAATTACATATGTAAATTTATCTTACGTGAATTTGTTACGTTGTGTACAAGGGTTCTGCAAAAGTTGAATTTCCATGTTACTAAATTTTTGAGATTCAGCTGTAACTTATCAATTTTGCCCGCTTTAGACGTACTATTAGATGCAATTCACAGAATTGTGATATCATTTTTCATTGCTGAGTCAGCAGAGTGGCAAATTTGATAGTTTCGTCTTCTGATAATTTTCGATTTTTCCAAATGTTTAATAAACAATTTACAACTTAAATCGAAAATTCTAAACTGAAAGTCACTAGTTACTAAGTTTTTCTTTTAAATGCTACAAACCTCGCCAAATTTGGGGCAGTGGTTACCGAGAAAAACGAATTTTCCTTTTACAAGTATTTAGATAGGAGCAGCCTTCGTTCTTTAGCCATCTCGTTTTCTAGGCCCCGACGCTTCGCCAGTTGAGGCTCGCTCCAACCATTCCTGGAATTCATGTGCGCCTGGCTGTATTCCCCTTTCTGTCTTTACCCACACTGCCGCTCGCTCCCTCCCAACGCTACTCCCAACCCGCCGCGGTTGTTTAGTGGCTGTGGTGTTGGGCTGCTAAGCACGAGGTCGCGGGATTGAATCCCGGCCACGGCGGCCGCATTTCGATGAGGCGAAAACACCCGTCTACTTAGATTTAGGGGCACGTTAAAGAACCCCAGGTGGTCCAAATTTCCGGAGTCCCCCACTACGGTGCGCTTCTGAATCAAATCGTGGTTTTTGCACGTAATTTTTCGTTTAACGCTTGTCCCGACCCTCTCTCTGAATGTTACCTTACTATCTTACTTTTCTTCTAACCCCGGCGTGCTGCTACTACCTCCACTCAACGCTACCGAGGGATATGAAGGCGTTGTCGTTTAGAGATAACCAACGGATCAGACTCGAAAAGCCCCAGCACGCGATCCAGGTGACCGCGGACTGCACTGTCTCTGGCAGCGGTCCAGTTTGCATCACGCAATCTCCGGTATCAGCCAGGTTTACTGTTGCGTAATCTTTAGTACCGGCCCATTTTATACTACGCAAGAAGCCGACCGGACCGACACGCTAAAGCCCAGGAAAGAAGTCATAGAATGCTTCGCTTTAATGATGCACTTGAAGGCGTACAGAGAGAGAGAGAGAGAGACTTTTAGTGAATCCTGAGAGTACTTGTCGCATTGAGCATATTTAGGAGCCGTTTCTCGTTTCACTGCGGAAGTTTGTAAAGAGCAGAGCCGGCAAACAGCACATCTGTATGGGGCGTGTATACATACGGGGCTACACATAGGTCGATTGGTTTATGAGTGCTGTCCTGTGAGTGAGCTATTAGGTAACAAAGCCGCATCAGCCACGTTCAGCAAAGTCAGGAGGAGTAGAGTTTCAGCGATGTTCATTTCTACGGGCAAGAACCGTGCACGGTTGTCGGTAGAGACTCGCGGCTCGACAACAAGACGGTGGCGGAGTCGCCGGAGGGTGCGGGAGCCGCAGTTTAGGGAGAGCACCTAAGCAGGTGGACTGTGAATCGGGGCCTCCGCCATTCGGTTCGCGGAAGTGGTGCTATGGCCTTGAAGTCAACCCATCGCCGCTGGACCGCACCCATGCAGAGACATTCTGCGAACTGACCAGGTGCCCCAAGGTGAGTGGAAGTGTTTCACAGCTCAAGCTCTTATGGGCTCATTCCAATAACCGTTTCGGTTGGCGATATTGTTCGCCTCCGCCGCTGGCACTGCCAGTGTCCGTCGCCTAGGCGCGACGGACACCGGCGGTGCCTCTATATCCACTATGGGGGATTGACTCAGAAAGGGTTGAATTGTCTTGAGGAAGAAAAAGAAATGAAGAAATGCTAGAATGAAACATATGTATGGCATACCTGATTAAATCGAGCAGCCTTGGTGTCTGTTTGACACCACCCCGTTTTCAAGGGGATGCCAATAAATCATCATAACCATCATCATTAGCACTGTATTGTGCTACTTGTCACGGGGTGTCAGATGCGCGCCGCGTAGCGTCGATACGTGAACACTTCGCATTGCATTTGCATATTATTACTACACCAGGCGGCACGACATGTAGCAGGTTTATGTTTCCTATCAAATATGTGGCTCTTACCCATTATGGGGGATCGGCCAAGAAATGCATGGACTGTCTTTAGGAAAAAAAACAAGACTAAGGAGATGTATACAAAAATTCTAGAATGAAAAACAAGTATAGCATGCATGATTATATCAGGTAGGCTCGGTGCCTGTGTGTCAGCGCCCCGTTTGAAAGGGGATGCCAAGAAATCATGATTGTCAGCAGCAGCGTCATCAGCATCGAATCGTGCCACTTGTCACGCGATCTGACAGGCGCGCCACTTAGCGTCGATATGTGAAAACTTTGCATTGCAGTTGAGTTGTATTCCGCCAGGTGTCGCGACATGTAGAAGTTGCATGTAGCTGGACGTGGTTAACTCAAGCTGGCTAGGCGACTATTTCTCACCGCCACGTGTCAAGGGGATGCCAGTAAATCATCATCATTAACAGTAGCGTATCGTGTCACGGGTCAAGGGGTGTGACATGTGCGCCACGTAGTCTCGATACCTCTGTTTATTCTTCGGTACATTTTACGGACTGGCCGCAATTGAAATCTGAACCTGGCAACGTTTAACGCTAGAACGTTATCTAGTGAGGCGAGTCTAGCAGTGCTATTGGAGGAATTAGAGGGCAGTAAATGGGACATAATAGGGCTCAGTGAAGTTAGGAGGACGAAAGAAGCTTATACAGTGCTGAAAAGCGGGCACGTCTGGTGCTACCGGGGCTTAGCGGAGATACGAGAACTAAGAGTCGGATTTTTGATTAATAAGGATATAGCTGGTAAGATACAGGAATTCTACAGCAATAACGAGAGGGTGGCAGGTCTTGTTGTGAAACTTAATAAGAGGTACAAATTGAAGGTCGTACAGGTCTACGCCCCTACATCCAGTCATGATGACCAGGAAGTCGAAAGCTTCTGTGAAGACGTGGAATCGGCGATGGGCAAAGTGAAAACAAAATACACTAGACTGATGGTTGACTTCAATGCCAGGGTAGGGAAGAAGCAGGCTGGAGACAAATCAGTGGGGGAATATGGCAAAGGCTCTAGGAAGAGCAGGGGAGAGTTATTAGTAGAGTTTGCAGAACAGAATAACATGCGCATAATGAATACCTTCTTCCGCAAGCGGGATAGCCGAAAGCGGACGTGGAGGAGCCCGAATGGCGAGACTAGAAATGAATTAGACTTTATACTCTGCGCTAACCCTGGCGTCATACAAGATGTGGACGTGCTCAGAAAGGTGCGCTGCAGTGACCATAGGATGGTAAGAACTCGAATTAGCCTAGACTTGAGGAGGGAACGGAAGAAACTGGTACATAAGAAGCCGATCAATGAGTTAGCGGTAAGAGGGAAAATAGAGGAATTCCGGATCAATCTACAGAACAGGTATTCGGTCTTAGCTCAGGAAGAGGACCTTAGTGTGGAAGATGTGAACGACAATCTTATGCGCATCATTAAGAAATGTGCAATAGAAGTCGGCGGTAACTCCGTTAGACAGGATGCCAGTAAGCTATCGCAGGAGACGAAAGATCTGAGCAAAAAACTCCAATGTATGAAAGCTTCTAACCCTACAGCTAGAATAGAACTGGCAGAACTTTCCAAGTTAATCAACAAGCGTAAGACAGCTGACATAAGGAAGTATAATATGGGTAGAATTGAACAGGCTCTCAGGAACGGAGGAAGCCTAAAAACAGTGAAGAAGAAACTAGGAATAGGCAAGAATCAGATGTGTGCGTTAAAAGACAAAGCCGGCAATATTATTACTAATATGCATGAGATCGTTCAAGTGGCTGAGAAGTTCTGTAGAGATTTATGCAGTACCAGTGGCACCCACGACGATAATGGAAGAGAGAATAGTCTAGAGGAATTTGAAATCCCACAGGTAACACCGGAAGATGTAAAGAAAGCCTTAGAAGCTATGCACAGGCGGAAGGCAGCTGGGGAGGATCAGGTAACAGCAAATTTGTTGAAGGATAGTGGGCAGATTGTTCTAGAAAAACTGGCCACCCTGTATACGCAATGCCTCATGACTTCGAGCGTACCGGAATCTTGGAAGAACGCTAACATAAGCGTAATCCATAAGAAGGGGGACGCCAAAGACTTGAAAAATTATAGACCCATCAGCTTACTGTCCGTTGCCTACAAAGTATTTACTAAGGTAATTGCAAATACAATCAGGAACACCTTAGAGTTCTGTCAACCAAAGGACCAGGCAGGATTCCGTAAAGGCTACTCAAAAATAGACCATATTCACACTATCAATCAGGTGATAGAGAAAGGTGTGGAATATAACCAACCCTTATATATAGCTTTCATTGATTACGAGAAAGCGTTTGATTCAGTCGGAACCTCAGCAGTCATGGAGGGATTATGGAATCATAGTGTAGACGAGCATATATAAAAATACTGAAAGATATATAGAGCGACTCCACAGCCACCATAGTCCTCCATAAAGAAAGCAACAAAATCCCAATAAAGAAAGGCTTCAGGCAGGGAGATAGGATCTCTCCAATGCTATTCACAGCTTGTTTACAGGAGGTATTCAGAGACCTGGATTAAGTATTTCCCGAACATATGGACCATCGGCGGCATACTGAACTCGTCGCTTGCCAAGTTTGCTTCTGCGATCAGGACGCGAGCCCGATATGCCTTCTTCGGCAGCAGTACGTGGAACACATGCGCAGCATAAAACGACGCTTCCGTCGACCGACTCTGACATTGAATGGCCGTCGCTCCCATGCAAACAAACAGGCTTGATTGCGTTGGGTGATGTGTCTGCAAAGGTGGTTGATAATGATAAGGAATGAAAAGTATGCTGAAACACCTCATAACTACGATGCGTTCACTTCTTTGCGGTCCAGACGCCAGTTGCTAAGACCGCGCTACATGTTCTAGATGCTTGAGAAGCGCTCCACACGGCTCTGCATTAACGCATCATGGCACTAGCTTTTGAAAACCAATTACGAAGATCCGCAATAATGCAGTGGAATGCCAGAAGCCTACGAGGCTGCCTCGCAGACTTCCGGCGATGTATGTTCAAATACCACTTTCCCGTGGCTGTAATATGTGAACCAAACATGGCGTTTTTACTACGCACATCTGGATATGTGCCACTGTGGTTAAGGAATGAACACAATTTATGCAAAGTTCTCACTTTTGTTCGTCAGAATTTAACATGGCTTCGTAAAAACATTTCTCCACATCTTTCCAACGATTACGTTTGCATAACGCTGAACTACAAGCGGAGCATATTCTCAGTAATTGGAGAATATATACCGCCAACATCGAGCATAGACTCTTCATGTGTGCTGTCCATGCTGAAACGTTGTCCGGATTCCTATATAGTCATCGGCGACTTTAATGCCCACCATCCCATGTGGGGCTCTGCTTAGACGAACGCCCGCGGTAGAGACTTGACTGACTTCAAGCTTAGTCAAGGCTTGATGGTGATCAATGATGGCTCGCCAAAATACCTTCGAAGCTCTTACTACAGCAGTTGTCTTGACATTGCCTTTGTTTCAAAGAGCCTGCTGTCTGCTACACGACGGTGTACTGATCTCGACACCGATGGAAGTGACTATCTACCAACATATATTCAGTTGAATGGTTACATCCAACTGCTCCGTACACTGTGCGTTCCATCAATTGGCCAACATTTAGAGAATCTGTGAACACCGCATGTCAAGCCGTCCAATCACCATCCAATATTGAAGATGTCATCGCGGGAACATTACGCGACGCCACAAAACACCTCAGCGCATATTCACCTAAATCTCCTGTTGATGGCCAGTGCGAGCGACTTCGCTTGACACGTTGTCGAGCAGAACAGAAATACAGAAGGACCAAATCACCATTAGACGTCGCTGCATCACGCCAGGCTCAGCGTTACGACCTGAGCCACCTTGTCAAACTCGACAAACAACGCTGGAGATTATTACGTGGCTCTCTGGATGGGAGCAAACCTCTCTCTAGAATTTGGACAATAGTGCGAAGTCTCCGATCGCCTCCGCAACAGCTGCACCCGTTCAACGCTGTGGCTATAGGGCAAGGCCGGCGTGAAGTTGAGGTCGCCGATGACTTCAGCAAATTACTTGTGAGTGCCTCTAACGGTATACCAACGCAATCGCGATTGATATTCCACCATCTAGTGATCACCGTCTGGATGCGCCTTTTACTATACACGAGCTCGACGCTGCGATTTATACTTCCCGCCGATCATCTTGTCCAGGACCGAATAGAATTACATACTTCACGATTTGTCATCTTGGAGTAGAAGCTCCAGAAATTCTTCAGACGCTACACGACTCTACGTGGGACGCAGCAACTGTGCCTGGCCACTGGAAGTGCAGTCGTCTTGTCGCTTTGCTAAAACCTGAGAAATGTCCACATGATCTTTCATATTATCGGCCAATAGCCTTGGCAAACTGTCGGTAAAGTGATGGAGCGGATGGTACTGAGCAGACCGGAATGGCTACTCGAGAAATAGGGTGGATTTCCTGATTTCGTCAATGCATTCCGAAGAGGCCGATCGTCCATTGACGGTGTGATCGACCTAGTATCTTCTGTTAAACAGGAAAAGCGACGCCATCGTCTGGTATGTGCAATATTTCTGGATATTAAAGATGCCTACGACAACGTCTTCCACCATTCGATTCTTTGGGCGCTTGAGGATATTGGAGTTGGTGGCCGGATGTATGCATGGCTGCGCAGTTACCTCAGTGGCCGCACCATTTTCATGTCCACTTCGGATGGCGAGACTGATAGACATGACGTTCGCAGAGGTTTTCCGCAATGTGGCGTCCTTATCCCAATATTGTTCAATGTCCTACTGGTGGGCCTTGCACACGAGCTACCTGAAACAACGCATATCAGCACGTACACGGATGATATCCGTATCTGGTCATCTGGGGTCAAATGTCCACAAGTGCGTACAAAGCTTCAACGTGCGGCTACCGTCATGGCGAAGTACATGCGCGGTAGAGGTCTACAACTCTCAGCAACTAGGTGTGCAGTGTTGAAGTTCACACGCAAATCAATGTAATAATATCAAATCGTTGTCAACGGAACGGCGCTCCCTTTAGTCACCCACCTCAGATTTGGTGTGATAATAGACCGCAATCTTTCTTGGACCAAACATGTTACTGCGCTTCGGGCTAAACTCGATCACCAACTTCATACGGGTTCTTCGTCTAATATCTGCACTGAGATAGGGCCCCTCTGAGCGAAGTTTGCTGCAAGTGTACCAGGCACTTTTTGTGGGCTGCATACGCTACAGCATGCATGTGCTAACAGGGGATCATCTTCTATGCGCACGCTGGAGAGCCTTCAGGTACAAGCATTGCGGATACGCCTTGGCTTGCCACATTGCACGTCAACTAAGGGCACAATAGCGGAAGCACGGGCTTGTCCAATTGGCATATACAGGTCTTGTGAACCTTTGCCGAACCTACCTTCACCTGCTGACCAGACACTCACATCATCCTTTGCCAACACTTCCAAGAACCAACCTTGACCGTGTTTTTTCTAAAGCAACTGTATGTCACGCAAGCATTATAGCTGCAAGGGTCAAGACCATCAACATCACCGAGACACCTCCATGCACGTTGCCAAGGCCACTAGTGGGGCTTCAGATACCCGGAATTGTAAAGTAATCCCACGTCTTCTCCATTGGCTTGAAGCAGCTCACGCTGTCCCATATATTTACATTATATTGTGGGACTGTACAAGTATATACCAGTGGTTCGGTCGCACCATATGCCACAACGGCCGCATTTGTCATTCCAGAACTTAGAATTACTCGGCGATTTCAGTTAGACCACAAATCGACACCTACGGCTGCGGAACTTGCGGGAATACGGGAGGCTGTTTGATTTATGAGAACGCAGAGACCTCATAAATGAACGGTATTCTGCGATGCCAAATGAGCGCTACAGGCGCTAAAGTGCTTTATAAAGAAAGGACTATATTACCTGCTCGTGCTGGAAATCACCGAACTTCATCACAGTGCCGAGTTAGGTGGTCACGTGGTCACTTTTCAATGGGTGCCTAGTCATTGTGGTGTGATTGGCAAGATCGGCCTTCTCTTCCTCTGATGAAGTATGGATTGCTTACTCGCTGCCTGACACCAACTCTATGATCAAGGCACTCATGCAGGACCTTACAAAAGCATACAGAGCCCACGATGACAACATCCACAGACGGCTATATATGATCGACCCACGGCAAATTCTGTTTGCCCCCGAAGGTTGTGCGGAGCAAAACGTAATTGCTACACAGGATTCGGCTGGGCATTGCTTTCACCCGTCGCTACGCGCACCTCATCGGCCAGTCGAACAGCCCTGATTGTGAACACTGCCAAGACGCCTGAAACGCTGGAACACAAGCTCTGCGATTGCCCAGCATATATGCTGGAGCGAAGGACGTTCGAAAGTTTCCTAGCCAGCGTTGGCAGGCAACCATTGTCGGAAGACGCTATCCTTGGCCCATGGCCTGACATTGCAACTTCAATGCGTGCAACTCAGGTGTTGTTGAAGTTTCTGCAGAACACCAAGCTCGACGAGCGGCTCCAGCAAGGCAACTGTCCCATATACATAAACACTCACCACTTCTCTTATCATCATCCCCCCTCTCAGTACTTTCACTCCCTTTCCCTCTTCCCCAGTGCAGAGTAGGAGACCAGAGCGCACTAGCTCAGGTCGACCTCTTTGTTTTTCCTGTCAAAAATTCTATTCTATTGTTTGCTCGCATTAGAACATAATAATTGGAGGAAATAGAAGGCGCTCACTGCGGAGCAGGGGAGTGCGAATAGTGATTTTTGAGACCGAATCGAATACGAATCACATAGTGCCCGAAGCGAATCGAACGGAATATATAATAGTTTAGAATAATGAGCAACGGTTACGGCAACTAATATAGTACGATGTTCACATCCGAGTATTCTTGAATTTAGCAAGTTTCTTTCATTACATTGTATGTTATGAATCATTGCTTATTAAAGCACACATGGAGTATTAGGAGCTAATACGTATATTCTTCGCATGCACATGACTCTTCAGAGAGCACGAATGGTCACTGTATAGCCTATAAAGTATGGCTACCATTGTGACGTAGGCTGCTCCACTACCCAAGTTTTCATGTTTTATGTCTATATTATGGCCACGGGGGTGAAAATGTACCGCAATTTCTCTCCAGTTATAGGTTTATTTGGGCGCAGTTGACGTTTGGAAATATTCGGTGAGAATTCGAGAAATATTCGCATTTATAGACCGTTTCATCGGGCGAGGAGGATAGGGCGCGCGGAGTGCCTCTCCTCCTCTCTGGCTTGGGCGATCCGGCGCGGCGCTGCTTGAAAGTATTGCTGTCGCGTGCTGCGGAGCGATTTTGAGATGTTTTAGATGGTATTTTGTGAAATTTACGCCGTGTCCGTTCATATAAGGTCGTCAGGGAAGCCTTTCGGTGCATCGGTAACTACAGTAGGCGGAAATATCTTTTGGGAGCGCAGAAATGTGACGCGTTTTATAAGCCGCGGTGTACGCACATTATCAGTCGCGGTGTGTGTATGTGTTGTGAACTATTTTACTTATATCGGTTTTAATTCAACAAAGAAACCCGGTGTCTCTGTATTAGCAGCATGAAATGGTAAATCTGCTCAATATCTGATCGCTTGGCGTAGGGAGCAAAGCATAAACATAAGAGCGCGTGCTCGTGCACGGCCAACCTAAGACAACCACGAAACATCTAAGCGGCAGGCGCAATCAAATATTTGTGATGCACCGGCATCGTTCTCGCGCATTTCAAGTCTAGTAGGCTTCAAATTACCATATGTCTACGCTAGCCTTCCTGCATGAGGCCGATGGCGCTGCTCAACACAGCGATCACTGCGGTTTGTGAACCAGCACGGTACATATGTAAGCTGTTCGCTTCGGCATTGCCTTTTTTGCCTGCATACAGCCATAATATATGAAGGATCGCATAAAAATAATGCGATGCCTATTTCTGAGGACAAAATTTCCGTAATGCGTGTGAGTGCGTCGTAGTGAACGGAACAAACACAACCGAAAAAGAAATTCGGTGATAATCCTCTCTCTCGAAAAAGCAAGAGAAAACGGGCTAACGCCGCAATAGGGCCTCGCATAGTCACGCCGCACAACGTTTATAAATATATAACCGCTGATGCGGTATGCTTGGACCATGCGGTACATAGAACAAAGATATATGTAATCCAGCACTTACCACTGCTTAGGACGCTCGCGCAGTTCGTAAACAGTCCCTTTGCTGGACAAGCGTAATTCAGACTGTAAGGTATGCTGCTATCACTTCCCAAAACTATTTTATTCAGGTGCGGAAACCTCACCCATCGAACCAAGTAGTCACGCAATGTAACCTGCAGCGAACAGATTGAACGCTTGCCAATTAAAGTATAACATCACAGCTCCTATCGTAGCAGAACGGTACCCACGATCACGCTGTTATGATCGTCGCGTATGTTTCCGCAGCTTAGAAATAGAGGATAATACTGTAATAAGGTCACATTAGTGATTGGAACATTCGGAAATACACAACTGATTTCCGAGGCTGATCGCAGGCTCAAATATGCGCGCACCCATCGCGCTGCGTGTTCCGTCCACCTCAACGCCAACAGAAACTCCGGCGATGACGCCTTATACCACTTCAGCACGTCTCACAGAACCGTTTACCACGTAGAAGACGCACGTCATACTAAACAGACCGCACGACCGCGAAAACAAACGCCAGAAACTGCCGCCAAGCGTATAGCTGCCATGCAAAAGACCGCTTTCACCCAAGCCAGTATGGCGCTGCTCATAGGCGGCGCCACTGCGTTCGCAATATGGCGGCGCCTACGAAAAAACGGTCTATATATAGCGTCTGTTTGATTCGAAGACCGAATTGAATGCGACACTACTCGATTTGTTATTTGGAAGTTTCCAATATTCGCATACCCCTACACAAGTAAACAAATTTTCAGTGCTGCTAATTGATCATGGTTAGCACGTAAGGATCTACGTCGCTGCTAGCGTCACTGCAGTATTTTGAAACTGAAAACCTTGTGATTGTTAATGAAAACAGCGTGGTGGCAGAGTGGGCAAACTGTATGGAAATTTTCAGAATTTTATGGCACGGTATAAAACGTTAGAAAATGCTCAAGGTTTTCATTAGCCGGTATAATAGTGATGTGTAGGGGAGTTTTTTGATGTAGTGCATAACTTTAGATGACGTGCTATTTTATTATTTTATTTTGCTTAGTACCTCTGAGTGGGTTCCACGTATTCAAGTGTTCTGTGACATGTCATAGCTGGTTTCGTCGGGGCGTGTGCAGTATTGCACAGCTCAAATTAATTAGAATATTCCGGTTACTGTTTTAGTTGTTGACAAGCACATTATGCTTAAGCAATTGAATACGATGTTACGCATAGGAAATACTTTGTGAATGTGAATAAATTTTGATGAGCAGATTGGCTGAGTGATAAATTAATTCACGGCATTGCTTCGACCTCACTTTCTCGATGAACCACTGACAAGATCTAACGTCAGCCTCTAAGCACGATGGATCAACCTTTAGAGGGCATTTTTGTAGTACACCTTCACGACGGTGTCGATGTTCCAGCGACGTCACTGGGCGGAATTGTACCTCTGCAATTCCGCTTCAATGAGGACACCCGATCGTCAAACGTGGTCTCCGCGGACAAGGGCAGTATATAAGGAAGATAGAGTATGAAGCGATGCTGATAAGTATAGTGGTCATGGAATAACTGACGTTTATTGCGCGAACCCCGGAAGTGCTAGAACGCATTTCCAGACTGACTGGCGTACATCATTTTGTTTTAGTGGTTACTAATATATCCTCTTTTCTTTAAAATTGAAAGCTGGCAATGCAGGACATCTTAATCCTGGTAGCCCAATCGGCGGGGAGGTCTTCTGATTCTTGACCGTCGGCTTGGTTCAGCACCCACCACTCCAGTCGGTCCTGGGGGTGTACGTAGCAGGGCAGTGTTCTGTAGCAGTCTCCGCTGCTCCTGCTGGGGCCTGCACATCTGGCTGCTCCCCTCCTTGTTGCCCGGACGACTCTTTAAGCATGCTCGCGCACTGGAAGTGCTCCAGCGCGTTGCTGGACTGGCTGGCGTACATCGTCTTCTTTAGTGATAACCGATGCAAAGGGAGCTCGCGCCAATCTGTATATTTGTTACAGCAGTAGCAAAACTTTGTTGTCCTTGAAACAACATCAGACGTAGCCTTCCGTAGTTCTTTAGCTGAATGCACATTATGTTTGGCAGGGTATTGAGACTTTGCTCCTACAGTAAATTCTACGCTCCGTCACGGCTTCACATATCCTGGAGGGAAACCTTTAGCCGACAGCCAAGAAGAAAACTTTCAATGTGACACCACAAGTAGCTAATGCAGCGTTCTTTTCAGGCTGAACCACACTCGCTTGTCAATATAGTTTACGGAAGGAAATTAACAAATTTCCAAGTTAGTCAGATCAAGAGGACAATGAAGATACATGAACGATGAGCGAAAATACAGATATTGTAGTGTCACGCTATTCAAACGAGAAACAGGGCCGAAAGCACCAGCTTAGGTTATAAGAAATCTAGCTGCGGATGGTGGCGTAAATTTCCCTCAACATTGTGCGTTTCTTGCGTGCCTGCTTACTGCAGTTGCTGACTACACCTCTTTAGACTACAACTCTTTCGAAGTGGCTAGTCTTTAGACCGCTTAACTCTATTGACGCTCATTTCTGTTAAGTGTGTGAGCGGGTTTTTGTGGTAGGTGTCCCGTCTTGCAGTACGTCTTTCTTATTGGGCCATTTAGCGACGTCCAAAGGGTTAGACAGATTTGTTGACTAACATAAAAACGCGCGTATTATTAGATTTTTGTCGTGCGCATTCTGGGAAACACAAAACGAAGTTATAGAAGAAACGACAGAACAGTCCGGCTAAAGTACCCGTGTTGAAACAGACAACACGAGACGCGATTCTCAAGCCAGACAGATTGGTCACTTTCGAGAAAATGGGCCCAGTGCGACGAAGCGAATGGTCGGGTCTTCCTAGAGACAAAATGCGAGGTGCTCAAAAGAAATCGCCAGCTGATAATGAAAAGGTCACAGAGAAGTGGATCCCTACGCCAATGACGATGGCGAGAGCGTCCAGATCGCAATCGCGCTCCTGTCGATGCAACGATTCCGTTAGTTCGTGCAGGCGGACGGAAACGACCGCGTGAGCGGTAGTTGGCAGGCGTGCCTTTACTCAAAGGAACAACACCGTTCTTCATTTGACCGCCGCCGCGTGAATTTTTTCCACTCCGACAGTAGAATATATATCCTCTTGAATGCTGAGTGTGTGGACCGTACTCGCAAGTGTACTCATAATTGAATTCCAGGCTAGTGAAGCGATTCTCGCCAACTTGTTTCTGTTAATTGATAGACATATCGAATGCCCAGTAATTCCCGGCGTAACCGAGCACGTCGCTCTTAAAATTTAATTTGGGGTTTTGCGTGCCAAAATGTTACCAAAACTAAATGTTTTGTAATGTTGTATTACATTTATGAAACTCTGCTCTTGCTTAGTTCTGAGCCAAGTTTTGTTCCATTATTTATATAGCCATATTTCTAAAACCTAAAATTTGTATAACTGCTTTCCTTTATTTTAACAGTTTAATGTATGGTGTTCATCGCTAACAAATGTAAGCGTTTTTCTTCCATCGATGTATTTGTCCTTATGCTTTTGCGATTTCCATGTATATTGTCCCACTCACACAATGCTCCCATGTAACGAAGCCTGCGACTTATCAGAATAAAAATAACATAAATAAAAATCACGGTCTGGTAATGAGGCACGCCGTAGTTAGGCACTCCGGAAATTTGGATCACCTTGGTTCTTTAAGGTGGACCTAAAATTCATGCTTTTCTTCTTTATATAGCTGCATAACCTTTTCCAAAGCGTCGCATTCGGTTGCCATTCCTTCTTTTGCAGATAATTTTGTGCTGTATCGAGTCATAGTGAATGGTAGCGCTCTACCCGCACTACACGGAAAACTTCTGCTGCAATTGTACTAACGGCCCAGAAAATTACTGAGACATCGTGAACTTATTTTTATAGCGGACCGTAGCCACGTTGTTCCTTTATATTGTTACGTGGTTAAAAACAGTCAGGCGTATATTTACAGGATATTTACAACGATTGTAGCAGCTGACAAGATGGTAGACAGCGCACGAAGCCCAGAGCGTCGTCTTCTCCTGACCAAGCTGAAAACACCTTCTTCGTCAGCCTGTCGCATGACCCCCGGTGGCTGAAGCACCTGCTCGGTGCTGTTTAGGAGGCGGGTGAGTGAAACAACTTAAGACGCGCGACGTGAACAACGTTGTAGCTATTCTGAACCATGGTTGGCTCAAGAGGGGCGATTTCGTACGTGACATCAGTTACTTGACGCAAGACACGGTAAGGGCCATAGTAGCGTGAAAGCAACTTCTCTGCGAGGCCAACGCGTCGCGCCGGCGACCAAAGGAGAACCAGGGCGCCCGGTGTGTAATCGACGTCACGATGGCCGGCGTCATATAAGCGCCGCTGATTGTCCTGCGACTCCACAAGTCGACGTCGGGCAAGATGGAGTGCTTCTTGTGCTTTGAGTATGGCTTCACGGGCGTACTCTGATGTGGAATTCAGACTAGCAGGCGGAACTGTGTGGAAAGGTAGCGTAGGGTCCCGGCCAAACAAGAGGAAGAATGGAGAGAGGCCTGTGGTATCATGGCGAGACGAATTATAGGCAAAAGTAACAAACGGCAGCGCAACGTCCCAGTCGCGATGGTCAGCGGAGACATACATGGACAGCATGTCAATAAGGGTGCGGTTAAGACACTCGGTTAGACCATTCGTTTGTGGATGGTAAGCAGTAGCAAGGTTGTGTTTAGTTTCGCACGACTGTAGAATCTCATTGACAACTTTAGAAAGCAAGTAGAAGCCTCGGTCGGTGAGGAGCTGTCGAGGGGCGCCGTGGTGAAGGATGACGTTCTCTAGGAGGCAGTCGGCGACATCGGTCGCACAGCTTGTCAGAAGAGCCCATGTAATTGCGTATCGGGTGGCGTAGTCTGTTGCTACAGCAATCCACTTGTTTCCCGAAGCAGACGTAGGAAAAGGGCCTAAAAATCAACACCTACACGGAAGAATGGTTGTGATGGTACGTCAAGTGGTTGAAGGCGACCAGCAGGGAGTGTGGTCGGCTTTTTGCGTCGTTGACAAAGGTCATACGCAGCGGCATAACGGCAGACGTCACGGTATAGACCAGGCCAAAAGAAGCGCCGACGAACGCAGTCATAATTCCGTGACACACCAAGGTGATCGGCAGTCGGTACATCATGAAGCTGGGCGAGAACAGCCAGACGCAGATGCTCAGCACAACGAAGAGTCGGGCAGGGCCGTCCGGGCGCATGTTAGAGCAGTACAATATACCATCTTGGAGTTCGAACATGCGAAGGGAAGGATCGGGTGCCGTTGAAGTGAGCCGTTGAATAAGGTCTTGTAAGGAGGCGTCCCGACGTTATTCGGCTCCAATATCGCGAAAAGCAGCCAGAGAGAGAACGGTGTCAGGTACGCGGGCCGCAGAAACGTCAGGAGGGTCGAAAGGATGGCGCGACAAGCAGTCCGCATCTTGCTGTTACCGGCCGGTCTTGCATACAACTAAATGGTTGTATTCTTGAAGGCGCAGAGCCCAGCGGCCAAGGCACCCTGAAGGATCTTAGAGGGACGAAAGCCAACACAGAGCGTGATGATCAGTGATGACTGTGTACTGCATGGCGGCCGTAGAAATAGGGGCAAAATTTACCCACTGCCCAAACGAGAGCCAGACACTCGCGTTCCGTGATAGAATAATTGCGCTCAGCAGAGGAAAGAAGGCGGCTGGCGATGCAATAACACGTTCTCACCCTTGTTGTTTCTGTGTCAAGATGACTCCAATACCGTGACCAGTGGCATCGGTACGAACTTCTGTTGGAGCTGACGCATCGAAGTGAGCGACAACGGGCGGGGACGTAAGCAGCCCAATCAGCTCCGTCAAAGCACGAGCTTGCTCAGGGCCCCAAATGAATGCAGCGTCTTTCTTGAGGAGCTGATTGAGAAGGCGCGCAACGTTAGCAAAATTTCGGAGAAACCGACGGAAGTAGGAGCAAAGGCCCAAGAAGCTGCGAACATCCTTGGCACATGTTAGGACGGGAAAGTCTTTCACTGCCCGTATTTTATTGTGATCAGGGCGTACACCAGAAGAATCGACGAGATGCCCGAGCACAGAAATTTCACGACGACCGAAGTGGCACTGGGACGAGTTTAGTTGTAGCCCCGCCTGACGGAAAACAGTGGCGGAAAACAGCAGATGGCAACTACGGCTTCCATTTTGACAACGCTAGAGGAGAAATGGCGGTGGAATTCGCAGAAAGGAATAAGCTTCGAATAACGCACACCGATTTCATGAAGCGTGGCAACAGAAAGTGGACCTGGAAATGCCCTAATGGTGAAACAATAAATGAGATTGACTTCATACTTTCTGCTGATCCCAGCATAGTGTAGGATGAAGAAGTGATAGGTAGGGTAAAGTGCAGTGATCATAGGTTAGTGAGAGGTAGGATTAACCTCAATTTGAAGAAAGAAACAGCAAAATTGGTCAAGAAGAAAAAGGCAAACCTAAATGCAGTAAGGGTAAAAACAGACACGTTCAGGCTGGTACTTGTAAACAAATATGCGGCCTTAGAACAGAAAGATGATGATGACATATAGCTAATGAATGAAACCGTAACTAGGCTGGCTTCAGAGGCAGCAAATGAATTGGGAGGCAAGTCACCAAGGTAACCAGTAGGCAAGCTTTCCCATGTAGCAAAGGACCTAATAAGAAACGACAAAAAATGAAAGTGTCCAAGGGGAGCACCGAGACCCGCTGCTCACCTTCAACGAAATAACAACGCGCTATCAGCTGTCGAGGAGGACCTTCCCGCTCCCCCACGCTAAGCTCACTAGACCACAGTCATCTATATTCAGAATGCTTCAAACAAGGTCGTTCCCCTCGAGAGGCAGACTGAGATTTTATTCACCGGACGTAGAGCCGCAATTTCCGGATTGCGGCGAATCGTACTGCTCGCTAGCGCACATGCTCTGGCAATGCTCCGCGTTAAGCGGCACCGTGTGAAGCAAAGAAGAAGAGTGGGGGGACGCCCTGCGAAGCGACGACCACCATATCCAGATCCGGGCCGTCCGGAGGGCTCACGAAAGGGCGGAGGCTCACGCGCTTCCCGTCCCAACGTGGGCGCGGCCCGCGACACCTGCCGACCACTAAACCAAGCGTGAGTGGGGAGGCGTTTCTCAGGACTCAATAAAGTTATTTCCTCCTCCAACTCAAAAGGTAATTAGTGGAACTCTCAAAACTGATCAACAAGGCGAAAATAAGCGATACTCGAAACTTTAACGTGAGAGAGACTCAAGAAGCCGTAAAAGATGGACGCACCTAGATATCAGCGCGAAAGAAACTTGGTATAGGACAAACCAAGATGTATGCACTGAAGGATAAGCAGGGTAATATGATCAGCAATCTCGAAGATATAGTAAACGCAACTGAAGGATTCTGTACTGACCTGTACAATACCTAGATGAGTCAGGATACCTCCTTTACAAACAGTATTGAACAGGATACAGAAACTCCTCCTATAACTAGCGATGCGGTCAGAAGGGTCTTGCAAGACATGAAACGAGGAAGGGCGGCAGGATAAGATGGAACAACAGTCGATAAGGCTGGGAAAACGGGCGGCTCTTTATACAAAGTGTCTATCGACTGCAAGGGTCCCAGAAAACTGAGACTGCGAACATTACACTGATCCACAAAAAGGGAGACGTTTAAAAATTGAAAAATTATAGGCCCATTAGCTTACTCCCAGTATTACATAAAATATATACAAAAATAATATCCAATAGTATAACGACAACACTGGACTTTAGTCAACCAAGGGAACAGGCTGGCTTCAGGAAGGAATACTCTACAATGGATCACATTCATGTCATTAATCAGGTTATCGAGAAATCCGCAGAATACAATAAGTCTCTCTGTATGACTTTTATACATTATGAAAATGCATTTGATTCAGTAGAGATACCAGCAGTCATAGAGGCATTACGTAATCAAGGAGTACAGAACGCTTACGACAATACCTTAGGAAACATCTGCAGAGGTTCTACAGCTACGTTAATTCTTCACGAGTGTGTGTGCACCGTGTACACACGAAAGTGCACCGTTGATCGAGTCACACACTGAGACTGCGTGGCGATACACAGGAGCGACGACTCTTCACGCGACCCCTCCGAAGGCTACAAAAGCATCGCCAGAAACCTGGATCTTCAGTGGGCACTGCGGCAGCAGCAAGGGCAACATGCCTAGAAAGTCTTTCTGCTTCATGATACAGGTCGCGGCTGTTCTACTCGGGAATCATCTGGCTGTTCACAACGGAACGCAAGACGCCGCGCGTATCGATTGGGTTATCGTGAGGCACCCTGCATCAACGATCATCGACAGCTGCCGGGTCTCCGAAAGTGCACCGTTCATCGAGTCACACACTGAGACTGCGTGGCGATACACAGGAGCGACCACTCATCACGCGACCCCTCCGAAGGCTACAAAAGCATCGCCAAAAACCTGGATCCTCAGTGGCCACTGCGGCAGCAGCAAGGGCAACATGCCTAGAAAGTCTTTCTGCTTCATGATACAGGTTAGTAATTACCTACCTGGATATTGTTACAAAAGCGATAATCATTATTTGCTCCTGCTGCTCTGCCCACTGGGTGTAAAATCTTTGCTAACATGTATTTATTCACTGCCGGTTGATTTGCTTGTTTGCGGAGATGTTGAGGCCGAACCCTGGTCCCGGTGATAGCGAAATGTTGGCTAAAATCTTAGAGGGCCAAGCCAAAACGCATTCCTGCAATGAAAAAATACAGACAACTCAAAATGCGATAGAAAAGAAGATCTTTACTCTAACGGAGCGCATAGACAAAGTTGATAAACAGCTAGAAAACCTCACGGCGCAAACCACCTAAGTACAAGAAGTAGAAACAACAGTTACAGGATTAAACAAAGAGATTGTATCCCTGATGAGCAAGGTAGATGAGCTAGGAAATAGAAGCCGCCGAAACAACCTGGTTATATAGGGCATTATATAGGGCAGTATTGCTAGAATTGACTGGTGCAGCAATTAAACGTGATAACCCAACCTCTAGTTTCCCTAACTTTTCACGAGCAGATGATGTCTCTATCATTGACATGCTTTCATTTAATTTAGATATTTTCTCATCCTATTCTGGAGATATAAACAGTCTTTGGCATCAATTCAATATAATTGTAAAAGAATGCATCGATAAATATGTTCCCCGTATTGTAAGGAAGTCGAAGCGCAAAAACGCCTGAGTCTCTCGGGACTCATTGCGGTTACAAAGGCAACTCAAGAGGCTAAAGAAAAAACAAAAATCTACAAACTCTTCCTATACTGCGCAGAAAACAAGGGCGGATATTACATTACAGCTAAAAACACAAGTAAGAACTGACAAACAACGGTATTTCGGAGAGTCCGTACCTAATTTTATACGCACGTCCCTCGAGCGATTCTGGCGCCACATACGCCCGACTTCTAGCGATTGTGATGTCTTTGATATCGAAGGTGTACAAGTAGATGACGCAAAAAAAAAAAAGCTTAAATGCCTTCAATGAGAAATTTAAGAACATTTTCACTGTTGATAATGATATTTTACCACTCTTCGACGCAAATTTCCCACCCATACCAGATGTTCTAATTAGCGAAGCTGGAATTTTGAATATGCTCTTAAAACTCGATGTAAGGAAGTCCCCAGGGCCAGATGACATACCAAACGCATTTTTTAAGAGATACGCAGAATGCGTCTCAAAATACTTGTGTGTTCTCTTCTCTAGATCACTATCTGAGGGGCAAGTTCCGGACGACTGGGGAATCGCCAGAGTAAAACCTGTCCGTAAGAATGGGAGGAAAGACTGCATAAAGAACTATCGTCCGATTTCCTTAACCTGTACTGCATGTAAACTTTTAGAACATATTATACATAACCACATAAAGCAGTTTCTTGACAAACATCATACTTTAACAAAGTATCAACATAGATGTCGACAAGGCTATTCTACGTGTACCCAGCTAGCAGAAACTATACATGACTTTGCACTTTCAATTAATAACGGAAAACAAACTGATGTAAGTTTTATGGACTTTAAAGAAGCTTTTGATAAAGTCTCTCATCAGAAGTTATTGCACAAATTAGGGAAAATATTAAATAACCAGCAACATTTAAACTGGATTGCCGCATACATTAACAATCGAAAACAGTTTGTTGTCTTTAATGGAGAAACTTCGGAAATCCTTGGTGTGGACTCAGGCGTTCCCCAGGGGTCTGTGCTTGGGCCCCTTCTTTTTCTTTTGTTTATTAATGATATTGTCTGCAACATTCCAGTCAAAATACGATTGTATGCCGATGACTGCGTGATTTACACTGAAGTGAACAGTACAGCTGACCAAATTCTTTTAAATGATACACTCAATAAAATTGTTCAGTGGTGTGATATGTGGCAAATGTGTATAAACTATGAAAAAACATTGTTCATGAGAGTTACTCACAAAAAAAGAGCATTAACCTTTGTCTATTCTATCAACAGCAGTGTTTTTCACGAAGTACCTCATTACAAATACCTGGGCCTCTGGATAACAAGTAACTTAGACTGGACTAAACACATTGATTATGTCGTAAGAAATACAAACTGTAAGTTGTTCTCTTTACGAAGAGCTTTAAAATTTACTACTCCTGATGTCCGCATGACCGCATATAAAGCGCTCATTCTCCCATCATTAGATTATGCAGCCATAATCTGGGACCCCTTCACTAGGAACAATATTAACAAGATTGAAAGCGTACAGAAAAAGGGTGTGCGATTCATATATAACAGCTTCGGACGTTCTTCTCTTTCTGCCCTTTTAACCAGAGCCCAGTTGCCACAAATAACCCAAAGAAACCGGTCATCTAGGCTAAAATATATGTATCAGAGTGTAAAGGGGCACTATAAATTAGACACTTCAGACGTAATAACCTTTTTATCCGGGTATGCCACTAGACAAAGACACCAATTAACAATTGCTCCGTTTCGCACACCTAGCAACTCCTTTAAATACTCTTTCTTTCCTCGGACAATAACTGAATGGAACCAGCTTACTAACACCCAAGTTCAACAGCCTTCACGTACCTTGTTTACATCGTGTCTAACTTAGTACTTACCGTGCCTTCTTTTTTAGTTTATATTAGTTTATTTACTCTTATGTATCTATGTATTTGTCGGTTGCCTTTTTTGTGATCTTTTCAGCATTTGTACCCTCCTGCCAAAATCCCCAAAGTGGGATTGCAGTATCAATGAATAAAAAAATAAATAAAAGAAAAGCAGGAAGATACCTACAAAGAAAGGGGCCAAACAGGGGGCGCTATAACGTAAAACTATTCCAAACTTTTCTATTCCATTTCTGTAAACACCCTTACGCGATTGGTCAAAAACTTTTTTGGACCACCCCCACTTCGCTTGTATGTCACGCGACGTCATGAAAACCGCGATAACTCCCCATCTGATATGACGTGCACACACTCATTATGCATGATTTGACGGAACAAAAGAAAAATAGTTATTTCTGATTTGACGCGTTTTCGCCGTTAGCCCTCCCCTATTGGTCAAAATTTTTGGGCTGCACCCACTTCTCCTGCCTCTCACGCGACGTCACAAAACCGCAAGAACCCATCGTGTCAAAGTGACGTGTACGCGTTAAAGATGCATTAATATGACGAACAAAACTGAATTTTTTTCTCAATAGCCGCAGGCTGCTTCGTTCCGAAAGGAATAAAAGATGGCTGCCGCCGATCGCTCCGGAACTGGCTATTCGCCCCTGCTGGAGAGCATGGGTTTATTTGCGTGTAATAAACCTTTTTGCGTGGCCGTGTAACCTTTTCGAGAACTTTCGGCACGTTTACGACCTCGGTGTGCCAACTCTTTTTGCTGAGGATCCGTTTTAGCGTCATTCTTAAGCTTCCGTTGCATGCCGCCGCGATTGTCAATGGGCCACCGCAAACTAAGTAAGAGAAAGCGGACCAATCGCAGAAGCCGGCGCCACCCTCTTCATCCGGTTATCGATATTCAGTGAAGTGGCTCGGCGCCATCGAATCCCTCTCTACTTGAGCGTGCTCGTCGCCTCTTGTGAGCCAATTAGATAAGATAAGCCGCTCAGTGCAGGCAATGTTATTCGTTTTTCAAGCAAACAAAAGTGACCTCCTATAAACGAGGGGAGCATATGATTGGTTTGTTCAGACAGCCCTGCGGGAGACCGCCCGATGCTTGCGTCGGCGGTTACGCAAATTCGACGTCCGGAGATTGAAACAAAAACATATTGGAATGGTTTTATGTTATACGGCACAGGAAGACACAATCTCTCCAATGCTATTCACTGCGTGCTTAGAAGAAGTATTCAAGCTATTAAACCAGGAAGCCTTAGGAGTAACGAACGACGGCGAATACCACAGCAACCTTCGGTTTGCTGATGACATTGTTCTATTCAGAAAGAATGCGGACGAGTTACAAGAAATGATTGAGGACCTTAACAGAGAGAGTGTAAGAGTAGGGTTGAATAATAATATGCAGAAGGCAAAGGTAATGATGAATATGCGGGCAAAGGAACAAGAGTTCAGCATCGCCAGTCAGCCCCTAAAGTCGGTGAAGGAGTACGTTTACCTAGGTCAATTAATGAGAGGGAACCCTGATCATGAGAAGGAAATTCATAGAAGAGTGAAAATGGGTTGAATCGGCATATGGCAGACATTGTCAGCTCCTGACTGGAAGCTTACCATTATCATTGAAAAGGAAGAAGTGCAATCAGTGCATTTTACCAGTGCTGACATATGGGGCAGAGACTTGGAGACTGACAAAGAAGCTTGAGGACAAGTTAAGGACCGCGCAAAGAGCGATGGAACGAAGAGTGCTAGGCATAACGTTAAGAGACAGAAAGATAGCGGTTTGGATCAAAGAGCAAACGGGCATAAACGGTATTCTATTTGACATCAAAAGAAAAGAGTGAAGCTGGGCCGGTCATGTAATGCACCGGTTAGACAACCGTTCGACCATTAGGTTTAGAGAATGGGTACCAAGAAAAGGGAAACGCAGTCGAGGACGGCAGAAGACTAGGTAGAACGATGAAATTCTGAAATTCGCGGGCGCTAGTTGGAATCGGTCGGCGCAGGACAGGGGAAATTGGAGATCGCAAGGAGAGGCCTTCGTCCTGCAGTGGACATAAAACAGGCGTATTATGATGAGGATGAGATTAGCTGAGGTAGGGAAGTAATAAAAGTTGCGGCGAATGATGCCAATAGCCCTTGATATCTTATTAACCATATACTTCACGTGTTCATCTCATGTCATATTTTCTGAAAAGTATACACCTAGTGATTTAAACGTCTTAATGTTTCTGTATTGGTGTTGTTTAACACAATGTGCGGCAATCAGATTTGTCTGTGACGGGGGTGAAATAGGACATCTTTTGTTTTGTGATGAAAGTTTGAAAGTTTAACATAAATTAAGGTGCGTACTTTTGCGAACCAACCAAATTGTTAAAGGGTCCCTACAGACTGTCATCAGGGAAAAACACTTCTACGGCAGCTGTTTATATTTATACTGTAATATCACATAAAACTGAAATCACTGAAATAAGTGAAACGATAAAATACAGTAGTAGGGAAAGTTACTTTCACCATAGATGAATGCAATTTCATATTTCATTCTTAATAGCTAGGCAAGTAACAGTGTGAAGTGTTAATTGAACGATCCGCGCCATAATATTGTTACGGAAGGATGAAAGAAGACAGAGGAAGAAGTAGATCGCGAGACACTCGCTGCTGCGTGTTGTTGGTGGTCAGCCATCTTGTCTACGCTGACTAGTCCTGTATATATATTGTAAATACAGCCTTTATGTACTCCTAACATCCCCGTAACATAGTGGTGGGAGGTGCGAGGTACCACGGTTGGAAACGGAGCTCCGTAGTGGACGTCAAATCACCGTCCGTACCATGAATGATGGTGAGCATGCGGGATCAACGTAGTTGCCGCGGGAGTGATGGCGCCGACGTTGAAGAGTGGGTGACTATGTATGAACGCGTGAGTGGAATCAACAGATGGGACCCTACGCTTATGCTAGCCAACCTGTTGCACCTACGAGGCACGGCAAAGGTGTGGTACGAAAACAACGAAGAGGAGCTGACCAGCTGGGATCAATGCAAAGATAAGTTGACAGAGTTGTTTGGCAAACCAGCCGTCCGCAACATTGCCGCAAAGCAGGAACTGGCCTCCGGTGCACAATCCCCCATGTCTCGCACATCCAGGACGTGCTGGCACTTTGTCGTAAAGCCGATCGCGACATGACAAAAGCTGAAAAGGTCGGGCACGTGCTTAAGGGCATTGCTGACGACGCCTTTAATCTGCTCATGTGCAAAAGCTGTTTTACAGTTGATGTCATCCTTAAAGACTGCCGACAATTCGAGCAGGAAGAAAGCCGACGCGTCTAGCAACTATTCGCCAGACTTGGCAATACTGCCGCAACGTCGACTAGTGAAGATCAACCCGCACAGCAGCATGCGTCGTCATCAGAGGACGTGATGCGAATCGTTCGACGT
The DNA here is from genome assembly GCF_050947875.1 of Dermacentor variabilis. NCBI lineage: Eukaryota > Metazoa > Arthropoda > Arachnida > Ixodida > Ixodidae > Dermacentor > Dermacentor variabilis. The sequence goes on from NC_134572.1 coordinate 1,194,255, forward strand.
GAACTGGATGCGATGGCGACCGCAGCTTTCTGTTCGCGTAGCACTGATGCCACTTTTCCGGTTCCCTTCGTATGAACCATCGTTCGTCCGGAACTTGAAAGCATTGGATTACATTCTGTCTGTGCTGTAGCCAATCCCAGAGCTAACGAACGCCCATCTACTATTTTCGCTCCACCCCGACGCTTCTCTTCGCGTTATCACAACCCGACTGAGTGGAGAACTGCGGACGACCGCCGATATGTTTCACCTGTCGCCTGTTAAGTATAGCCTGCCGCCATACTTCTGTTTGCTTTGGTTGACAACTGCCCCCATGACGTTATCCTTGGATTGGACATTTTACCCACCCATTCTGCTCTCACCGACTGCGCGACCGGCGTTCGTCAGTTGGAACTGCCTCAACTGGCCAATGCTCCGAGCACAGCCCCACCGCACTTGCGCTCGCTTCACGATGGGCGTCTGTCACCCGAGGCAGTTACTTACGTCACTTTGACCGCGCAGCCACAGGATCCTGACGGTGAATATGCGCTTCGCGCCATCGTCGACGTGCTTTTGAACCGGAACGTTGCTGTTCCCGATACGTTGGTCACGGTTGCTAACAACAACGTCGTTATACCGCTTCTGAATTTCAGCCTGTGCCCTCAAGTGATTCCGGCCGGCATGTTCTTGGCCAGCGTTTCTAGTGGTTTCGAATTTGACATCGAGAGACTGAATGCCGAGAGTGGCTTATTAGCGCCAATTGCAGCTCACAGCTCTGGTTCCTCAACGGATGACTTCGCGAAAATGATTGCACCTGACCTCACCTCGGCACAGGCCATGGACATACGTCTCCTGCGTGAATCGTACAGGGACATCTTTGATTTCGGCGACAGGCCTTTAGGCCAAACATATGTTGTTCACCACCGTATAAACACTGGAGACACGAATCATATTCCTCGGCGTCCCTATCGTGTATCGCATGCTGAACGTCGAGTAATCCAATCAGAAGTGGACAAATTGCTCCGCAAAGGGGTCATCGAGCTATCAGCCAGCCCTTGGGCTTCGCCTGTAGTCCTTGAGAAAAAGAATGATGGTACCTGGCGTTTTTGCGTCGACTATCGCCACTTAAACAAGATCACGCGAAAAGACGTCTACCCACAACCACGCATCGTTGACGCCTTAGCCTGCTTGCACGGAGCTTCTCCTCCATCGATCTTTGATCCGGCTACTGGCAGATTTCAGTTGATGAAATGGACTGTGAGAAGACGGCCTTCATCACGCCAGGTGGCTTATATCAGTTCAAAGTCATGCCTTTTGGTCTATTCCATGCTCCTGCGACATTTGAACGTATGATGGACTCTCTTCTGCGAGGCTACAAATGGACCACCTGTCTTTGTTGCCTTGACGATGCTATTGTTTTTTCTCCCACTTTCTGCAGCCACATTACCGACTCGCTGTCATTCTTGCGGTCTTCCGAAAAGCCGGCCTCCAACTGAACTCTACGAAGTGTCAATTCGGGTGCCGTCAGATTACCGTGTTGGGACACCTGGTTGACGCATCCGGTGTTCAAACAGACCCGGAAAAAGTTCACGCCGTATGCAGTTTCGCTGCGCCACGTTCTGCTTCTGACGTCCGGTGCTTCGTCGGCCTGTGTTTTTACTTTCGCCGTTTTGTCAGAAACTTCGCTGACGTTGCTCGGCCTTTGACAGATCTTCTAAAGAAGAACACGCCTTTCTCATGGGGCCCGGAGCAGGCTCATGCGTTCGCCGCCCTCATCGGGTTTCTGACCACACCTCCCATAATTGCCCACTTTGATCCATCTGCACCAACTGAAGTCCACACTGACGCAAGCGGTCATGGCATCAGCGCTGTTCTCGTCCAACAACAGAATGGTACCGAGTGCGCGATAGCTTACGCCAGCCGCCTGTATTCACCTGCCGAGAGAAATTACTCGATCACCGAGCGGGAGTGCTTGGCTTTAGTTTGGGCTGTCGCCAAGTTCCGGCCATATTTGTACGGCCGCACGTTTTCGGTCTTTATAGACCACCACGCACTCTGCTGGCTGTCTTCTCTCCGGGACCCGACAAGACGGCTTGGTCGCTGGGCTTTGCGGCTCCAAGAATTTTCATTTATTGTCAGTTACAAGACTAGACGCCTCCACAGGGACGCTGACTGCCTCTCTCGTCACCCCGTGGATCCCCCTGATCCTGCTGCACATGATCCGGTGATTTGCGTGATGGCTTTGACTGACGCGACCGACATGCGCGCTGAACAACAACGCGACGAATCCTTACAGTCCATCATCGCCGGAGTGCAATCTGGCAACACTGACGGCACGTGCCACATGTTCGTGCTGCACGACGGCATCCTCTACCGCTGCGATATGACCGCTGACGGCCCTGAGTTGCTCCTTGTCCTTCCTCGTCATCTGCGATCCATCGCTCTCGAACAACTTCACAATACTCCAACGGCGGGACACCTTGGAGTTTTGCGTACATACGACCGCGTACGACGCCGGTTCTTCTGGCCGGGTCTCTACCGCTCCGTGCGTCGCTATGTGGCAACTTGCGAATTGTGGCAGCGCCGGAAGAAACCTCCCCTGCCACTTGTCGAACGACTCCATCCAATTGAAGTTCCCTCTGAACCGTTCTTTCGCATTGGCCTTGACCTGCTTGGCCTTTTTCCGACGACAGCTGGAGGGAATAAGTGGATTGCCGTCGCTCCTGATTCCGCGACACGCTACGCGATAACAAAGGCGTTGCCGACTAGTTGCGGAACCGACGTCACCGATTTTCTCCTTCATGACGTTATTCTCCACCATGGTGCGCCTCAAGAGTTAGGGACCGCGGCCGCTTGTTCTTGTCCCGAGTTGTGGACGACCCCCTCCGCTCTTGTGCCACTGAGCACAAGCTGTCTACCGCCTACCACCCACAGACGAACGGTCTTACGGAACGTCTCAACCGAACAATCACAGAGGTGCTGTCGATGTACGTCTCCAACGATCACCGTGACTGGGACGCCACGCTGGCCTACGTGACGTTCGCCTATAACTCGTCCCGACACTACATCGCAGGATATTCACCCTTTTATCTATTGTATGGTTGCGACCCCACATTGGCATTTGACACCATCCTCCTTTCTGTGCCTCGCGTTGCTACTGAGTACGCTCGCGATGTCATCGATCGCACTCACATGGCGCGTCAAGTCGCCAGATCTCGCTTAGTAGCTTCGCAGCATATACAAAAACAGCGTTATGACCAGTTCCATCGCTATGTTAAGTTCGCGCCAGGTGCTTGGGTGCACCTTTGGTCACTATGTTGTCGGGTTGGCTTCTCCCAGAAGCTTCTCCCTCGCTACACAGGGCCTTATGAAGTCCTACGTAATGTTAACGACGTAAATTACGAGACTTCGCCGCTACAGTTTGATGCATCCTCAAGTCCGGCGCCTCTTGACGTCGTGCACGTTTCGCGGCTCAAGCCATACTTCGCTCGCAATTCTTCGCCTACCATGCGCCGACACGGCGCTTTACCACCCGGGGGTCCTCTTACGGCAGGATGAAAGACAGAAAAAAAAGAAGATCGCGATATGCTGGCTGCTGCGTGTTGTTGGTGTTCAGCCATCTTGTGTACGCTGGCTCATCCTGTATATATATTCTAAAGACAGTCTTTATATATTCCTAAATTCCCCGCGACAAAATATTCAAGCTTTCTGCGAAACTTGAGCAAGAACGGAGCAGAGGTAAGCTAAAAATCCATTTTCTTTTCTACAATTTTGAGCAAGAATCGCACGTCCTCGTATGATCTGCTGTGAGCGTGCTGTGAGTGACTACGATCACGTGCTCTCTATTTCATTTTTTCTACCTATATTTCAGTAGTCTCCTAATGTAGTGTAGCAACCAAGATTTTTTCTTACAGTTGACTTTCCTGCTTTGGTTTCTGTTTCTCTCTCTCCGGAGAAGCGTGCACGCCAAAGCCAGCGACCACTGGCTCGGAATACAGCTGCCATCTTTCCCGCACTGCTGGGCGAGCCCATTGCCATGACAAACGGCACGCACTCGCCCATCACTTTTTCCCAACACATCGGCGCTCAGACGAGTGGCCACATTCCAGCGACCACACAGCTATCAGTAGAGCCTCCATAACCAACCCTGTCTTACCTCTCCATCTCGGGGTAAGGAATTTGGATGCATCTCGTTCAACGGTGTCTCGAGATGACGCTCCCTCCCGAGAGCTCCGGTTCTTCCAGTCTGGTAGGATGGTGTGGGCTTAGAACGCACATTTATGAAGCTGCTCGTCTGCAAGAATTCTTGCTAAAGGTTATTGAAGGACGCTTGCTATGACGATTATATCGTGGACGCTGGTCATTAACAGAGCCTCAACGACTAAGTCTGCGAATCATGGCCCGCATTTTCCATGTCCCTCGTATGCTAGAGCGGTCCGTAATAACAGGTACCAGCGAACACTGATTTATTCCCAAAGGCTGCCGGCAAACGACAAGCGGGAATGCAATGAACGTTTTGGATACAGAGTCCTTCGCTCTAGCTTTACGTACATTCTAGATCGCGGGAAAACCTTGCAACTGTTGAGTGCCTATGATACTAATTATTCGACGACTGGCTGGTCAATCTATGCTTAAATTTCTTTTTAACGAAATAGCTGCATGCAGCACAATTTGTGGAACACGTACAAAGCACAGGGATTGACCTCTGATGCTAACCCATCTGTGTAAAATATACACACTAACTTCGTCATGAACCTTTTCTGATCAACTGTATTTTGTTGTTCGCATTTTCCGTACAGACTCGCCGCTTTCAGCGTTCAGACTTGCACAGCAGCGACCACAATAGAAGAATGCAAGTTTTTGGTTGGAAATATAGCTATAGTTTCATGTCAGCTAGCGTTATTGAATTCTGGCGTTTTACGTGCCAAAACCACGATTTTATTATGACGTACGCCGTAGTGGAGGACTCCGGATTGATTTTGACCGCCAGAGGATTGCCAAAAATGCACGGGACCACGAGTGTTTTTGCATTTCGCCTCTCTCGAAATGCGGCTGCCGCAGCCGGTATTTGATCCCGCGACCTTGTGCTTAGCAGCGTAGCACCGCTTCCGCTGAGCCACCACAGTGGCTCGGCTAGTGTTATTAGTCAGCGCGAGTTTCTTTCTTTCTTTTCTTTTTTTTCAACGTCCTCACAACGGTCACAATTCGAAAATGACGCACAGGGCTCGCGTTTACAAAACATTTAGTCCGTTAAGCTCGATCCTAAATTTAGGCATGTGTCAACATTGACTTCTAAGCCGTTAAAATGACGCCAGTTCTATCACCTTGATAATAAAAATCACCGGTTACTAAATAGAGCAAAAATTGGTAGCGCATCAATTATTTAGAGGTGTTTGGCGCCTTTAATGCTATAGTTGCAGCGCGTCGAAGGTGACGAAAAGGGAATATTGAAGCGCTGAGAATAAAGAAGGAAGGTGACGTAGTTTTTGGGCTCACCCCCGACTTTGTGCTTCGGTTCTGGCTGCCTCATTTGCGCCAGGTTAAACCTCCCTAGCGCAGGTAACACGATTATCGGTAGGTGCAAACTTTGTGCCATGTCGTCCGCACGGCCCCCTCTCAAATGAAAGCGGCACATGAAAGGCGGCAACTATCCAGAACCTACACGAAGGCGGTACATGCCTAGAGTTTCTGTGAACGGCAGCGCGCATCCAGTGACACGCGCGCAGTGACTCAAGTCGGCAGCGAAGAGGTCCACTGAACAGCGGCGCATACGCAGTGACACATATTCAGTGACCCAAGTTGGCATTAAATACATCAAAAGGCCCGGCGCTCTAGCCCCATTCACTATGCACTACCCGTTGACCTACGCTGGCGGGATAGACATTAAGCGCGGGCATTATACAGGCATATAAAGACACACGACAAACTGACTGAAGTTTCCAAAGAACGCCAATAGCATTGAAGTAACTGAATTTGGCGACAACATCGCTGAAATGGGAATGCTGGTTATAGCGTGGTTTGCACAGCGGCGTGGACAATAAATTTGTGACCTCCTGAGCGGTCATTCAAAATTAAGGATGGCTAGGCTGTGACGCGGTTACTGAAACACCCGAACCGTCGGTGATTTCGCCCTAGTACACTGAGCGTTGTGCAGTGCAAAATAATGTGCCGTGATCTCTACGTGCTACCTTTGACTTGGCTGCAAAAGTGATCGCGTGTTTTTTATGCCTGGCCTATTGATACTGTACGCTGGAACACTACCTTACACAGAATGCTAAAGAAATATGAAAATCACAGAGAAAGAATAGAGAGACAGAGCTATGACATATCCTATCTTTCATTGGGTGTTGACGACTCGAACCTGACTGGCTTAAGATAGTGAAGTCCCTATGCGCAACAGCGCAAACGAAGAGAACGCAGCGGATTCAAGTGAACTGAGCTCGCTAAAAGGCTGAAAATACGAGAGCTCCACCATTGAGATTGATTTCGGCGCAAATCTTCGAAGGCGATTCTAATATAATGGAAATTTTGTGCTTCTGAGGTGTGCAGTAATACCAGCAAAGACTGCCTATGCGTGCTTGTTTATCGGGGAGGACGAACGTTTTGGGCGTGTGTGATCATAAATTTATTCAAGAAAAAGATGACCGATGGAAAGCAACAAGGCAGAAATGAGCAGGCAGCAGTAAGTTTGAGTGAGGCCAGCTGGTGCAACACGAAACCAAGAGCGCTCTTGTGACGTAGAATAACTTGGCCCACAAGCAAGATGGCGTGTTGGAACGATGAACGACAGAAAAAACGAAAATACCCAAGTGAAACGGCGGTAGGATTTGAGAAAGGAAGACCGTAGTTACTGAGAACAGGTAAATGGTGAAAGCGGTACCCGTAGTTAGGAAACATGGAAAAACGTACACAGAGAGGCGCGCGTGCGAAAATCCAACGAACAATATAGGAAGCGGGAGCAGGGACATATAGTCGAAGCCCCTACACTACTGTAGCACTAACTTGGCGACGCAGTAGATGTGACGGGGCATTAAATGTGCATGTATACAAACGGAGAGATAAAAAGAAAAGAAAAGCGTGAGCTTCTCTGCCGAGTAGGGTCGAAAGTGGTGCGCAGGCTCACTAAAGGCGGCCTTGATGAAAGCGGTCGACATATTAGCATGTAGACGAGCGGAACCAGCGCTCAGAAGTGACCTCAAAGTAAGAATCCAGATGTCGGCACGAAGCGTGACTTTCGGCAACCGCTTGCTGGCTGCATGAAAGGTTGCAAGACTTATGAGGATAATTATAGTTGGTGATGATTACCACTCTTAGGAGGAAGCTTTAGCTCGGGCCCAACTCCGACGCGGCCTATTCAAATACGTACGTAGTACAACGCAAAAACGTTTTTATGAGATAACCCCTGGACAAATTTTAATGAAATTTGTTGCATTTGAAAGAGAAAGCTAAATTCTAGTGACTGTTGGAAGCGGAATTTCGATTTCGGGCTTGAGTTTTCTTAAAACGGTTTTCAAATATTTGACAGTTTGAAAAAAAAAAGAAGCACGCAGTTTACAAATTCATGGCTCTGCATCAAGAACTGATATCGCAGTTCTGTAAACGGCACCGATTAGATAATTCAAAGCGGACAAATTCAATGTGTCATTTTACATCTTACGTGAATTTGTTACGTTGGTTACAAGGGTGTTGCAAAAGTTGTATTTCCCTATTAGTAAATTTTTTTATATTCATATGTAACATACCAATTTTGTTCGCTTTAGACGTACTATTAGATGCAATTCACAGAATTGTATTATCATTTTTCATTGTTGAGTTACAGAGTTGTAATCTTTATAGCTTCGTTTCTCGAAAATTTTTGATTTTTGCCAATTTTTATTAAAAAATTGACAACCTAACTCAAAAATTCGAAACTAACAGTCACTAGAGTTTAAGTTTTTCTTTTAAATGCAACAAACCTCGTCAAATTTGGTGTAGTGGTTGCCGAGGAAAGCGAATTCTCCTTTTATATGTATTTTGATAGGAGCACCCGAGCCAAAGCTTCCTCTTAACTAAGTTCCAAGTACCTTCTATAGGTGTCAGGGTATGAGTTAACCGGGACAGCGAGCGCCGGCGCGCGCGGGAATATTACTCGCATACGGGGCCGCACGTGCACACAAACGCGCGAACAAAAACAACAACACTAATAACATTAATGCATTTTATTAGCACCGCACCACATCATTCTACAATTAGCAAAATGCACCATGCTTGCGTTTAGGTATCTAACACCGCTGCATTGCATCATCATCGATAGAACGATCACCTTGCTTTCATCTAAAACACGTGTTTAGGTGACTATATAATCCACTGGTGGCCTCGGACTATACTTAAGACCAAGGTTGCAATCTTCGCGAAAGTTCTCCCTGTGATACAGCACGAATGAGATGTGGTTCGCTGCAAGGAAGTTTGCTTCAACATCACACCAGGGACGCCTTGTGGGTTCACGTGTTTCGACATTTATGTGCTCTCAGCAAGGGTTCATCATCTCTACGTACGCTGGAAAATGGTCATGTGCAAGCCGTGTGGGCAGTCCTCTATATTCGCTGCGCTCTGATATTTGAACCAGGAAGTACGGGCCTCCCTGATTTACGTCCAGAAGTCCTTCACACCTTTTTGCGATTATCTTAGCCTGTGTGGGGTTCTCAAACGTGCTCTTGGAACAAAAGCACGACAAGACAATAGTGCAAATAATCAAGAAGGCATTTATTGCACCTTTGGTACACTAATGCGCGCTAGGCGAATTGCTTACTACCCATAGAAGATGCTGATGGGCGCGCGACAAATAAAGGACATCAGCCTCGCCGCGACCGCATGGCGAGCAAATATGTCCTGACACCAGCACCTAATCGTTCGCGTGTACAGTCACGCGAACGGTGTTGCATTCGAACGATCCTTCATCCATCCTGGTGCTCCCAAGCCTTTCTCGGGATGGCCCCACGAAGGGTATCGCCGTACGCGCGATACGTCCGCGTAGCTGCCGATCCTGAGCCAAAGAGGAACCGCCCGAGTAACCCCACCATCAGGTGGCGTTAGCAGCGCAGCATCTCGCGCCATCTCTCCTTCTAGTCTACAACCCCACCGACCGTCGCCAGCGCAAAGCTACGCGGTGAAGCCGGTTACAGTAGACCGGAGGTTAATTCCGGGAGAACATCAGGGACGCGTGAGAGTCGAGCGTCCTCACACATGTTGACTGCACACCGGTGTTATTATTTGTCAGATTCAACGCCAGCCTGTAGTAGTACCTGGTGTCCTCGGTGCAAAAAACGAGGCACCTGGTTTAGATTCAGTGAAAATAAGCGGCAGGTTATAGGGGACATGTAGGCAGTTGTGGTTCAAATTGTGTGAGTAAAATACAGCCTTGAAGTAAGTCACTAACTGTCCAAGCGCTCCGGAGCGTTATAAGTGTGTTTTACGAACGCCGAGAAATTCTGCCTGCTGCCCTGGGGGAACTATACTACAACCCATGTAAAACTTAGTGATAATGAGCAGACCATAATGGCCGATGTACGAGCCAAGACAAGTATGTCTGGTTGAATTACGGTTATTGCAAAATAGGGTTTCAGCAAGCGTTCGACAGCGTTAATATTTATAAAACAGTTATTCGCCTCTATTTTCAGGTGTCCTGGTAAAGTCTAAGGAACAACGCGTAATTATTTGGGGAAATCGGAAGCATGTTAGTTGTAATGTGTGACGCAACATTAATGTTTTGGAATTAATTCTTAGCTTTACAAATATATACTAAAGCCTCGTTTTTTCCCTCTTTTTCCTTTCTCCTGGTTTCAAACATTACACGAGACGCCTACAGTACCCTTGGTAAACTATACGAGTTATCGTGTTTATGTTTCGGGGAAATAGGGGGCAGGTTATGGGTGCCGTGTAGGCAAAATTCACAGCGTATGGCTTGATTATGGTCTTAGAAACAGGCTACTTCAGCTAGCGCTCCACACTGTTACACGTCTGTTTTAGAAACCGCACATAATATAGTTAGCTGTACTCGAAAAACTCAGTATAACAGCCACCGAGGTCAAATTCGGTGAAAATTAAGATAATGTTATGACTTGTGTGCATGCGAAGTAAAAAGCGTGTGGGTAAAGCACGGCCTTCGCTAAAAATTTCTTAAGCATGTGCTTCAATGCGTTATATGGGAGCAATGCATGAAACGGGTGAGTCATATGCGTACAACATTCCAAAGTGTGTGGTTTAATTACAAGCAACTGAAATTTTTAACGCAACTGCTTGGTGAAAGAACTTTGTTGGAAACTGGGCTGTGGTTTTGGAAAGTCGCACAGGACTGCTGCGTATTTGGTCAAAGCTTTTTGAAAGTTGCTAGCATCTTTCTATAATCTGCCAGCGGCCATCTCAGAAAAACACAAACAAGCACTATATATATTGTAAGGCGAGCGCTATTAATTGCCACATGCAGGCGATCGGCGAGATCTTCTGCTCCGTTGCAAGCCTGTTTTCTGCACGTTTATACCCAGGAACTAAGCACGGGTAATTAAAGTCGGTTTACTATCTTAGATGGAATAACTTTACCTGCTGTTATGTTATTCGTCGCTCCTTGGTCCGGGGGGACAAACTGAAAGCACAACTCCACCGTGAACATTAACGTTCATTTGAAGTTACGTGCACACTTTGTACGTTTTTGCAAATCACCTCTGTCGTTTCATCCACACCTGTTTACTGCCGCCTAGAAAGTAAAAGACTGTGGCGCAGCGTAGTGTTTACGAATACTGTCGCGTCTCTGCGTCACGTGCCAACCTATTCATTGCACAACATCCGAAGCGTGATGTGGGGCCGATTGCGTAACTACAAGTAAGTTCCAGGACTGAGGTAGTAAAAGTCATTATTTCAACTTAGAAACTAATGACTTAGTCTTGGCAAAGTATAGGCCCCTCGGCTGTGTACGCACAGCTGCCACAGCTTCTGGATCTCATGAAGTCAAGCAGAAATGCGTCATCCTGGATGCTCTTCACCAAGTTGGTCAGGGCAGTTTGGGTTGCTGCCCTATCTTCATGACGCTTCCCTTTCCGCGGCAATTTCCAGCAAACAATAAAAGAAGTTACACGAGTAACTTTTTTTTCGTTCGCAATACTACGAAGAGGTCGGGTGGATGAGGGCAATATGACTGAGCAGGAATTCTGCCAAACATTCTTGGACGAAAGCAGAAGTGTGTGGCCTTGCGTTGTAGTGCAACAAGGACCACTGTGTATAAAAGATAATAAATAAAAACAGCGTCACCGAATTGCTTGGCGCGAACGCTTCAACACGTAAATGTAGAAGCGCCAATTTATTGTTCGTCTCCAGATGGATGAAGCCGCCAGAAAAAAAGAAAAAGGGATCAGCATTGTTTTCATTTTCAATAATTACCGCGTCACTACTATAGAAGGTGCATTTTACATAAATTTGGGGTCACTTCTGTCCCTTCCACAAGTTCAGCCGCAATTGTTCGTCTGCGTTCTGTCTATTCGTCTCTCAGTGTGTGACAGACGTTTTTTGCATTCAGTTTCAATTTCTCTAGATTGTTGCGGAAGATTTGATTACACCGATCCCTGTTCAATTTAAGATCTTCTGATATCACGCTCATATTAGCACTGCGCATTTTCATGAGGTAACTGCCTGACACGTTCCACATTTGTACTGGTATGTGACGCTGGCGGGTAGCCAATTCTGGGATCACATTGCACTGACTTTCTCTCATGCAGTACCCTTCGGTTCCGTCCAACAACACGGGTTCTCGATAATGCTTCGCAACCATGTAACTACAGAATCATGTTACATGTTTTATTAGGAGTTTTCCGTAGCCTAATGCAGAGCTTATTATCAACTTTCTGCTCAGAATGTGTCCATCACGACTTTCTGCTCAGAAATTCTTTGTATCACGTCACACAAGTACGGTCCAACTAAATGCGCCAACATAGTGAAACACTGTGCTGGTAAATACAGATGCCTAAACAGTATACGGGGAAACCCTACCAAGGTTCAGGGTGCCTACCAACCGGCGAAACCGGGGATTCTCAGCGATTTTGAGTAGTCTGGAAGAACTCAGGGAAAGCTTAGGGAATTCGTGCTTCTATCAGGGAAAATTAGCTGTAATTTTATTGAAAGGGAAAGAAAGTCGCGGTAATGCTGGCTCGAGCAACAGAGAGGGATCGTAACTAATGCCCTTTGACGCCGCGTCGGCTGGAGGAGTTTCCAGAGTACAGTCAACGATTGACTTTCCGGACGCCAGAGAATTCGGACGGCTTCGCGGCACGACGTACCCCATAAGGTCAACGTATAAGAATGTCTAAAATTTCGGACATAATAATGCTTCGCCATCATAGTTTCCGGATTTTCGCCGTGACGGCGTTGATCCGAAACGGCGTTAATCCAAAACGGCGTTAATCAAAACCACCACCGCCGTCATTTTGATAACCTCGCCGCCTCGACTCGGCACACTCGCACGCAGATCCGCCTGCAGCCACCACCGCGGCAATGCTAGGCCTAGCTTCTTTGAGGTTCGGTATTAAGCTTCTTACCGTTCTGTGCCGTGTTTTTCATTGCAAGGATTCGCCGCTGTCAGCAATGGCACTGATAGCGCCTTTGTGGTCATCGCGATTGGCTTCGAAATTCGGAAAGCACGGCGCGTTGCATAATGCCAGTTCCCGAAAGTCAGCTTCGCCTTTTTACAGTGATGTTACGCTGTGAAGCATAACAAGTGTGGGAAGGGGCAACTGTCACGGGACACAGTATGTATTCCTTAATTATACAAGCGTGCACCCGCCATCTCCTGTTGCAGTACAAGTGCCGATATGCCTAATAAATGTACTGGCCGGCCTTCAGAGCTTTTTCGGACGTGGCTGTGGCGATTTTAACCCTTAAGGGCTGTAAAAGACATGCATTCATTTTTTTATTTCGGACGTTTTCGCGGCACCTGGAGAGTCCGAAAAATCGGACGCTGAGTGCGCAATTGTCCAGAAGGATGCTTGAAATAGTCCATGTGGCGAACGCGCAGCCGAAGGAGAACAAAAAGACGGACCTACGCATTCAGAAATGAACAGGAAAGGAAACATACGACCACTTTTTTGAAAGAGCTTGCACTCTAAAAGCAAAGTGTTGGCTGATGCCGTGATGCAGGTGTCCCTCATCCAAGGAAAAAAAGATCTTCAGAACACTGAAATGCAACACTGAGGCATTGTGTGCACGCTGAGAGTATGTCAGGACAGTTGAGGTTGACTTACCAGCTGTTGCGAGATAATCTCACTTGTGATAAAGTTCGGGACTCATACCAATTAGCTTGCTATCAGTTGATAGAAATAGCTCATATTCGAAAATATTCTGCGTGCATCTCTTTCTTATGCGCATTTGAGAATGTTCGATTCGATTTGCAATGGGTTTTACTATTTCTTTCGAAGATATTTTATTCGCTGTGCATTTTACTAACCCCTCCCTTCTGTTTTCTTTTTGAATAAAATAAACCCTAGCCCTTACTATTCAAAGTGGACTAAGCCATTTTTTTTTATTCTTTACCATGCTTACTAGACAATGACGCCATTGGGCGACATGATGTAGGGAGCCCGCCTTGACATAAAACAAAGTTCTGTGTCAATCAGGGAATATTGCAATTTCACTCAGGGAAAACCTGGAAAACTCAGGGAATTTGGAAATGTCAACTTGGTAGACACCCTGAAGGTTATACTTACCTTCATCACAAACAAAGCGATTCAATAACGCCTATTTCTTGAGTTTGACTATCATAGAAAAAAGTAAATAAATTAGCTCTGGAATTTTCTGGCGAAGAACTCTAAAAGAAAATGACCAACCCTTCCCAAGCGAACTTTCCCTGCGTGCAACTGACCTTCGTCACGGTTAAGTAACCCACAGGTAACGGTGCCGGATTGCTTCGGCCTCCGGCTCCCCCAGCTCGTGATCTTCTCGCTGCTGTGGGATTGCGTGGGGCTCGGGCGGCAGCGGCTGGATCGGCGCGACGACGGCGAGCCCTTTCACGGGTGTTAGATACGGGACCTTTTCCTGAGCCTCCTTCGAGTTCACCAGACCACATCGAATCGCGCCACAGCTAATTAAGAAGCGCAGACGCACGGATACCACATTCCAGAGGCGCGGCACGTGCAAATAAGTTGGCGGCCCCCACCTCGTGTGCCGCAGGTGGAGCTATTCACTGCTTGACTTTTGCCGAAAGTGAAGCGAGAGCCTGGCACTGTTCCAGGTAACTTGGGTCCAAGAGGCAAGACGGGTGTAATTCACCGCGAAATCCTGGCAGCGTCACACCCATCCGCCTATTGTGACGGCGCATTGCAATTCAGCAAGGCAAGACCGCAGGGAGAAGTAAGCCCTCGGACAATTGGGGACCAAGCAGCGACTCTCTTCGCCGGGTGTGCCACAATCGTATGGGCGCCTACCATTGGCCGAAAATGACGACACCTGAGCGGGCTCGCCGATTGGCCGAAAATGGCGTCACCTGAGTGGGCTCGCCCATTGGTCGAACGTGACGTGTCTTCGAGACACCGAAGGGCTTAAAAGACACAGACCGGGAGCAGCAAGGGAGATTCCTAGAGCATTCCTAGAGCATTCCTTGATTCATCTCTTTCGAGCTTCTTGCCGCGGGCCGCAGCGTCCCAGTTGCTGCCGGCCCGTAATGACTCTAAGATTGCTAATTGACTCTCTCTGTAAATAATGTAAATAAACCTCCCAAGTTTTCATCCCGACGTGCTCCTCAACTCTTCCACGGGCAAGTCCATGAGCCTACTCGTCGAACGCTGCCCGTTCCTCGGGGGAGCGCACAACGTGTGGCCATCCCATCTCTTTTCTGAGACTGAATTTAACGGAACCAACAGAACGGAAACGCAAACTTTTTCCTTCCCTTTCCCACCCTGGTGGAAGCGAACTGTCTCTCATTAGAGAGGTTTAGCTTCTCCGGTATCCCGGTAAAACGCAAGCCGACGGGGCGTGTGGGCGGAGGTGTAAACGTGAGCGGTCTGCATGGTGCAGCCACCTGGTGGCGCAGTGCTCAAACAGACAGAAACAGCTAATATTGCATTAACAGAGCGTATTCTTCTTCGCTGCTGGTGTAAATTTTCGGCACTGGCGTAACCGTGTTGCTGCCAAAAATTTATACCCGCAACTAGGTAAAATACACTTGGTTATTGCAATATTAGCTGTTTCTGTCTGTTTGAGCACTGCGCCAACAGGTGGCTGCACCATGCAGACCACTCTAAAGCCCCTTAAAGGGAAGCTGAAACACTTTTCGAAAAAATTGAGTTCTCTACGGCATTCTACAGTTTTGAGTCCCCTGAACACGAATATCTGGTTCAAAAAGGGCGGAAACACGCGCAAGCGGCTGTTTTTTCATCAAAACGCGCACCAGCGCCTCAGGGTATCGCGCGAACGCCGCTGTTGCCCGTGATTGGTCGGGGCCGCTGTAACGTCACTCGCGGCAGTCGCCGGTCGGCGCCGCCGTTTCAGAGCGTAAGCACGCTGTTCTGTTCTGGCTTCATAGCTGAGTTGTAAGCATCATGGAACGTTCTCGCTGTCTCGGACAGCTTGTATTTTCGCCGTACATGTTCGAACCGACAGCCGATACGGAAAACGATGGCGGCAACGGCGGCAACGACGATGTTGAGTGTGCCAAAAGCGAGAGCGATGTGTGCACCTTCTCGCGCGTTGGAAATCTTAGCAGGTACGTATGTTGTTGTTTTTTCATGTAGCTGCACGTTCGAATGACGGGAGAAAAAAATTGGAGGACGCTTAAGCTTCGCATTCAAGAGTGGAACGTGACAGCGTTCCCGTCGACCCGCCAAGGGGTGTAAGACAATGGGCTACGGCGCAGCAATTACGAGGCGCGCTGCATCGGACGCGGTGAGCGTCGAGCAACGCAGCGTTCGGCGCGGCAACGAAACGTGCGCCTGAGCAAGCGGAACGAACCAAAGAACTCGGTGTCTCGGAGGGGGAAACGATGCACGCCAGCCAAACGTCGTGATCGGCACGGGCAGAGAGATAGACAGATAGTGATCTAAAGAAAGGAAGGACGCTTGATTTTGCAACCCGTGAGGAAGCAAGGCGAAACGTCGTCAGGGGAGAGGGAGTCCGGGCGGCGACGCGCCTCGCACCGGTCCCCGCACAACCCCAATGCACGCGTGGCGCGCTACCTGTCGGGGCAGCGCCGTACATTCAGAGGAGGGGGGGTCTTCTGTGTTTGCCGAAAGATGGCTCTGTGTGTGCGGAAAGCGCAGAAGAAATGTAGCGGAAATGCACTTCGCTACTCGTGTAACTGCGACTTCTGTAAGTTACATGTTCATAATTACCGATATACACCGCAGTATAACTTTCTACGGCTCGTTTCTAAGGCAACACCGCATTCACTAGAGGCGCTTTTGTACCGCTTTGAAGCATCGAAATCGTGGCTGAGTGGTAGCGTCTCCGTCTCACACTCCGGAAACCCTGGTTCGATTCCAATCTTGCAAGTTCTCTTTTATTCATGAAGTGCCTGCCGGGATTTATCGCTCACGGCCAACGCCGTGGATGCCGACACCGACGACACCGGCTTTTCTGGGACAGGAGCTCCTTAACGCTGTCGCGTTAAAATGCGCTAATGTGTCACTGGGAACTTGCTGCTGGAAGAATGCCGAAGCACTAACTCCTCATTAGATTGTAAACACGGGTGCAATTCCGCGATGTCAAGCACCTTGCCGCTGCTTGTCTAAAGTCCCGTGGTTTTAACGCGACAGCGTTAAGGAGCTCGTGTCGCAGAAAAGTCGGTGTCGGCATCCGCGGCGTTGGCCGTGAGCGATAAATCCCGGCAGGCACTGCATGAATAAAAAACAACTTGCAAGATGGGCTGGGTGGGAATCGAACCAAGGTCTCCGGAGTGTGAGACGGAGACGCTACCACTCAGCCACGAATTCGATGCTCCAAAGCGGTACAAAAGCGCCTCTAGTGAATGCGGTGTTGCCTTAGAAACGAGCCGTAGAAAGTTATACTGCGGTGTATATCGGTAATTATGAACATGTAACTTAGAAGTCGCAGTTACACGAGTAGCGAAGTGCGTTTCCGCTACATTTCTTCTGCGCTTTCCGCACACACAGAGCCATCTTTTGGCAAACACAGAAGACCCCCCCTCCTCTGAATGTACGGCGCTGCCCCGACAGGTGGCGCGCCACGCGTGCATTGGGGTTGTGCGGGGACCGGTGCGAGGCGCGTCGCCGCCCGGACTCCCTCTCCCCTGACGACGTTTCGCCTTGCTCCCTCACGGGTTGCAAAATCAAGCGTCCTTCCTTTCTTTAGATCACTATCTGTCTATCTCTCTGCCCGTGCCGATCACGACGTTTGGCTGGCGTGCATCGTTTCCCCCTCCGAGACAACGAGTTCTTTGGTTCGTTCCGCTTGCTCAGGCGCACGTTTCGTTGCCGCGCCGAACGCTGCGTTGCTCGACGCTCACCGAGTCCGATGCGGGGCGCCTCGTAAGTGATTGCTGCGCCGTAGCCCATTGTCTTACATCCCTTGGCGGGTCGACGGGAACGCTGTCGCGTTCCACTCTAGAAGGCGA
This sequence comes from Dermacentor variabilis, assembly GCF_050947875.1. Taxonomy (NCBI): domain Eukaryota; kingdom Metazoa; phylum Arthropoda; class Arachnida; order Ixodida; family Ixodidae; genus Dermacentor; species Dermacentor variabilis. The sequence goes on from NC_134572.1 coordinate 1,211,815, forward strand.
AGCTTAAGCGTCCTCCAATTTATTTTTTAACGCGATAGCGTTAAGGAGCTCGTGTCGCAGAAAAGCCGGTGTCGTCGGCGTCGGTGTCGGCGTCCGCGGCGTTGGCCGTGAGCGATAAATCATGGCAGGCACTTCATAAATAAAAAGGAACTTCCAAGATGGGCTGGGTGGGAATCGAACCAGGGTCTCCGGAGTGTGAGACGGAGACGTTACCACTGAGCCACGAGTTCAACGCTTCAAAGCGGTACAAAAGCGCCTCTAGCGAACGCGGTGTTGCCTTAGAAACGAGCTGTTTCTAAGGCTCAGGCGTGCGTCGCTTGCTCAGGCGCACATTTCGTTGTCGCGCCGAACGCTGCGTTGCTCGACGCTCACCGCGTCCGATGCGGGGCGCGTAGTCGCTGCGCCGTAGCCCATTGTCTTACACCCCTTGGCGGGTCGACGGGAACGCTGTCGCGTTCCACTCTTGAAGGCGAGCTTAAGCGTCCTCCACTTTTTTTTGAGTGTTGATACACGATCGCGAACATAAGTGCCGCGTTTCAAAGTGCGCACATGCAGTGCTGCGAGGTACAGTCATGGAAGTTGCTTATCATACACATCCAGAGATGGCCAGAGGTATTATATGTGCAATATTTATACTATGGTTCGACGACTTTGCGATTGTGGCTCAATCAAGAATCGGTATGCGTGCTCCATGCTAGTGTTGACATAAAGATATTATGCAGTTTTAGCAGCGCCGTGTGGTAAACACGATAACTGCAAGCGTACGTCGAATGTCACTAGGCAAGCCTATACTCCATTTCGTACCTCAGGTGCAACGCTGTGGAAGCTACGCACGAAGTCCGGTCACCAAAATTTCTTACTCCGCGCGTTTCCGTCTATGCTTAGCAGCGTGCCAGCGGCGTTTGCTCGCGCGAGCATGCACGTGAAGCTGCCGCGACGGGCTGCAATTAAAAAATGTCGAAAAGAAAATTGATTCAAAAGAACGTGTTAGCAGCCGTATTGTTTCTATGGGTAAATTCTTTTTTTTTTTCATTCAGAACTGAGCTTATATGTGAAAAATTTTCTCAAAAATCGGGTCAAGAAACACCGAACTTTTTCTAAGTGCGAACGCAGCCACCCCAAGAAGTATCTCAAGCCTCCACAGCGTTGCACCTGATGTATGAAACGGAGTATAGCAACGCTAGCAACAACGCGTTTCCGCATTTGTCGCAAGGCTATCCGGCTATCGCGGAAATGGTCCGAGCACAGCACAGTTGATTTCGTCGGCACGAACTTATTTCTCCGCACCGCACTGCGCTGCAAGCGTCTTGTCCTTCGTGAACCTGTGAAACACCACATCGTCTCGCCCGCCTGTGTTCGCGCAGCCGAATGCTGCACAGAACGAGGGCATGTTGGGCGCCCTTGGCTGTAGGCACTCACGCAGCACCGAAGGAAAGAACAGTTTACGAAAATCGCAAAAGAAAACAAACGTGAGCGGCGGCGGCGGCGGCAAATCTCTCGTAGCGTCGTTCAGTAAAGCGCAGGACGGAAAGAGGCATGTCAACACATGCCTGCACGCCGGTCCGGCAGCTCGGTCCCCGCGCGTGACGTCACTCTCACCGGTTCTCTCCTCTGGCAACCACCTCACCCGGCGCTCCGGGAAGCGGTGGGGGCGTGTCCGCGGGGGTGATTTAGAAAGCGATTTTCGCCTCTTATATTAACAAAACGAAGAAAAGAATTTCGAAACCGTAAAATATTAGGTCTGTTCTTCCCAATGCCAGCAATTCATGGAAATTGAAAACCGTTTCAGCTTCCCTTTAAACTTCGTAAAGTAGTGCCACGCTTTGAAGAATGCCGCCTCCTCCTCGCGCGCTCTGGCCGAGGCCGACGCCGGCGCCGCGTCGCTATGGACGTCAGACTCTGGAGTTTTGCAAGACGCGTAGCGCCACCTGCCGGTACGAAGAGGCAGTAATTGAGTAGTGCGAAGCCCGATTCCCTTGCTAAGTTGCCTATGCGGCTAGCGACTGCGAAACAACGATTTAACTTGATTTTGGTCCATATTTAGAGAGTTTTGCGCATTTAACACCCAGACAGAGAGCTATGAATTTCTACGCTAGTCGAACGCGCCGCTGAACTGCCATAAAGCGCTTGCTGGCTCACCCGTCAGACTGATGGCAGAAACGACGGCAACCGCGATAGCTCCGCGCGCTACGAAAAAACGCCGCAATCGACGCTGCTGTTGTGTTGTAAATTGCCATGAACGTGAAGGACCGAATAACGACGTTCAGTTTTACCGATTTCCATCGCGATCGTGTGAAGGGGAAAGGCGAGAGCACTGGATACGGGCCGTTCAACCTGTTGGGTAATCGGATTACTTGCATTCCCCACAACACAGCGGCTCGCATGAGAAAGTGCGACAATTTTGTTTTCTGTAATTGTGTTGCGTAGCCCTGACGGAGGACCGTGGTAACCAAGCGAAAACTCAAGAATCTGCAGCAGCCACTTCGTTGGTAACGGAAAAAACAACGTTGCGAACCATCCTGCTTATGTGTTATCGATATCTCGCCTTTTAACAGACGTCCGGCTCCGCTTGACTCAACAAGTGGAACGGAGTGATTTGGCAGGTCAGCTTAACCAAACATTTTGGTTCGTTTATGAATTCAAAATCCTGTTCTAGAGCATCCTTGTATCGCGAGCTCATTTCTACTTTCGGTATTTTGTATGTCCTGCGCCGATACAACAAGCACGCTTCGCAATGTGCTGAGCCTGCTCGACTGCGTTTTTCAAATGTGAGCAATAAAGTTGCTGTAGGAGCACTGGATGAGTAATTGCGAAGTAACGCACGTGTGTAAAGAAAGAAATGTCGCGTTTATTTACATTTATTTGTGCGCGCTTGTTGCTCGAAGCGTCTGCGAAAAGGTTCAAATTAAGGTACTGAGCGATGCTGTAGCTCCTGCAAGAAAGAAAGATGCAGCGCGTAGGTACTGTAGGAAGCTTACTTTCGTTATGATCGCATGCTGTTTGCTGCCTTGGAAAACGTTTTCTGTTTGCTGCCCTGGAAAAAAATATGAAAGGATTTACTCCGTAAATAATTGCGAGACAAAACATTACGATAAAATACATAAATATATAGGAGATACTTAAGTCTTGTGTTCATGAAATTTTCAATATGAACCAACTTGAAATGCTTAGATTTTTATACTGATATGCCTATAACAAACGTGATGCTCTCTGTACTTGCGAGTTGCAGCACGCCGAAATAACACCTGAGACTTTATTTTATATTGTACACGTACTTCGCCCTGCTGAGCTTCCTTTCCGAAGCGTGGATGGGCGGAAGAAGCTTTCCAGGTCCTTGATTTTTAGGGAACCATGCCTCAACACAAACGAAAGAGAAGGGTACATTGTTGCCTATGCACCTTCGCTTGCGGACAGCTCTCCTTGCACTGCTCAGTTTGCGCCAAGGCTGCGATGGGGGCGTTGGTGACGGGTTTTTCCGCAGCGCCGCCTGGGCAGAGTCTGAGGTCTATAGTCCTAATAGCATTACGTGCGCCCTCGCGCCGTGCATCAGCGCCATTTTTGCTCGAGAAGAGTCTACGGAGTGGCGGGGAACGCATGTTGGCGCCGTTGCTACGCTCGAGCAGTGTAGGCGGCGCCACGGTCGAGGAGGGAGCGTGAGGGAGAGCAGAAATGATGAAGAGTGAAGGCGGAGGAGGAGAGTGTCACTACTTTAGGAAGTTTAAAGGGCAGGCGCCCCGGCGTCCGCCTGCTTTTACCGGAATACCGGGCAATCTAAACCTTTCTATTACTTACGCGCGTGGCATGAGCGCGCGCCTATGCAGCTGGCGCAGCTGTCGACTCGCCAAACCGCCCTTTCCCGCAGCTACTCTGCTCAGGGAGCAACTGGTTTTTTTTGTGCCAACACAAGCTTCGCTTGAAAAGTAGCCGGTAACAAATAAACGCACACACACTTCGGAATTGGCCGACGGACTACCGGCTTATAGATATTAAAGGCGATATCGAAAACCACTGATTAAGCAATTTACTCAGTTGGTTCCATGCAAGCCCTGGCTGGAAGCACACAGTGTGTCGCGAAATGACTTGGCTATAGAACGTTGCAATATATATATGTGTATATATATATATATATATATATATATATATATATATATATATATATATATATATATATATGTTGATAAAGCAATGTTCCGTTTGCCCCTTTGAGTTTGGCGTCGGTGTCGAGCCGAGTACGCTGGGTCGATCCTGGAGAAATTGTGATAGCAAACTCGGGCCATTCCGGAGAGACCATATTCAAAGATGGCGGCTTTGTGTGCCGATCTTGATACCAGTGCGCAGCAGGTAACGTAACAATAGCTTTAAGGAGTAATTCCGGCGATTCTTTGACCATTGTGGAGGACTGGGGGGTCAATCCCACCGGTCGTCACCCGTTGTCAAGATTGGAGTCGGGCATAAGTTAGATGGTAGCTGGCCCATGCCGTCGTCCAACTTATCCACGCTGAGCACGTTGTTGAAGGGAAGGACTGCTTCTCATCGAGAACGAGGAATATGGGTTTATTCACAGTATGTGCATCAGGACGTTGCAGTTCATCAGTCTAACATGACTGCGAGAGAAAGTACACTGAGCAGCCGCACAACAGCGGTTTTTAAACACTCGGTCCTCCCTCGATCCGAAGGTGAGGGAAACGTTCGGCCAGTCATCGTAAACGAGCCGACTCTCTGCGAGAGGGTCACACACACACACTTCTGCACAGGTTCACGGTCCTCAACCGACGTCAGACGGTCTTCGCAGAACTCGGGGCTTACGTCAGGAAAAGCGCATTTTATTCCCCGAGCTGACCCCCGCAGCGCGGCCGCCGGTTGTCCATTGTCTTGCGTCTTGAAAGGCGTGTGAGAAGGGGCCTCCGAAGACGTTCCCTCGGGACCTCCCTTGCTCACGGCAGATCAGATCGGCGGTGGCGTGTTTAGTCACAAAGCATGGTTCGTCGAACTCATCTCGGCAATCCCCCTACGCAGAGTGGCGGACGTCTCGCATTGTCCTGCGGACACAGTAGGCTTAGTGACGCTGTGTGGCTAGAGGGTTGCGGTGGCGTTCCAGGAAAAGTTGACGCCGCTGTCGGAACTGGCTGGCAAAACTTGCACCTCAGCGGGCCGTTCTTAACACCATGTCAAGGTAATAGGATACTTAGGTATTCTTAGGTAAGACTCCTCTGTCACGCGCCTAATAGTAGAATTGCTCCGCGAATTAGAAAATAATTTTAAATAGGCAAGAAAGCGCAAGAACTAAACGGAGACCTGACCAAGCAGGCGAGCGAGCCTCTTCGTGTGACGTCACGAGTGTCCCCAGCGGAGAAGGCGCGCAAGGCATGCCGGTCTCACCCGCTGGGCGAACGAAACTAGCGAAGAGTAGACGCTCAGCTGATTCGTGACTGCGCCGAACCTTCGCGTGGCAATGTCAGCTGCAACAGCTCTTCGGATCTGTCAGATATTGACAGTTATGAGTCTAACGAACTCAATAGCCACGAATCGCCGTTCACATTCGGCCCGCCACTACGAGAGCCAGCGTCCATGCGCTACATATTGTGCTGCAACATGAGGACCAAAGGTAGCGCTAACCACTGATTTTATACGTTCTGCTTGCTATTTTAGGTGTATTACCTCTTCTCAGGGAAGCGCTTCTCAAGCTCATTGTAAGATTCATGGTATGGGTTGTGACAGCGCACACAAGACAGGGACAACAGAAGAATAAAACGTCGACACAGCGCTGTAAGAGGCTGAGCACGACTTTCCGCATTTATATCCCACAAGAATGCCTCTGACAGTCCAAAGCACCGAGTGGTGCATTTGTTTACATCGGCAGGTACAGCGACCACTTCGCTTGACATTTAATGCTAGCCGCTCATCATTGGTATCAATTAATGTCAGAACATATTAAAACAGGCAGATTTTGTACATGTAGGCACCATTGCATCATTCTGAATCGCGCTGATATGAACGACCATACACATTCGAAAACAGCGAGCAGGAGACCGTATATAGAACGGGAACGTCGTTTGCTGCCTTATCATTCTTCGTATTCTCTTGATTCGCTCAATATGTTCCGTAAAGTAGACGCAAATGAGGACTTTGTGTGTGATCGTTCATTTAGAGAACGCGTAGTTTTCTCGCGGAAACGCCGATGCCAGTATTGACACATCCAGTTGGCAGCTGAACGAGGCGGTTGTTTACGCTGCTATATCGAACGGGCCTACGCTTAACGTCCATTTGGGATACGAAGCAAGAAGTGCTATTCAGAAACTAAACAATGAGTTTGCAAAAGAATACATAAAGATACAGCCATGTCCCTAGTCGCATTTAGTTTAGGGAAGTGCCGGTGAGTGCGGCAGGCAGCTTTCCGTCGAAAACGGCAACCTACCGATGTCGACATTGGTCCACGTCGTCGCTTCGCGCTTTTTGTGCGGGCACTGCACGAAATGAGGAATGGCTCATTTCATATGGTCAAAACTGAACTACAGAAGAAGTTTTCTTCATCCTAATGGCTTAATTAGCTTGAGGTCAGTCACTCAGGCCCGCCCGCAGTAGGCGCAACAACTACGCGACTGTGACATATAGGCTTAACCTCGGCTGAACGCGAGAAGCATCGGCTCAAACTGTGTGTGCGGATGGCGAGGGCTGACGTTCGTGCAAGCAATACCGCAACACCACTTGCCTCTCATATCTTGCTCATCTATATGGAACGCAAGTTCTCGCGACAGCAACTTCCCACGCCATGCACTACCTTACGCTCGTCGACTCCTCGACGCTCTCGTCGCTGTCGTCTGCATGATTCCAGCATGCTCTGCATGGAACACTCCTTATGTCATGTACAACGTGGCCTGTAACAGAGGAGGTTATTCATGGTGTTCCACGCAATTAATTAAATTCATTTGTAAAAAAAAAACATTATGCGTATCTCTGCAATCGCAACAACCAGAGCCTAGTGGAGCTGGGGGAAGGCCGGTAAAGTAGTGCCAAACGGCAAACAAGGCACACGAGCGGCGGCGGCTTCTACGCCGCGATTGTCTGCACACTGTAGAAAGCCGCGGGCGAGGAGGACATCGAGGCACCGTAGCACCCGCCGGAGAAGAACGCCCACCCTTCCTCGACTGACCCCCCCCCCCCCCTACCTGGCGAGCCAGAGTAGAGGACATGCATCCATGCCGCGCTCCTCGCTCGCATGCGCGCCGCTCTTTCTCGCCCGCTAGGCTCCAACCAGCCTCGCCGCGTTGCTATGCTGCTCGATGCTATTTTTATGGTCTGCTTTCACTCTCTGTCAGCTCTCTCTCCCACGGCTCGGCGAAGCTCCACACATCAAGAGAAACCCAGCGGGCTTCTAACCTCGCTCGCGATGAACCGCGTTCGCCTGCTCACCCTCACACGCTATCACTCATGCATAACCTCACGATGACGGCGAAGGCGACGGAAGAAATGCGCCTAGAGTATTCATATAATTGATAAAAAAATCTCAATGTCGATCCACTCTGTGAAGAAGGACGAGCAGCGAAGCTGTGTATGTGGGCCCTTTAATGGCGAACTGCACCTCCGCCGCAAGTCGGCCGGGCATTGCACTAACTTCGGGGTCGGCCCACGTATGAGGAGTCTCTAATGCCTGCTTCACCTCCGCCGCGGGTAGGCGCGGCATTGCACTGCCTTCGCCATCGGCCCACGCATGGGGGGTGCTTAACGCCTCGGGTGGGGCCGGTATCGCACTATCTTCGTGATCGGCTCAAGTATGGGGAGTGCTTAACGCTTGCTTCACCTCCGTCGCGGGTTGGCCCGGCATCGCACTATCTTCGTGATCGGCTCAAGTATGGGGAGTGCTTAACGCTTGCTTCACCTCCGCCGAGGGTCGGTCCGCCATTGCCCTATCTTCGGGATCGGCCCACGTAAAGGGAGTTTTTGCTTACGACAGGAAAACTGCCTTGGACGGTAAGAGGTATGCAGCTTCGCTGTAATAGCATCGCACAGCATAGCGACGCGGAAAGGGTGGGTGGAGCGGAGCGGGGCAGAAGGAGCGGCGCGCACGCGAGCGAGGAACGCGGCCCGGATGCGGGTCAGGCGAGGAAGGAGGGGCGTTCTTATGCGGCTGCAGCTAGGGTGCCTCAATGTCCTCCTCGCCCGCCACTCGGACAAAGTTGAGACAACCGCAGCGTCTACTACGGCGTTGGCCACGCGAATCGCGGACGCCGTAGGGACGCGTTGCCGGCGCTCGTGTCATGTGCGCGGTTCGGAACTACTTTGCTGGCCTTCCCCCAACTCAACTGGGGGGGTGGGGGGTGTTCTGTAAGAGTCCATTTAGTGGACTGCCCATTTTGGCCGCTGCTGATTGGCTAGGGCCGCTCGTCTGCTCCTCTCTCGTGCAGCTGCATCCAATCAGCAGCGGCTCAAATGGACAGTCCACTGGTCTCTGGTGTTTGCGATAGCAGAGCGACGCATAATTTTTGAGGACATGACGGAAGATTGAGATGTACGTACCCATCGAATTTCACCGACATCCGTTGTCATCGAAAAGTCGCAGGAGTTGCCCTTTAATGCGTTCGCAACGCGTGCACACCACCAGAAACAATGTAATCAACGACGTTGGTGGACCGATCCTATTGCATTACAGTGGCTGTGCCGTAGCACGGTTGCTTCCCTTGGCTACTTTGCCTCTTTCTCCGACGTCGCTGTCTCGCCGGGTAGACGTATTGCGGCGGGTATCTCACACTGTTGTCGAACTCACGTCGGGGAGGTGTTAACAGTGGTGCAGGAAGGGGAAAAATATTATGCGGCTCCCACGCACCGTGGGAATCGATATACGCGAAGCTTTCTGTGCTGTTTGCTTTGATTGACGATTAGGAGCAGTGATGTTGACACCGAATGTTTCATTTTCTTCAACGTTTTGTCCAACACGAAAGTGGTGAGTTGATGTTAAACGTTACCTTGCGTGCACCACTACTTTTCGTCTGCTTAGTACATCGAACATACGGGGACCTGTTTGCTTTAGGCGTTGTTGTGTGCCATACTTCAAAACATCTGAGACGGTTGAGCACATTCATTGCTTCACATGGCACGTCGCAACGTAGCAATAACATTAAACTTTGATTGAATTACGGGGCTGTACGTCCCAAAACCACAATCGGATTATAAGGCACACCGTAGTGGCGGATTCCCGATTCATTTTGACACTCCGGTGCTCTTTATCGTGTCCGTAAATCTAATTGCACGAACGTTTCTAATTTTGCCCCTGTCGAAGTGCGCCTGCTGCGGTTCGGATCAAACACGCATCCTCGACGATCGCCATAGGCGCAAAGCTACCGCGGCGGGCACAGAAGTGTTGATTTGACAGGTGACCGCTTCCGTAGTGTCTCCTGGACCCTATGGTTAGCTTTTGTGCGCCTCTGCTTCTGCAGGCCCTACGTAAGTTGCCGCTTGACAAATGTGCACGGTTTATTTTTCAGAAATAGCAGAAACATTCCGTAGCACACCTTGAACTTAAGGTTATCCCGTTTGTCCGCATCCGCAATGTTTTCTATAGTAGAGAGCTTCTTTGCCTTCTCACGTCTTCTTTTCCCTATTATCCTCCCTCCCCCCGACACCCCCCACCCCCTTCTACGAGAACTGCCATCGAAGAGCGGCAAGGCTGTTCCCTCGTTTCACGACTTCGTCGGTTCTATCCATTCTCTGCCTCAGCTCCGCTCTCTCTACTATTCTATCAAGCATCCCTCTGGACTAGCACTTTAGTAGAAAGGTAAGCACTGAAATTTCTTCAATGCTTTTTCCGGGGACTCACGGATAACTACAGCTGTCAAGAGGCTACTGTGGCGGCGCTCAAGCAGCTCCAGATGGCATTGTGCACATTCGACGCGATGCAAAGGTCCAAACAAGTTTCTCGCATCGCCTTTCCACTCTGCCGCGACCCTGTCATGTATACACACGCTCTCAACAAACCTCGGACGCGGTGAGGACAGCTGCAGAAGCAGACAGCAGCAGAAGCAGCAGCAGGAGGGGGAAAGTCGAAGGAAGAGAAAAAGAAAGCTTTGCCTTAAAACAGCGCCGTAGCACGTGTGTACGAATTAAAGCTGTGACCGCAGTGCGGTGGAATTAGAACAGCAAGTACTTCCCTTGTCAGGCCAGTTTATACATCACAAATTGTCCTTGTATAAATCAGTGCAACCCGGAATGACATTTACGAACGTCTCGATTGGGAAGTGCAACTGATTGTAACCTTGCAATGGCCGCAGGCGCATTAAAGGGAAGCTGAAAGGTTTTCCAGAAAAAATTAGTGAAGAGCAGTACGCCGTGGTTTTCAACCCTCTGAATTCGAATATCGCATCGAAATTGAGTGAAAGAAAGCGCAAACATATCTTATTTCGACGAAAAGTGCAGCAGCAGACACGCCCAGCTCGCGCGCCTCTTTTCCGCCAGTGATTGGTCGGGCGCCTCGTGACGTCAACAATGGTGTTCGTCCGGACCGACTGCTGCCGCTACACACGAAGCACGGTGCAAAGTAGTTTGGTGTTTTTTTGCTGAGACGGTCATGGAAATTTTCGAGAGCGTGCGTTTCTCTGAGGAGTTCGGCGTTAAGTCCAAACTCTACGAGAGCGATTTCGCGCGCGACGGTGACGGGCGACGGCTTCGAGCGACAAAACGGGCCGTCGCTTGAACAAATCGCTCGGTGTTGTCGCTCGATCGCTCGTTTCTGGAAATCTAGAACTCGTCGCTCGTCGCCCGGAAATGCTATGAGCGACTAGCCAATTGTGCGAAGCCGAAACTGGATGTACATAACTCAAATACTGCTGTTTGTCGCACGGAACGAGCAAACTATTGAATTTTACATGTGCAAGAATAAGAACCTAGTGCAAGACCTTCAAAAATATTTTATGCTCCTTCTTCAGTAAAATACATCAACTTAAATTGATAAAGCATGCGTCACGCTAGTTTCGGCGGCGCGTATATTGCTCCCCTCATACCGGGAAGTCGTCGCTCAAAGCCGTCGCTCGCGTGGAGTTCGGCTTGTAGACGACGAGTGAACGCAACAGCCATCGCTTCGCTTGTAGCGCTGTCGCTGTCGCGTGCATGATCACTTGTAAGGGGTTTATACTTGTACATACTACACGTACGTACATACTTGTACATACTACATGTATGAGCCGATTGCGAAGAGCCGGCCTCTCCAAGAAGCAAAAAATGTTGGTGCAAGCACTGCTTTCCACGCGAACGAAGGCGAAGTGTTAGCATCTCCTTGTGTTGGAAATGTTCTTTGGCGATTATGTTTTTTGCTAAGCTGCATTCAGCGATCCAGTGAGTACGTTTCCGGGCAAACAACTTTAGTGTTATGTTCCTGCATGCCTCCTCGTACAACGTAAGCGGTGATGCGATCTTCAGCATTTGTGCGCTGCCCCAAAGCTGTCGGCAATCTACACAGACGGTTTAAACGCGGGAAATGTTTACCGGCTGTTGCAGCACGTGCAGTATAGAACCTTCATAAGCGCGCCATCCGCACGCTACTCGTAACCGGCGAGTTCCGTCGGCTACGTGAGATGGTCGGTTTCTTATGTGTGCGAGAGAAGGGGGAGCGCAGCGTCTTGGCGTGAGCAGGCTTTCCAACACATGCAAACTTTACGCTTGCACTGCGTTATGGTAGGTGCATGCAGGCTGTTTCACAACACACGTGCGAATAGAAAATTCGCGGCGCTTGGCGATGAAATCTGCGTCAAGGGTGGGCGATAAACATGCACCTTCCGTTCAGCGTGCTAACAATTTCTTTAGGAGAAGCCAAAGCACCCATTATTGATAAACTCCGGTAGTAATCGTCACGGAAGTGCTTAGAGCACAACACTTGTTCTTGAGCGCTTGAAGTTGTTTCGCTTCACAGCAGCCTCCCACTTAGCTGAAAGCTTCTTGTCTTGCAGGAGCTAATGGAACATCGGAACATCGTCGCGGCCGCTGGTGTTCGTGCAAGTGTAGGCTGCACAGAACGCCGGCATGATCGGCCTACAAGTTCAATTGATGCTGCGCACGTCATCTACCACTCCTATATACACACAAATAAAGGAATGTAGGGTCGAGCGAAGCAGAGTAGGATGGCACGCACGCAGAAATATGCCCGGTCAGGCACTGTCGCGGAGACTGCGAAGGAGCGTAACACCAGTGTTGACGTCACTAAGCCGCGGTTTCCGGTCTCCGCTCGCATCGTCAGCGTCAGCACCAGCGCGCGGCGCTCGACGGGGGGCGGAGCTACAGCGCAATTTTAACCGACGATTGCGTCGCTCCTAAGTGAAAAATCCCCCCCCCCCCCAATTTTACCTTCATGGTTTATAAGGATCCCGCATCCGTATATGAGCGTCTTATTGAATTCGACAGACTCTTCAGCTTCCCTTTAAACATCAAACGGTACATTTCTTATTGCCCGTACGCACACCCTTTCTTACAAGTCTACCGACACTACAAGTCCGATGGTGTTTCGGTATTTGAAAAGTTGGAGGAAGCCGTCGCAGGAATGAACGTGCTCGAATAAGAAACAGTCACGATCATTTATTCTGTTCGATAAATATGAAAGCAAGCGTTAGTCTTTCTTGGGGATTTCTTCAGCACAAGAAACATCATCACACTCATGACATGTGCAACTCTTGGACACGGCGTCACTTCAGGCGTGCGGACGTGCAACAATCCGTTCGTCTTCCTTGTGCAGGCAAGGAGACAATACGGAACATGTAAGCCACTCGGACGACACTTACTTGTGCTGCCGTTCCCACGGCACTTAGCTCTTCTATGTCGTGTCACACTGTTCTTGCAAAAATTACTGCTCCTAGGAGGAGGCATCACAACGAATCCATGATCTAAGCAGGACGAAATCAAAAGTTTAATTGAGGAAATTGCCGTGAATAATAAACTCGTCAAGGAAAAGTGGCTTGTTGATATAGATAAAAAAGGTAGATGAGAAGGTTAGCTTTTGTCAAGAAGAAGTTCTCAACATGAAGCACGCATATGAAAGCTCATTATTGAAAGTCGACGACCTAGAAGATCGGAATAGGCAATCGAATTCAATTCTTTTTTTCAATTCTTTATGTACGTCCAGATATTGATGGACAGACGAGCGGAATTCTTGAACAAACAGTGAACAAAACTGTTGTCCAAGGGACTTGCGGCTTAAATCTGGCTAGCTTGAAAAGCATGCATCGTCTTGGAAAAGCAGAACTGAGCAAATACAGGTCAGCATGTTTCAGGCATAAATCATGGTACAAACTGAAAAAGACAAGCTTTTAGTTCGGAGAAGATTTTTCGCCCAGAATCAGATACATTAAAGGGCCCCTCAACAGGCCCCATAGCAAATTTTGGCTATACGCTGGAACTTGTTACGTGTCCTCTATGAAGCGTTCTGCCACAAAAATTTTTCAAGTCGGCTAATTAATGGCCGAGATATAAATATTTCAGTGCCGCGAACCCACGATTTCAGCAGGCGTGCTCCACTGCCAAGCGAGGCGCTCTCTCGACTCGCCCCGTATAGCCTACGCAAGCGAAATCGCTTCCCTGCGTTCTCCCATACAGGACCTCGAGGATCGCGTGAAGCATACGTCACAGGCGCCGCCTTCATTTTTTTTGTTCCTCGCTTTTTTTTTATTTTTTTCGGCATTACGCACTTCCCCGACGGCGTCGCACGCGAGCTGTTGTCTCGTTCGCGCAGCGCACGATATTTTGCGCTGTGAACAAGGAAACATGACTAGCGGTATAATTCAGTGATACACGAATACTGAGGAAGAACAAGCGGATCGAAGAGCATTATCACGAGCTGGAACACGGTGGAAAATGGCATAGTTTCGGTACCTGCCCACGTGACCACACGACCGTGGGAACAAGCAGATGACGCGGAAGTGCTTCTCTCTTGCTTCGGTGCAAAGCAAAACAAAAAACACGGAGACATTCCGTTTGCGTGTTTTATTATTTCTCTAAACTTCAATTCGTCAATTCAAGCAACAGATCTCACAGATAACAGATGTTGCCTTGAATAATTTTAGAAGTCACGTGTCACCACAAGCGACGTCACACTGCGGAGACTATGACGTAGGCCCAGGGGCACGATTACGTCACCGTCTGACTTCGGGCGCGGCAGCCGCCAGTGAAGAGGAAAACGGCGTTCGGATTGAAATGTCAGATCCTTCCGCGGCGCGTACGATGTAATACTTCGCAGACACGATTGTTATCGCGCAATGTATGCTCTGCGCTTGTGAGCTCAATATGGCCACACCTAGTGGGGCCCGTTAAAAGGAAGCTGTGGAATATCGCCAGCGATAACCGTGGGATACACCAGAAGGTTTTGCTAGCATTTTATTAATTGTTGATTAACAATCGAGCATTCATTTGGTATGAAGAAGAAAGACAACGTCCTTCTCGCAAAAAAAGAATAAGAGGTACCACTAAGGTGCAAGCTCGCCACACTCGTCAACACGTAAAATGCGAGCCTTAAACACTATAAACGTTAACGCTAGAAGCTTTCTAAACAGAATACAGGCCATGAAAATTCTTCTACTCGAACATTATCCTGATATAGTGACGGTTACGAAATTCTGGCTTTCTCCCGAAATATGCAGGGTTCCTCCTAATTATGACATTATTCGTAAACACCCACCTAGCCGTGGCAGTGGCCCCACCTCCTCGTCAAGTTACTCATCAAAAAAATTTCTTTATATGTGTGCCTTCCCGCTGTGAGCGACGGTGAGGCAGTTTTCTGTCGGCTTCTTTGTGATGACACCTCCATATTTGCTGGATGAAATTACGGAAGCCTGTAATCCAGTCCACGAGTGCATCGCCACAATTCAAGATTTCATGCAACATCACGTCCGTAGCTCTCGTGTCCTTCTTATGGGAGATTTCATCCTTGCAGTCGACATTGATCCGAGTACACTTAGTCACACAGCAGTTCCTGCGAACGCGCGTATAGACCTAATGGTGAACTTTAATCTTCAGCAAAGCGTATCACCTCCAACGCGCGCGCAGAAGACAACTAATGACATACTTGATATGTATTACTCGGTACTTTGCGATAGACCAGGTTCGGACTGATATACTTCAAGGCATATCTGACCACAGCGAGCCCATCTGCTTGCTGCAGCTCAGCTCTAGCTCTGCAAGTCAACAGTGGCGATCAAATGTTAACAGGGCGGACGATAGTAGCATGCTTACCCAACTCGCACATGAGTTTAAATTTATTTCGCAGCTAGTTTCCGACGGATTCAGTGACGCTAATTTACTCTGGCTTAGGTTCAATTTTACTGCTATACACTGTATTGCTAATTTCATACTACTGAAACTCGAGCAATCTATAGTGAACAATGCTTGGACAACACAAGAAGTGATTCAGGCAAAGCGAAGAATAAAAAGAAAGTCGCAGATTCACTCGAAAGGCGAAGCACCAATTGCGATAGAAAATTAGTAGATACCTATACGAAGTAAGGATAGTAGTCTTATAGGCCGTAGAAATTTTTAAACATTTACATGCTACCTAAACTAACAACGATCTAATGTGTAAGCGCGACTGAACGAGGACGTGGAAAGAAACAGACACACCGAGACAACGCTGTCTTAGCGGGTCCGTTTCTACGTCCTCGTTCAGTCGCGCTCCACATTATATCATTGTAGAAAGAAACAGAAACACAGAGACAGCGCTG